>NW_028161655.1:441200-918416 GCF_964263955.1 Coregonus lavaretus | reverse complement strand
CCCAAACAGTCAACAACATACTTTGACTACACTGGCATCACCCTCTCAATGCACACACACTCAGACACACACACAAACAGATACACACAAGCATGCCTGTGCGCACTCAGACACATACACACACACACACAAACACACACACACACACACACACACACACACACAGTTAGATCATCTATCATCTTTACTATTCCATAAAACATTTCGCTGCATGTATGAAACACAGAAAACCAGCAGTTGCTTTATTGCCAATTGCTGTTTAAATTCCTAAAAGAAATCAAAGCACCAACTAGATGGTGATGATGAGTTTATTACTGAGACAAAATAACATCTCTCTCTGATACAATTTATACCATGTCATCATCATTAAAATGTTATATTTGGTGAGTAAAGCTTTGTATAAACTCTCCCCACAATATAATGTTTGTACAGAGAGTATAGACAACATATCTGGATCAGTCATATACAGTACATTACATACAGTGGGGAAAAAAAGTATTTAATCAGCCACCAATTGTGCAAGTTCTCCCACTGAAAAAGATGAGAGAGGCCTGTAATTTTCATCATAGGTACACGTCAACTATGACAGACAAAATGAGGAAAAAAAATCCAGAAAATCACATTGTAGGATTTTTAATGATTTTATTTGCAAATTATGGTGGAAAATAAGTATTTGGTCAATAACAAAAGTTTCTCAATACTTTGTTATATACCCTTTGTTGGCAATGACACAGGTCAAACGTTTTCTGTAAGTCTTCACAAGGTTTTCACACACTGTTGCTGGTATTTTGGCCCATTCCTCCATGCAGATCTCCTCTAGAGCAGTGATGTTTTGGGGCTGTCGCTGGGCAACACGGACTTTCAACTCCCTCCAAAGATTTTCTATGGGGTTGAGAACTGGAGACTGGCTAGGCCACTCCAGGACCTTGAAATGCTTCTTACGAAGCCACTCCTTCGTTGCCCGGGCGGTGTGTTTGGGATCATTGTCATGCTGAAAGACCCAGCCATGTTTCATCTTCAATGCCCTTGCTGATGGAAGGAGGTTTTCACTCAAAATCTCACGATACATGGCCCCATTCATTCTTTCCTTTACACGGATCAGTCGTCCCTGGTCCCTTTGCAGAAAAACAGCCCCAAAGCATGATGTTTCCACCCCCATGCTTCACAGTAGGTATGGTGTTCTTTGGATGCAACTCAGCATTCTTCATTGAATATAACAGGCTTTTAACATTCAATATTGGTGCCGAATATCTACTTAAAATATCAAAGGCAATCATTTCATGGAATTTCATGGAGTTGATTTATTAAGTTGAGATTTGGGAGAGTGTAGGTTATTGTGGTGTGTAATGTAATGTGTTGTAGTCTTTAGTCATTAAACTGAGCCTTGGTTAGTGTGTATCCCTCAGACAGCCTCTCTCTCTGACTCACCTCCTGCTCATGACTCCAGGGTCTCCCTCAGTCTCCATTGAGTATAACACATCTCTCCAGGAGAAAGATGTCTCACTCAGAAAGGCTAACCAGTGAACACAAACATAAGACTGTGGGAAGACAGTAATCAATATGATGCTGTCTGCAGAAGCCTGAACATGTGATAGCTACTTTTACTTTTATATAAACAGAAATAAAAGTAAGAAAACATTACAGAATAGTCTGTAGGCTACTCCAGAATACAGATGTACTTGACTAACACCTATTGTTGACACACACTAAAACTGTATCAGAAGAAACGTATAAATATTATATATAATTGGTCAGAACTACACTCGAATTACACTTCTTGGTTATACAGCATGGTAGCTATTTTGATGTTTTAACATATAGACAAGAAGGTAAATAATAAGACATAAATGCAGTTTCCCCCCCACCCCCCTCGAAACACTACATGCTTGGATTAAAGTTTTATCCTCTAGGCCTACCTGTTTTCTCTGACTTACTGAGCTTAGTTGGGTTCACAAATAACTTTAGGATCCAACTCAGTATTTCAACTCCATCTCTTCCTTTTTCTCCCATCAGCTTCGTGTTAAGTTTCACTTTAACTTGCTAAGGTTTGGCTTGAAAAGCTGAGCACTGCTGTGTGTTGGTGTATTCTAATACAATGGCACCATCTTGTGGGGGTCCAGTTTCGTGATGGCGTGTGTAACTTGTCTGAGGGGATTGATGGCATTACATGGTATTAAGTGGTTCAAAGGGGTAACCATCTGCCTTAGGGCCTTGTCATGTGTGGCTGCATCCTCCCAGGCCATGCACCCATGTTGTCACAGTAGCGACAACTCCAGTGCAGCCAGACAGAATGGTGGTGGACATGATTTTCTAAAAGCACCTTGGAGCAGAGTTCAACCCAAAGGACATACAAGTGCACCCCAATGTGTCACCAACGCCAAAGATTTTTATAACTATACCAAGATAGACCACAGCTTGTCGTTTCCAATGGGAACAAGTGAGTCATAGTGGGCAGAACAAGCAAGGAGGTGGGCAGAGCCAAGCATGCGCTAGTGATATCCTATTGGCGCGTTCTAGTATACATCTGCATATTTCTGTTAGGGAACGCCTACTCTGTGAAGTGTGCATGTGCAATAACTCAATTCACCTTTGCACTCCTTCTAAACAGCGCCAACTTTTAAAACTTTTGCAAAGGGTAAAGTCTACAAAACGTAGTCCACTCTGTTCATAACAGATTCTAGTTTTTGGAACAGAAAACTGTATTGAGATCAAATGTTTAATCGATGATAAAATTTACAGAACGTCGTCCAAAATCCATCTCATTCCATCTTCTCCCAGTGCCCGCTAGTGGGCTTCATCTCACTCCCATATTTGGTAGTGAGTGGAAACGCCAACCGGATGCTTCACATTTATACATCCAGTGAAATATCAGTCTCATTGTTCTATATGTACCAATGCAGTGAGTCAGCAGGAAGGCATGTTGGATTCAGGCAGCCATATTGGATTTGCAATCAACCAAAGTTTAGGGTGTCAAACTAAATTCCTGGAGAGACATGTGTCTGCTAGTTTTTGTTATTTCCTTTCAATTTGTGTCCAATGTAGACCTCGACAACCAGTTGAGGGGAGTTCCTAACTAATCAATTAATTACCTAGGGGAGGTACAAAATTCCGCAGACACCCGGCCCTTGAGGACTGGAGTTTGACAAATGCTTTAGGCTAATACTCCTAGTTACACCAATATCCTTATCAATCATATTGGATATTTACATGCAAAAAAATAAACAAGACAATATAAAAAGACAGGAGTGTATGTAGTTTCCTTAAACAACATTTTAATGATATTATTAATCAGTCCAGATGAAGAAGAACGAGAAAAGCCTCTACATGTTGCTAGTACTGTACAGTCAGAAAGAGAGAGCCATAGAAAGACCAGGGACACACTGGGAAAAGAAAAGCTACTTCATTCAACCATTTTGTTTTCATATTAGTTACCAGAGAATGTGGTTACTAGTATTATGGTATTTAGATAGTGCAAACGACACACTGGTTGTCATGGCTCCAAAACACACTGATGAGAGTTACAGCTACCGAGAAACCTGCACACAGCCTTTTAGTACTAGACACACCTTCATTATCACCTGTATCAGGGTTGGGCTCAATTCAACTGATTAATAAAAAATAAAAAATAAATACTCATAGAAAACATGGTCCATTTTCAATTGACTGATTTGTTATTGATTTTCTCTCAATTAAAATGTTTTCTATTGAATTGAATTTCAATTCGCTTCCTGAATTGAAAAATGAATTGACCCAACCCCTGTCTTTGTATGTTATTACACAACTCACAGCTCCCCCTCACCCCTCCTTCCTTCATATTGCATATGACCCAACATGCCGCTCCTATACATGGCATCCTCCTCCTCTAGCTAATAATACATAACTTGATTTCTCTATCATTTACCATCAAATTACATTATCAATTTATTCAAACTCTTAATTTATATATATTTTTATATCAAATGGCTTTAAGGTAAAGGTGATTGGGGTGTTTAATACACTGTAGTTCAAACATTTTATTTGTTTACATTTTATTTACATGGTTTTAACTGGCGATCTGGATAATTACTTCATGAAAATTCAGAGACTCCTGTGGTGGCTCCTCCCTTTGACTCCTGTGTTATCAGTGAGTCACATGTCCAGGGTCAAGATGGACTACCTGTCGGCTTCAAACCCAAATAGTCTCTGATAACAGCTAGTTACAGTACATTTACCTGTCCACCCCAACAAACACACACAAGAGGTACCACCGGTCAATGGACTGGGACCTAAACCAAATAAAACCAGAGGGCTATAGTAAAACACAGAAGTCAGCTAGCAACAACAACAAAAAACAATCCACTCAGAAAACAACCCCAAACAGATTAACACTGGTCAATATTATCATCAATATTCGAGGTTAAAGTCTCAGAAACAGCTATACAGGTTATGTACATCATCAATTTGTTCTAGTTTCAGTTAGTGTTAGTGCACTACCGTTCAAAAGTTTGGGGTCACTTAGACATTTCCTTGTTTTCGAAAGAAAAGCAATTTTTGTCCATTAAAATAACATAAAATTGATCAGAAATACAGTGTAGACATTGTTAATGTTGTAAATGGCTATTGTAGCTGGAAACAGCTGATTTTTAATGAAATATCTACATAGGTGTACAGAGGCCCATTATCAGCAACCATCAGTCCTGTGTTCCAATGGCACGTTGTGTTTGCTAATCCAAGTTTATCATTTTAAAAGGCTAATTGATCATTAGAAAACCCTTTTTTAATTATGTTAGCACAGCTGAAAACTGTTGTGCTGATTAAACAAGCAATAAAACTGGCCTTCTTGAGTATCTGGAGCATCAGTGATTGTGGGTTCGATTACAGGCTCAAAATGGCCAGAAACAAATAACTTTCTTCTGAAACTCATCAGTCTATTCTTGTTCTGAGAAATGAAGGCTATTCCATGTGAGAAATTGCCAAGTAACTGAAGATCTCGTACAACGCTGTGTACTACTCCCTTCACAGAACAGCGCAAACTGGCTCTAACCAGAATAGAAAGAGGAGTGGGAGGCCCCGGTGCACAACTGAGCAAGAGGACAAATACATTAGAGTGTCTAGTTTGAGAAACCGACGCCTCACAGGTCCTCAACTGGCAGCTTCATTAAATAGTACCCGCAAAACACCAGTCTCAACGTCAACAGTGAAGAGGCGACTCCGGGATGCTGACCTTCTAGGCAGAGTTGCAAAGAAAAAGCCATATCTCAGAGTGCCCATCTTAATCTTTTCTTTTTATTGGCCAGTCTGAGATATGGCTTTTTCTTTCCAGCTACAATAGCCATTTACAACATTAACCATGTCTACACTGTATTTCTGATCAGTTTTATGTTATTTTAATGGACAGATAAATTGCCTTTCTTTCGAAAACAAGGACATTTCTAAGTGACCCCAAACTTTTGAACGGTAGTGTATATGTCATGTGTCATGTTTTCAAGGGACACGCCATTACTTTTTAACACACCATTTTTACATTAGTAGACACTGGTATGGTGCTGGAGATAACTGAGGTTAAAAAGTGGTGATATGTCCCTTTAAATCACACCTACTGAGAAGAATACAGGATTACTGTGATGGTTGTCAGTTGACCAACGTCAGAAACACATCATGTAGGTTTGCAAATTCCAGTAACTTTCCCAAAATTCCAAGGTTGGAGGATTACGTATATGTTCTGCTTATTCCCATCAGATTTTGTGAACCTTCCAACTGGAATTCCTGGAAAAGCTGGGAATTTTGCAACCCTAACAACATTTTAGATTGGTTTTGGGAGACAGAGCCTGTGTATCCAATCAGGGTCATGCTGCAGATAGAAGCACCATGAATAGAGCTGACATGATTCCTCTACATGTCAGAGAGGCATGGCTGTTCTACATAATAATATTTTCTATCTGAACTGAAAATTGCACATAGTTGTGCCCTGCTCAATGCAGCCTAGGTGATGGCCGTAAACTAACCTCAGGTTACAGGTAGTCCTAAAGCCAATAGGAAACTAATACACAAGCAACCAACCAATAAGCAATAAGTATCCTACACAAGTCCCTCCCTCCCAGAGCATGCTATGACAACACAGTGGGGGAATAAACAACGCAGACAGGTCAGAATAGAATGGAGTTGTATTGGATTGAGATAAAGCTGTAGTTACACAGTGGGGGAACATACGATGAAGCAGATACAGGTAATAAACATGGGAAGGATGACGACGCTATAACATAAGCCTTTGATGATGGGGGACACACACACACACACACACACACACAGCTGTAAACTCAGCTCTGCAGGGGCTCAGCAATCTTCTGCTTGGACTGAACCGCCAGACTCTTCTCCTTCACTATGAAAAACCCAGGGATGACGGAGGGAGGGTGGCTCTCTAAAAGGAGGGAGAGTTCTCTTTTTACAGTCAGCAGTCTCATTGAGAGTTCTATCATCTCGGTGGCTCTGCGTCATACAGACAGAGGGGAAGCCTCTCCTCACAGCCTCTTCCTATCCTGGGGAAACCTGGAGTGGTAGGAAGGGAACCAGGCCTGGGCTTCCCTTAGCCAGACCAGACCAGACCAGTCGAGCCCATTCGATGTCAGACCAGTCGATGCCAGATCGACCAGACCAGACCAGTCCAGTCCAGTTTAGGTGAGGCAGTTGTTTCAGGTCCACATCAGTGAGAGGAGGATGAGAGGAACAGAGGAGTCTATCCATCAGAGAGACCAGGAGAGTTCTGCAGTCTGAAGGTTGGTCTGTGTGAGTGACTGTATGTCTGTCTCTGTGTCTGTGTGAGTGACTGTATGTGTCTGTGTCTGTCTGTCTGTCTTTGTATGGTCTGATTCCTGAGATAATGTCTGAAGTCCAAAGTTACAGACAGAGGAGAGGAGAGCTGCTGGTTCAACTGTGTGAGAGATAGAGGGAGGGGGAGGAGAGGATGAGAGAGGAGGAACGAGTGTGTGATAGAGGTGAAAGGGTGCATGTTAGGGGAACAGGTGCGAGAGAGGGGGAGTGAGGAAGACAAGGGATGGAGTGTACACAGAGAGAGAGAGAGAGAGAGAGAGAGAGAGAAAACTTAGAGAGAAACAAAAGAGAAAGAGAGAGAGAGGGAGAGCGGGGGATGAAGGAGGTCTAATCAGCCAGTGATTTTCTTGGCCTCCATATTCTCCGTCCTCTCCAGTCCCGTCTCTGTGACATCAGCAGAATCCAACTCCTCTTCCTCCTCACTCTGCCCTCCCTCCTCCTCCTCTTCTTCCTCCTCCTCCTCCTCTGTGCTGTCCGGGCTCTTCCCCAGCTGAAGGTTCTCCAGCGTCTTAGACACCCAGGACTCAATACGGCTGATGACCGCAGGCACCTCCACAGAGATGGGCTCTGGTGTGTACTCTTCCTCCTCCTCCTCCTCTTCCTCTGCCTCCTCCAGCATACCAGGGACCAGGGTGGAGGTGGTGGATGTGATGGAGGAGTTGAGGAGGTCCCTGCAGCTCCCATCCAGGCTACCTGTCTCCGTGCTCTGCTGGGAGGCCAGCTCCAACCGGTCGTCTGCCCGGCCCTCCTCTCTCTCCCCCGGGCCTGAGGCTGGAGCATGGACGGCTGCTCTGAGCTGGAGGGTAGTGGAGTAAGGGCTGCGGTTAGTGGTGGTGGAGGGGGGCTGGTTGTCTCTCTGCAACCCGGAGGAAGCAGCGGTGCGGCTGGGTTTAGCCTCCACAGGCTCCAGCCCGTCTGACGACTCCACCATACTCCTCCAGTTGGTCTCTGAGGAGAGAGAGAGGGGGAGGAGAGAGCGGGAAATAGAGATTTCAGATTTCATGTAAAGAGAGAGACTGAGCTCAAAGATGGGTCAGGATCAGAGTCAGGGTTAAAGGTCGGGATCAGGGTCATCGCTTACCGTACTCCTTCTCGTTGACCTCAGAGATGGGTTCAGAGATGACAGAGCAGAAGGAGATGGCGGAGGCGGCGGAGGGGTTCCTGGAGTGGCCCATGTGGTGGGTGACCTTCTTGACGTTTTTCAGCGCCTCCTCAGCCTGCTCCTGCTCCAGCGCTGACACCATGTCCTTGTAGGACTTACGAGCATCCTCCGTCAGAGACACCAGCCGGTTAAACAGACCCTAGAGGAGGGGGGAGAAGGAGGGGTGGAGGAGGGGTGGAGGACGGGAGAGGAGAGAGAAAGAGAGAAAGACATAACATCAAGATTTTACACACTTTCATTAGTTTTTTTTTTTCTGTAAACAAAGACACCAACTTAAGGTATTAACAGTATAAGTGTGTCCTTACCTCTGCTAACAGTATTAACAACCGTTATAAACACACAGACAGGTTTGTGTTCAACGTCTTACCTCTGCTCCAGAGAAGTTGAAGATGCCCACCACACTGACAGGCACCAGTTTGTTGACACAGCGTCCCAGAGCCTTCCTACCCAGAGCAAACACAAACGGGATCTCCTGTTCTCTGGCCATGGCTATGACGTTGTACAGAGCCTCGTCTAGACCCCCTGGAACATAAAATAACACACAGTCACTACTACTGTAGAAATATCACTATATAAACAGTCCTGCTCCCTGGTCATGGCTATCTATCATGTTTTACAGAGCCTCACCCCTGCCATAGACAATACAGTCACTAGTTTTATGTATAAGATTTGATGCAGCCTGTGCTGAGCATATCAATATGCTACCGCCCTCTGGTGGACACTGTAAAATGGCAAATGTGGTTGAATATTTTAAATATTCATTAATTTAGCATGCATTTGGAACCCCACACTCACCCAAGATCAGGGTCAGGTTCAGTTAGGCACACTGTAGCAAAATGCTTTGCAACTGCAAAAAAAACCTTGTGTTCTTATTGGACCAGGTAGAGTAGTACACTCCGTGGTTCAATCCTTTTCAAAAAACATAAGGATTAATGACAAGAATGACCCCTGACCTTTGGCCTGGATCTTCTCACAGTTGGGGGAGATGAGGACACACTTGATCTTGTGGAGCTTCATGTGTTTGGTGACCTCTCTAAGGCCCATGACCAGTCTGCGTTTGGTCTTGGCTTTGCTGGGGTCCTTCTGATAAACCCTCTCCTGGAACCGGACCAGCTCTTGCAGCAGCATCGTCACACTCTCATCGATCTCCTTATTCAACACCTGGTTACAGTACCTGGAGACAGAGAAAGACACTAATATGATAACACATTCATCAATCTCCTTATTTAATACCTGGTTACATTACCTGGAGACAGAGAAACAGAGAGAGAGGGACTACGGTTGGGCAACATTTGGGGAGACCTCTTCGACGATATGCTACTCCAAATATTGCGCTATCCGATATAATCGTTTTGCGCCGTTAATGACTACATCATTCCAGACTGTGCAATTTTTGTATCTTATTTACGATATTATTGTCGCATTCTCATTAAATAATTGTAGTATGGTGAAAAAATAAGGCTCAGTTCATTAATTTAGACGTAAAAATTCAGTTTTGATTTGTACATTTCAAATAGAGTAGTCTTGCACATCACGTAATATCATCAATGTCAAATATCACGATATTTGATTTAATCATATATTGGCCCAATCCTAAGAGGGACACACACAAACATGTTAACACACACACACACACACACACACAAACAGGTTAACACACACACAAAAAAAACAATATTAGAAAACACTCACATGCATACACAGACCAATATTATAAAACACACACACCATTGTGTAAATCAGTAGTTCCCAACTCCAGTCCTCCCAACAGTACACAGTTGGGTTGTAGCCCCTGATAAACACACCTGATTCAACTTGTCAACTAATCATCAATCCCCCAATGAGTTGAATCAGGTGAGTTTGTCTGGGGCAACAACAACAACGTGTGCTGTTGGGGGGATTGGAGGACAGGAGTCTGGGAACCACTGGTGTAGATATGGTATGATATGGTGTGAGGAAGAGAGGAGAGGCATAGCTTAGTGGGGCGGCAGGTAGCTTAGTGGTTAAGAGCGTTGTGCCAGTAACCGAAAGGTCGCTGGTTCTAATCCCCGAGCCGACTAGGTGAAAAATATGTCGATGTGCCCTTGAGCAAGGCACTTAACCCTAATTGCTCCTGTAAGTGGCTCTGGATAAGAGCGTCTGCTAAATAACTAAAATGTAAATATAATAGAGAGGTCGTAGGTTGTCTGACACAGTGCTGAAGAGCTGGGCGGAGACAAAGGGCCTACATCTGAAGACATTAAGAAACAAAGCAGTGTGTGTGTACATGCAAGTCCTTATTGTATAGCCCTGCTCTAAACACCCATTGGGCGGATAGATATTTATGTTACTAAATGCTTTTGTGTTGCTAACCCACCAAATGAGTTTATGACATTTCAACCGCTAGGATTCTCAGTACAGAACAATTTGTGTGTCTGTGAGAGAGAGACTCACTCTCTGAAGCGGCGGCTGTGTATCTTGGTGATGGCGTTAGAGGCCATGGGGCTGCCAATGCCGGAGGAGGCAGGGGAACCCTGGGAAACAGGTGTGATGCTGTACGGAGAGTTCTGACTAGCCGGGGACAGGGACGCGTCATCACTGGGCACGCTCAGACCGTTCTCTACAGGAAACAGACAGGGAGCCAAATATCACAGGGAGGTACATTAGACAACACCATGTCACACAAGCAGATCAGTAGGAGTATTAGTTTTAAAAGCATTAACTTTAAGACCAATGGAATGGTCTAAAATGAGCAAACTCCGCCAAGGTCCTGTTTGAGGTCATCAGTGAAGTGTAGCTCCTCCTCTCTCTGACCCTTAACCCCTGACCCCTAACCCTGTACCTACCCTCCTGAGAGGCAGGTTCCCGTGTGAGGTCGTCAGTGAAGTGCAGCTCCTCCTCTCCCTGTTCATCCTGGCCGGCAGCAGTCTGGTCCACACACACCTTCCCCCTCTTCCCCTCACGCTCCTTCAGAATGATCTACACAGAGAGAACAGAGACTGGGTTAGACCCACACACACAGAGAGACAGACAGACAAGAGAGAGGCAGAGAGAGCGAGAGCTAGAGAGAGGAAGACAGACACACATTGAGAGAGCTCTATCCTCTCACCTTCTTCAGGGCGGTGGGTCGTTTGACTTTAGGGATCTCTCTCTCCTTCCCCCTCTTCAGGCGCGGAGCGCTAGAGTCCAGCATGTTGTGGGGGGCAGAGTGGGGCTGCTGGGCCTTCAACACTGACGCTACACCGGACCCTGCTCCTGGCCCGGCACCTGAACCATGGAACGGAGCTGCTGTACCCACTGGAAAGCAAGAGAGAGGGCAGTCAGAGAGAGAGAGAGGGCAGTCAGAGAGAGAGAGAGGGCAGTCAGAGAGAGAGAGAGAGGGCAGTCAGAGAGAGAGAGAGAGGGCAGTCAGAGAGAGAGTGACAGTGGCGGTGCAGTGTGTGTGTGGTGCGGTGCAGTGTGTGTGGGGTGCAGTGTATGTGGGGTGCAGTGTGTGTGTGGTGCGGTGCAGTGTGTGTGGGGTGTAGTGTGTGTGGTGCGGTGCGGTGCAGTGTGTGTGGTCCGGTGCAGTGTGTGTGTGGTGCGGTGCAGTGTGTGTGGTGCAGTGTGTGGGTGTGGTGCGGTGCAGTGTGTGTGGTGCGGTGCGGTGCAGTGTGGTGTGGTGCAGTGTGTATGTGTGGTGTGGTGCAGTGTGTATGTGTGGTGCGGTGCAGTGCAGTGTGTGTGTGTGTGTGGTGCAGTGTGTGTGTGTGTTTGTGGTGCAGTGTGTGTGTGTGTGTGTGGTGCAGTGTGTGTGTGGTGCAGTGTGTACCTGTGAAGGACAGTGGTTTGGTGTTGTTTATTTGTCTAGCCTTCATGGCCTGTTGTTGTTTCTCCAGTGCAGCCAGCATGTCTCCCAGGTCCAACTGGACTGGAGTCTTACTCTTCTTTCCTGCTGCTTTGGTCAGCGCCTCCTACAGGCACACACAGGGAACAGCAACACTGGCTCAGCACACTCATAGTAGTACAATAGAACTATGTATAGTTTTTCCATTGAGATGCCTATAGTCCTGCACTATGTCTAGCTGACAGAGCATGTTGGTATCTGTAGTTTTCTGTGATTAGCTAACCGAGCACATGCTGTCACCTGTAATTTCCTAGCTAACAGTGCATGTTGGTACCTGTAGTTTCCTAGCTATCTTACAGAGTGCATGCTGGTATCTGTAGTTTCCTAGCTAGCTAAGATATTGCATGTTGGTACCTGTAGTTTCCTAGCTAGCTAACAGAGTGCATGCTGGTACCTGTAGTTTCCTCTGCTCCATGCTGATCTCAGAGTACTCCTGTGCTGTAGCCAGGGCAGCAGCCAGGGCCTTCTTCCTCTGACTCTTTGCCCTCTTGGGGACGGAGGTGGTGATTGGGATGGGAGTCTGGACGATGTTGATGGGAGAGTTCTCTGGAAGGTTATCCAGCTGGAGAGAGAGAGAGGAGCGGGGGAACAACAGTCACTACTGGGATAGATGTTTTGTGATCAAACTTTTTCTTGCAAAAAAAAAATCTGTGAAATCCTCAAGGAAGGAAGGGAGGAGAGTTTAGCTGGTCTCTCACCAGGTTCTTGGTTAGTTTGGTCTGGTGTTGGTTCTGGTTCTGGGTCTGGGAAGGGTTGTGGTCTGGTTTGTTGTTCCTCTGTGCTCCTCCTCCTGAGACCAGCTCTGGAAACTCCTCCTCATCCTGAAACAGATGAGACAGACTTTAGACTTTACCAAACACCTGACTAGTACAGCTCTACCATACCATTACATTCTGATTGAGGACTATTTCATACAATACCTCAGCTTTTGTACATCTAAAGCCTCACTAACTCCTAATACACATTGACCAAGTTGGAAATAAACAGATACATGGAACTGAAATCTCCTATTAATGGGAGATACAGGATTTACATGACAGTTCAAGTTACAGTTGTATCTCAAGTAAGGATTTGATTCCAACTGAAATGCATATTGTGAAATGCAGAAAGGTTGAGTGACCGATGATTTCTGTATTTATCCACATCAGGAGACAGAATGAGATGCTGCAGTGTGTGAGTGAGGGGAGTTTCATGTCAATATCTCCCACCTCGAAGTAGAGGGGCTCAGGAGCAAGCGCCGTCCCAGGGCCTACTCCGGGCTGGAGCCGTCTCTGCTGCAGACCACAGTTGGTGTCTGCGGGGGTGGGGTTAGGACAGACACGCCCCCCTGAGTACCCTGCATGGAAGTCCTGCTGGAGAGGGGGCGAGAAAGAGAGAGAGAGAGAGTAAGTGGGGATGAGCGGGAGAGGGTCAGAGAGATAATTACAGTTGCCCAGGTGAGGTCAAGATCATCTCAGGTGAGGCCCAATGTACCTGTAAGTAGTTCCTCTGATCAGTGGTCTTCCCTGTCCGTTGGAACGGGGTGGTCCTGTTGTCTGACCACGACCTCTGAGTGGCCTGAGACGCTACGTTCACCCAGCTTACCGCTACACACACACAGACAGAGATAGACACACAAAGTTAAGAGGAGGACACAGCCAAGGGGAAAGCCAATGTAATCATCTGTCTTATCAGAAATCCAATTATTAATCATAAAAACAAAGCCTACCTGTCATTACACCTGCATCCACTCCCTGTAGAGAGAGAGAGAGAGAGAGAGAGGAGAAGCATGTTAGATATTTCACTTCAGTCATGCAGGTGAAGGTTAGGTTATAGCTAGGTCTGGGGTTACCTTGTGTTTGAGGCTACAGTACAGTAGTATAGAGTTAGGGTTAGAGTTAGGACCTGCCATCGTAGGAGCTGTGGTAGAGTGTTCTGTAGCCCCGGGGCTACAGTAGTGTTTGGGTTCACAGTAGTTTATAGTACTATAAAGTAGTAAATGGTTAGGGTTAAAGGTGGGGCTTACCGTAGGAGCTGTAGCAGCGTCGGCAGTGCGTTGCGTAGCCCCCGGGGCCTGCTGGTTGTGTTTGGGGCTGCAGTAGCCGCTGTCGCTGTCGATGTCCGCCTCGCTGGAGCTCTCGGCAGGGTGCGAGGCCAGCCTTCTCCGGGGAAGGTTCTTCCACAGCAGGGGGCTGGCCCGCTCCCGTTCCCGCTCCGACGCACCCCGACCACACACACTGTCCCCTGGGAAGTCTACAGGCAGACAGATATCACGGATCAGTCTATCCATACAATAAGCCTAGTCCTGGACTAAAGAGCTATTTAAATGGAGTCTAGGACCAGACATAATCTTGCTTTTTAGTCTAGGACCAGACATAATCATGTTCCAGGAAACCAGCCCCAAATGTATTTATTAAAGGCCTTTTTTACATCAACGGTTGTCACAAAGTGCTCTACAGTAACCCGGCCTAGACCCCAAAGAGCAAGCAGAAGCAGTAGCAAGTAGAGAAGTAGTATTTAGATGCTTATTGCACCTTTACTGGTTAACAACCAATGTGATGTCCATCTCATTATGGATCTAACTCTTAGTCGCATTGAGTTGTGTTATTCCCCCAGCCGGAGGTGTCACAGAGGACAACACGTACTGCACACGTGCAGAGTAGACCTCTCCAACAGGAAACTCTACATTCCTACTGTCTTCCCAGCAGGATGGGCATCATAGGCTGCGTTTACACAGTCAGCCCAGTTCTGATATTTATCCCACTAATTGTCTTTTGACCAATCACATCAGATTTTTTCACATCAGATCTTTTCCAGAGCTGATCTGATTGGTCAAAAGACCATTTAGTGAAAAAACTATCAGACTGGGCTGCCTGTGTAAACGCAGTCATAGTGTCTCAGTATGATGCGTCATCATTCTAAACCTGTTCTCTCAGCTCAGTAGGATCTAGATGCTGTGATTGACTGAGGTTTTATTATGTAAAGCCTTAACGCTGTAATGAAGGCTTAGACCACAGTCAGGTACATACAGTCAGTACACAACCCTGTACAGGAGTTAGAGAAGAGTTAGGCACGTCAATCATCTGTGGACATACATTAGACCAGTATACAGGGGTTTGGCAATGCAAACCTGAGTCAAAACCTGGGCTTAACTAGTACTAGAATGTATTAGAATGTACTAGTATTGGTGCTGGTACTGGTATTGGTACTAGAATATTACTGGTACTGGTACTACCATGTTACTGGTATTGGTACTAGTATGTTCCTGGTCTATATACGTACCAGTCTGCTGGGCAGCGTCCACCAGTAGGACTGTCTTGGTCCGTCCGACTGGCCCTGAGGAACACATCTCCTTCTGGACAGCTACAGTCCTCATGGGGGGCCTCCTGTCCTTAAGGGGCTGACACAACCCCACCTGCTGCTGCTGATTGAACATAGACTATAATAACATTCAACATTATTTTGTATATTGATGTTATACGACTCTCTGGCCAATTAATGGTATTAATTAATTAATTCATTGACGGTATTAACTGATAATGTAATCAATAGTGTCAAATTGAAGAATGGAGCTGAGCACCTTGCTTTAGGATAGACCAGCAGAATAACACGTTTGACCTCTAACCTCTTACCTTGGGTAGAACGGCAGGTCTGACCATGCCCCTCCCTCCTCTCTGATTTGCTAGTCCAAACGCCTGTCGGGGAGGGGACGGTCTCTCGCTGACGTCAGCTGATACAGGGTTTACCACGCCAGGCTGCAGGGGTCCGGCGTACGTTCCTGGGAAGGGCTGGTAGAGGAACAGAACAACTTTATTATCCAGCTGTGACAATGAACATTTATCCTCCACTTCTTCTCTCCTCCTAACCATCTCTTCAGGCTACAAGTCTTGTAAACATCTTCTCCCAAAAACCAAAGACAACACACACTCCACTACCTGCCTTTCTAAAGGCCACATTGACAGAGAATAGTACCTGGGATCTGACACCAGCAGCCCTCCAGGTTGCTAATTCAGTTTCCAGTTCTATCTCCTCGCGCCCAGGATTTGAACTAGCAACCTTCTGACTACTGGTCTGCCTCTAACCCCTAACCTTTCAGATACCTACCTGGTAAAAGCCCATCATGGGGGGGCAGGGGGCAGGCATGATCTGGTAGTAGGTGTAGTCGTTGGAGACTGGCGGCTGGGGGGAGGACAGGATGGGGTAAGCCAGGTACGGACCACCTGGGGTGGGGTTGGGCTGCTGCCAGCGCAGGTCCCCTCCTCCGCTATACATGGGGTGCTGTTGTCTGTAGAGGGGTGGGAGAGAAGAAATGATTGGTGTAGTGATGATTGTATGAATATACTGCAACATATTAAGACTAATATACCCATAGGAGGCCAGAGAAAACTGTGTCAAGCTAAGAGACAGCTTGATACAATGCTGATATCAGTGTCGAGCTGACTGTGTGTGTGTGGCACTCTGGCTGATACGGATCCAGACGACATTTTCACAGCCAGCGGTCTAGAGCGCAGACCACTTCCTGGTATTCAAAACAGACAGGAAGGAAATGAAGAAATGAACGTGTGCAGGATGAGGCAGATCACCCCTGACAAAGAGAACCGCACAGAACACACACAGGTCTTCAGCTCTCAGTCACATCCAGGGCATAACATTAACACCCCCATCTGGGGTTAGATGAAGGTAATGTCTATTTCACCAGCCACATTGGCGGGTGGTCAATGTGCAGGGCTCTACAGTGCGAGCATTACATTCGTGAATAAAAAGTCAAAAGTCAAGTATGAGCACGTGTGAGTTAGGGTTTCATAGCTGCTAATTGCACAAAGAAATAGGAATCATATATCCCATCTCACGCAGCAACACTGCCTGGCAGAGGAGCTGAGCTCACTGAGTGAAGTGCTGATAGATTCATTTGGAGGCGCTGCACACAGGTATAAAAGTTGGTCTAATTTATGCGAACATCTACAAAGTGAGACTTTGACCTCGTGTTTCTTGGCCGTTTACATTGTTTTGCTCACAAGCTTGTTTGTGTTTCAACGTTACGTTAGTTTGAGTCTGTTGCTTCAACTGATAGTAAAGAGTCAGAACCCAAATCTCACTCACACACCAAGGTAACCTCCCGCCCTTAAAGGGCCAGCTGAACAATTTGTCTCTGATATTTTGGTTAAAAGACTCCAGTCCTAAAAAATGAATTGAAAATGAGCAATATACCACATTATTTCTTACTAATACATTTCTTGTTTTAGAAACATTACAAAGCATGGTCGTCTGTTTTTGGTGTGTTTTTATATGTATGTACGGCGAAACAATATTTTGGCTGGTAAAACATCTGAGTGGCTGGTATATTTTTAGGCCCTGATCACATCCCTGGGTGGTAACTGACCATTCACAGCCTAGTTGTGTATAACACACACTGTTTATGGGCTTTTCCATAGGTGAATCAGAAAGAAGACACCATCAGTTTTCCTACTGACATGGGCACAGGCACGTTCCTGGAGGAGTGTCAGAAATGGGAATATTCCTGGATTCCATAGAGATCCTTTCAGAGCTAATGCTAGGCTAACTGTCAGTGGCTCAGGGACAGAGGCAGGGTAGCTCCTAATACAGATTCATTACATCAGTGACAGTCGCACCTCAGGCTCTTAGGGCCAGTTTACCGGACACAGATTAAGCCTAGTCTTGGATTAAAAGGCATGCGCTCAGAGATTCTCCATTGAATATGGTTTTTAGTCCAGGACTAGGCTTAATCTGTGTCCAGGAAACCTGCCCTTAGTGTGTAGGGTGTAGGCTGCATGATTTAGGGACTAGGGTGCATAATATATGATATAGGGTGCTGTACCTACCTGTTGGGTTGGTTCTCCTGGACAAAAGGGTAGCAGGTGATGAGGTAGCTGGGGATAGGGGTGGGCTCCTCCACCCCCCCTCCTCCTCCTCCTCCCCCTCCTTCTCCTCCAGACAGGCTCATGGTGACCAGGGCTCCTTCCAGACCTTTCTTTTGTGGGATAAACGGCTCCACTTCGGCTGACAGTTTCACATCCTGCAAGGAGATACAGAGGCAGTCAGATGCTGACATCACAGACAGGACCTGACTGGACAGGAGAGGACAGGACCTGCCTGGACAGGAACTGACTGGACAGGAGAGGACATGACTCGACAGGAACTGGCTGGACAGGAGAAGACAGGACCTGCCTGGACAGGAACTGACTGGACAGGAGAGGACATGACTTGACAGGAACTGGCTGGACAGGAGAAGACAGGACCTGACTGGACAGGACCTGACAGGACAGGAACTGGCTGGACAGGAGAAGACAGGACCTGACTGGACAGGATCACCTCGCAACGCACCAGACACACTCAGGAGTGATCGGCCTCTCACTTTTGTGCCAAAATAACAGCAGTTAAAGTGTACCCATATTAGGATATGTTCATGACTCAGTGAACGTGGTTCAATTTGTGTGCTGTATAAACGATCCACCACAATCAGTGATAAATCGACATATATCAGCTGGTACCGACATCACACTCACTGTGTGAAGGTTTCCTGTAACTTATGAGGTGTTTTAGTAACCCAAGGGGTAACATCAAGGATCCATCTACAATCCATAGACAACTAAGTCTAAGATCAATCACACAGGACTGGAGAGTAGGCTGTCAGTCAGTAGATATCTGATTTAGAGACTGACACCCCTAGGCTATATGACTGGACTACAAAGTGTGAGTAGGAATGTTACCTAAGGAGCAGCTAGTTGGGGAAGCCAGGCTAGACTAATTATTAATATAACCCATGACTGTCGTCACATCACCACGACACAGGCAAAACAACAGAACTAGTTCCTTCAGGACAAATGAAACAACTGGCACCAAGAGAAAAAACTTTTCACTGGGTCTGAGAATGGAGAGTTGGAGTCAATGGCTGTCTCTGAAATGACACCTTAATACAATAGTGTACTACTTTTGACCAGGGCACATGGGGCCCTGCGATAGACTAGCATCCTGCCCAGGAGTAGTCTACAGTACATCAAGATGCCTAAAGAACCAGACGATAGGCTCCTGACCTATGGACTGTTTTGGCTTGGACAAGGCTACTTCCTTATTTAAGGAATAGGGTGCCAATTTGGTCGCAGACATAGAAAGCCTAACAAAGTGTTGACCTTCGAGCAGTGTGATCAGGGGACGTGTGACTGTAGCAGACAGACACAGCAACATGTAACCTGGTGCAATAGAACCACTTCCTGGTTGGCCTGATACTGATCTGATCAGAGTGGAGAGCACTGTCTCCTTGTACTCACAGAGAACATGACCGACTGAGGGCCTTAGAACACACACAGTCCAATACCTTTGGTGTTTTTTCCTATTAAGTTATGCCACAATACAGCATTTGCACAATACAGCATGCCTTGGAACTGTTACAGTGGGGGAAAAAAGTATTTAGTCAGCCACCAATTGTGCAAGTTCTCCCACTTAAAAAGATGAGAGAGGCCTGTAATTTTCATCATAGGTACACGTCAGCTATGACAGACAAAATGAGGAAAAAAAATCCAGAAAATCACATTGTAGGATTTTTAATGAATTTATTTGCAAATTATGGTGGAAAATAAGTATTTGGTCAATGACAAAAGTTTCTCAATACTTTGTTATATACCCTTTGTTGGCAATGACACAGGTCAAACGTTTTCTGTAAGTCTTCACAAGGTTTTCACACACGGTTGCTGGTATTTTGGCCCATTCCTCCATGCAGATCTCCTCTAGAGCAGTGATGTTTTGGGGCTGTCGCTGGGCAACACGGACTTTCAACTCCCTCCAAAGATTTTCTATCGGGTTGAGATCTGGAGACTGGCTAGGCCACTCCAGGACCTTGAAATGCTTCTTACGAAGCCACTCCTTCGTTGCCCGGGCGGTGTGTTTGGGATCATTGTCATGCTGAAAGACCCAACCACGTTTCATCTTCAATGCCCTTGCTGATGGAAGGAGGTTTTCACTCAAAATCTCACGATACATGGCCCCATTCATTCTTTCCTTTACACGGATCAGTCGTCCTGGTCCCTTTGCAGAAAAACAGCCCCAAAGCATGATGTTTCCACCCCCATGCTTCACAGTAGGTATGGTGTTCTTTGGATGCAACTCAGCATTCTTTGTCCTCCAAACACGACGAGTTGAGTTTTTACCAAAAAGTTATATTTTGGTTTCATCTGACCATATGACATTCTCCCAATCCTCTTCTGGATCATCCAAATGCACTCTAGCAAACTTCAGACGGGCCTGGACATGTACTGGCTTAAGCAGGGGGACACGTCTGGCACTGCATGATTTGAGTCCCTGGCGGCATAGTGTGTTACTGATGGTAGGCTTTGTTACTTTGGTCCCAGCTCTCTGCAGGTCATTCACTAGGTCCCCCCGTGTGATTCTGGGATTTTTGCTCATCGTTCTTGTGATCATTTTGACCCCACGGGGTGAGATCTTGCGTGGAGCCCCAGATCGAGGGAGATTATCAGTGGTCTTGTATGTCTTCCATTTCCTAATAATTGCTCCCACAGTTGATTTCTTCAAACCAAGCTGCTTACCTATTGCAGATTCAGTCTTCCCAGCCTGGTGCAGGTCTACAATTTTGTTTCTGGTGTCCTTTGACAGCTCTTTGGTCTTGGCCATAGTGGAGTTTGGAGTGTGACTGTTTGAGGTTGTGGACAGGTGTCTTTTATACTGATAACAAGTTCAAACAGGTGCCATTAATACAGGTAACGAGTGGAGGACAGAGGAGCCTCTTAAAGAAGAAGTTACAGGTCTGTGAGAGCCAGAAATCTTGCTTGTTTGTAGGTGACCAAATACTTATTTTCCACCATAATTTGCAAATAAATTCATTAAAAATCCTACAATGTGATTTTCTGGATTTTTTTTCTCTCAATTTGTCTGTCATAGTTGACGTGTACCTATGATGAAAATTACAGGCCTCTCTCATCTTTTTAAGTGGGAGAACTTGCACCATTGGTGGCTGACTAAATACTTTTTTCCCCCACTGTATGCTTTGTTGGTTAAAAAAATGATAATAGACCCTTTCATCCAAAGAGCCCCTCTCCCTACCAGCTACCACTAACATTAAACACTAGGTAGCACTCCTACCATCAGCCATTCTGTCCTGAGACATTCCTTTCCTACGGCCCTGCCTGGTCCAAATCTGGCCCTGAAGTTTCCACTTAGATGCTGATCTTGAGTCAGTTTTGCATTTCCCCCACTATTGGTTTAGGTTAGGATTGGGGGAGGGGAAGCTGATCCTAGATCTGTACCTAGGGGAAACTTCACCTCAGAGCCACCAGCAGAGCCGGGGTAGTAATGACTCAGTCACCCAGCATCCTCTTTACGGGCCAGCTATATTTAGCTGCTCATTCTTCCCAAAGAGATTACACTAGTAGCTAACTAACTACGTCTTACATAAGGTCTCTAAAGACAACGTCAACTAGGGTCCGGCCTACCCATAAATATCCTTTATTTCAATTGTTCTATTTAATGATGTGGGCCTGCCTCTATTGCCACCATGCCACAGGGACAGAGGAGGTGGTTTGTTTGTGTGTGTGGTGTGGTGTGTGTAGGAGGGCTGTGATGTGATGAAATGTACAAATAATACAGGTCATAAAATATGCATCATAAAATGTGCGTCACAAAGTACGCGGAAAATCATACCTCTACAGCTAGCCTACACATCACAAACCACAGTGCTCACGTCAAGTCAACATAGGCCAAACTCTCTGAAAATAAAATACAAAGGATGACAATTATCCATTCTTTCAAACAATGTCCTCCAGAGTTTGAATAGGTCAGATGAGATGCAGCCTACTGCTCTAGTAGCACTGTAAAGAGACTGTAGGCCACTAGATGGGACAGCAGCAGGGTGACAGATAGCCTGGGTCAAAGCTGTGACATATTTACAACAGGTCAAGCAGCTCAGTGTCATAAAATAATTTAGACAAAGTACTCTCAATGATCTTTTACTAGTCTGTCTGGATGGATGGGTCCGGGTGAAACTGAAGAAACCCAGACCCTCTCCTCTCTACCACCCCACTGTTCCCTCCCCTCAACCCCACCCCACTGTTCCCTCCCCTCTCCTCAACCCCACTGTTCCCTCCCCTCTCCTCAACCCCACTGTACCCTCCCCTCTCCTCCGCTCTCCTCAACCCCACTGTTCCCTCCCCTCTCCTCAACCCCACTGTTCCCTCCCCTCTACCCCACTGTTCCCTCCCCTCTCCTCAACTCCACTGTTCCCTCCCCTCTCCTCAACCCCACTGTTCCCTCCCCTCTCCTCAACCCCACTGTTCCCTCCCCTCTCCTCAACCCCACTGTTCCCTCCCCTCTCCTCAACCCCACTGTTCCCTCCCCTCTACCCCACTGTTCCCTCCCCTCCACCCCACTGTTCCCTCCCCTCCCCTCTCCTCAACCCCACCCCACTGTTCCCTCCCCTCTCCTCAACCCCACCCCACTGTTCCCTCCCCTCTCCTCAACCCCACCCCACTGTTCCCTCCCCTCTCCTCAACCCCACTGTTCCCTCCCCTCTACCCCACTGTTCCCTCCCCTCTCCTCAACCCCACCCCACTGTTCCCTCCCCTCCCCTCCCCTCTCCTCAACCCCACCCCACTGTTCCCTCCCCTCTCCTCAACCCCACCCCACTGTTCCCTCCCCTCTCCTCAACCCCACTGTTCCCTCCCCTCTCCTCAACCCCACTGTTCCCTCCCCTCTCCTCAACCCCACTGTTCCCTCCCCTCTACCCCACTGTTCCCTCCCCTCTCCTCAACCCCACTGTTCCCTCCCCTCTCCTCAACCCCACTGTTCCCTCCCCTCTACCCCACTGTTCCCTCCCCTCTCCTCAACCCCACCCCACTGTTCCCTCCCCTCCCCTCTCCTCAACCCCACCCCACTGTTCCCTCCCCTCTCCTCAACCCCACCCCACTGTTCCCTCCCCTCTACCCCACTGTTCCCTCCCCTCTCCTCAACCCCACCCCACTGTTCCCTCCCCTCCCCTCCCCTCTCCTCAACCCCACCCCACTGTTCCCTCCCCTCTCCTCAACCCCACCCCACTGTTCCCTCCCCTCCCCTCTACCCCACTGTTCCCTCCCCTCTCCTCAACCCCACCCCACTGTTCCCTCCCCTCCCCTCCCCTCTCCTCAACCCCACCCCACTGTTCCCTCCCCTCTCCTCAACCCCACCCCACTGTTCCCTCCCCTCTCCTCAACCCCACTGTTCCCTCCCCTCTCCTCAACCCCACCCCACTGTTCCCTCCCCTCTCCTCAACCCCACTGTTCCCTCCCCTCTACCCCACTGTTCCCTCCCCTCTCCTCAACCCCACCCCACTGTTCCCTCCCCTCCCCTCCCCTCTCCTCAACCCCACCCCACTGTTCCCTCCCCTCTCCTCAACCCCACCCCACTGTTCCCTCCCCTCTCCTCAACCCCACCCCACTGTTCCCTCCCCTCTCCTCAACCCCACCCCACTGTTCCCTCCCCTCTACCCCACTGTTCCCTCCCCTCCCCTCTCCTCAACCCCACCCCACTGTTCCCTCCCCTCTCCTCAACCCCACCCCACTGTTCCCTCCCCTCTCCTCAACCCCACCCCACTGTTCCCTCCCCTCTCCTCAACCCCACTGTTCCCTCCCCTCTACCCCACTGTTCCCTCCCCTCTCCTCAACCCCACCCCACTGTTCCCTCCCCTCCCCTCCCCTCTCCTCAACCCCACCCCACTGTTCCCTCCCCTCTCCTCAACCCCACCCCACTGTTCCCTCCCCTCTCCTCAACCCCACTGTTCCCTCCCCTCTCCTCAACCCCACTGTTCCCTCCCCTCTCCTCAACCCCACTGTTCCCTCCCCTCTACCCCACTGTTCCCTCCCCTCTCCTCAACCCCACTGTTCCCTCCCCTCTCCTCAACCCCACTGTTCCCTCCCCTCTACCCCACTGTTCCCTCCCCTCTCCTCAACCCCACCCCACTGTTCCCTCCCCTCCCCTCTCCTCAACCCCACCCCACTGTTCCCTCCCCTCTCCTCAACCCCACCCCACTGTTCCCTCCCCTCTCCTCAACCCCACTGTTCCCTCCCCTCTACCCCACTGTTCCCTCCCCTCTCCTCAACCCCACCCCACTGTTCCCTCCCCTCCCCTCCCCTCTCCTCAACCCCACCCCACTGTTCCCTCCCCTCTCCTCAACCCCACCCCACTGTTCCCTCCCCTCCCCTCTACCCCACTGTTCCCTCCCCTCTCCTCAACCCCACCCCACTGTTCCCTCCCCTCCCCTCCCCTCTCCTCAACCCCACCCCACTGTTCCCTCCCCTCTCCTCAACCCCACCCCACTGTTCCCTCCCCTCTCCTCAACCCCACTGTTCCCTCCCCTCTCCTCAACCCCACCCCACTGTTCCCTCCCCTCTCCTCAACCCCACTGTTCCCTCCCCTCTACCCCACTGTTCCCTCCCCTCTCCTCAACCCCACCCCACTGTTCCCTCCCCTCCCCTCCCCTCTCCTCAACCCCACCCCACTGTTCCCTCCCCTCTCCTCAACCCCACCCCACTGTTCCCTCCCCTCTACCCCACTGTTCCCTCCCCTCTCCTCAACCCCACTGTTCCCTCCCCTCTCCTCAACCCCACTGTTCCCTCCCCTCTACCCCACTGTTCCCTCCCCTCTCCTCAACCCCACCCCACTGTTCCCTCCCCTCCCCTCTCCTCAACCCCACCCCACTGTTCCCTCCCCTCTCCTCAACCCCACCCCACTGTTCCCTCCCCTCTCCTCAACCCCACTGTTCCCTCCCCTCTACCCCACTGTTCCCTCCCCTCTCCTCAACCCCACCCCACTGTTCCCTCCCCTCCCCTCCCCTCTCCTCAACCCCACCCCACTGTTCCCTCCCCTCTCCTCAACCCCACCCCACTGTTCCCTCCCCTCTCCTCAACCCCACTGTTCCCTCCCCTCTACCCCACTGTTCCCTCCCCTCTCCTCAACCCCACCCCACTGTTCCCTCCCCTCCCCTCCCCTCTCCTCAACCCCACCCCACTGTTCCCTCCCCTCTCCTCAACCCCACCCCACTGTTCCCTCCCCTCCCCTCTACCCCACTGTTCCCTCCCCTCTCCTCAACCCCACCCCACTGTTCCCTCCCCTCCCCTCCCCTCTCCTCAACCCCACCCCACTGTTCCCTCCCCTCTCCTCAACCCCACCCCACTGTTCCCTCCCCTCTCCTCAACCCCACTGTTCCCTCCCCTCTCCTCAACCCCACCCCACTGTTCCCTCCCCTCTCCTCAACCCCACTGTTCCCTCCCCTCTACCCCACTGTTCCCTCCCCTCTCCTCAACCCCACCCCACTGTTCCCTCCCCTCCCCTCCCCTCTCCTCAACCCCACCCCACTGTTCCCTCCCCTCTCCTCAACCCCACCCCACTGTTCCCTCCCCTCTCCTCAACCCCACTGTTCCCTCCCCTCTCCTCAACCCCACTGTTCCCTCCCCTCAACCCCACCCCACTGTTCCCGCCCCTCTCCTCAACCCCCACCCCACTGTTCCCGCCCCTCTCCTCAACCCCACCCCACTGTTCCCGCCCCTCTCCTCAACCCCACCCCACTATTCCCTCCCCTCTCCTCAACCCCACCCCACTATTCCCTCTCCTCTCCTCAACCCCACCCCACTGTTCCCTCCCCTCTCCTCAACCCCACCCCACTATTCCCTCTCCTCAACCCCACTCCACTATTCCCTCTCCTCTCCTCAACCCCACCCCACTGTTCCCTCCCCTCAACCCCACCCCACTATTCCCTCTCCTCTCCTCAACCCCACCCCACTGTTCCCTCCCCTCTCCTCAACCCCACCCCACTATTCCCTCTCCTCAACCCCACTCCACTATTCCCTCTCCTCTCCTCAACCCCACCCCACTGTTCCCTCCCCACTATTCCCTCTCCTCAACCCCACTCCACTATTCCCTCTCCTCTCCTCAACCCCACCCCACTGTTCCCTCCCCTCAACCCCACCCCACTATTCCCTCTCCTCTCCTCAACCCCACCCCACTGTTCCCTCCCCTCTCCTCAACCCCACCCCACTATTCCCTCTCCTCAACCCCACTCCACTATTCCCTCTCCTCTCCTCAACCCCACCCCACTGTTCCCTCCCCTCTCCTCAACCCCACCCCACTATTCCCTCTCCTCAACCCCACTCCACTATTCCCTCCCCTCTCCTGAACCCCACTCCACTATTCCCTCCCCTCTCCTGAACCCCACCCCACTATTCCCTCTCCTCAACCCCACTCCACTATTCCCTCTCCTCTCCTCAACCCCACCCCACTGTTCCCTCCCCTCTCCTCAACCCCACCCCACTATTCCCTCTCCTCAACCCCACTCCACTATTCCCTCCCCTCTCCTGAACCCCACCCCACTATTCCCTCCCCTCTCCTCAACCCCACTCCACTATTCCCTCCCCTCTCCTCAACCCCACTCCACTATTCCCTCCCCTCTCCTCAACCCCACTCCACTATTCCCTCCCCTCTCCTCAACCCCACCCCACTATTCCCTCCCCTCTCCTCAACCCCACCCCACTATTCCCTCCCCTCTCCTCAACCCCACCCCACTATTCCCTCCCCTCTCCTCAACCCCACCCCACTGTTCCCTCCCCTCAACCCCACTGTTCCCTCCCCTCAACCCCACCCCACTGTTCCCTCCCCTCTCCTCAACCCCACCCCACTGTTCCCTCCCCTCAACCCCACTGTTCACTCCCCTCAACCCCACCCCACTGTTCCCTCCCCTCTCCTCAACACCACACCACTGTTCCCTCCCCTCTCCTCAACCCCACCCCACTGTTCCCTCCCCTCTCCTCAACCCCACCCCACTGTTCCCTCTCCTCCCCCCCTGCTCTGTTGCCTGGACCAAATCAAATGTTGGTATCAATTGAATGAATGTTGGTGTTTGTACTCCTGAATGCTGCTTCAGGGGACGTTAAACACTGATATGGAAACTCTGATATGGGCCTGACTACTAAGTTATGACCATTGGACTGTTTATCTAGGTTTACCTCTTATCAAAACTGACCATTGACATCATGTTGACTGAATCACAGGCCTTACATGCTGACCACACCGCTCGCGTTGCAAAATAAATGTACACATACATGTTATTCAACCATTTCATCCAAACTGCTCGCGAGCGTCTGCGTAGGAAGGGAGGAGGAGAGGAAGAGTAGAGAGAAAGGGAGAGTTGACAGAGTTCACGACACAAAGACACTCCATTCTCCCAGCCAGGGTCGGAATGTATGAATCCAGCATCAGTACAGCAGTGAACACACACACACACAGCCATTGTTACCCAGTGCTACTGTACTGTCTGTGGGCAGTGTGGGCTGATGTCTGATAGATCCAGGGGTCCTGACTGGTCTACACAGAGCACTAGGGGTGACGTAGCCAGCTGAAAACAATACCCTGCAGTATACTAGACGGCAGCCTACTGTGGCCTAAACTTTGGTGCCATATACTGTCATGGAATTAAGCCTAATGAAAAATCGGACATTTTAAATTAACCATGCTTTGTTTCCGTATGAGGTTTGATGGTTAGGCCTGCTCTAAAGAGGGCTGGTTACTGTGGATGATCAGGGGAGGTTAGTTACACAAAACAGAGGGGTTGGTTGTGTTACTTTAGATGACAAGGGATGCTGATAGTGGAGAGATGGGTCAATTTAAACTTTAGGGGGTAGTTATTCTAAAGGGGGGGTTGGTTACTTGGTACGAGGGATGTTACAGGAGGTAGGCCTGGCTAGCTATAGGTGATGTTACAGGAGGTAGGCCTGGCTAGCTATAGGTGATGTTACAGGAGGTGGGCCTGGCTAGCTATAGGTCATGTTACAGGAGGTAGGCCTGGCTAGCTATAGGTGATGTTACAGGAGGTAGGCCTGGCTAGCTATAGGTCATGTTACAGGAGGTAGGCCTGGCTAGCTATAGGTCATGTTACAGGAGGTAGGCCTGGCTAGCTATAGGTCATGTTACAGGAGGTAGGCCTGGCTAGCTATAGGTCATGTTACAGGAGGTAGGCCTGGCTAGCTATAGGTCATGTTACAGGAGGTAGGCCTGGCTAGCTATAGGTCATGTTACAGGAGGTAGGCCTGGCTAGCTATAGGTCATGTTACAGGAGGTGGTCCTAGCTAGCTATAGGTGATGTTACAGGAGGTAGGCCTGGCTAGCTATAGGTGATGTTACAGGAGGTAGGCATGGCTAGCTATAGGTGATGTTACAGGAGGTGGGCCTAGCTATAGGTGACAGGGGACGCAGTTACAGGATTAGGCCTGAGAGGATCAGGTGAGGAGTGAGGACGGTGGCCCAACCAGGATAAGCCAATTACACAATTAGCTACAACAGAGTCAATCATGACTCATAGTATGGCTATAGGGCTCCAGCCCTAGTCCACCAGGGGAAAGAGACTCCAAACCTCCCAATATGTGTGCCCTGGCTGGGGGAGACTCGGACAGGGAGTCCCTGACTGTCCAGGTCTGGGTTCTTTAGCTCTGGGCGCCATTCTCCATTCCACTGGTGTGAAGGTGTGGGCTGTTTGTTCAGACTGAGTTGTATGTGATTGATTGATTAGCGCCTGGGTTGTGAGTGAGAATGGCAGCGATTGTGGCAAAGGCTGCAGGGGGGAGGGGGTGTATGCGTGTTGGAGAGAGAAAGAGAGAGAACAGCAGCGATTATGGAAGAGGCATTGGCAGGTAGCCTAGCGGTTAGAGGGTTAGGCCAGTAACCGAAAGTTTGCTGGTTCGAATCCCGAGCCGACTAGGTGAAAAATCTATCGATGTGCCCTAGAGCAAGGCACTTAACCTTAATTGCTCCTGTAAGTCGCTCTGGATAAGTTCGTCTGCTAAATAACTAAAATGTCAAATGTCATGTAAATGCATTGAGCTCAGCTCCAGATGTGTGGTGAAACGGGCAGGGCAGCACTGGGCTGGTGGGACTACTGGGCCATCAACCATCACACCATCAAACCCTTTGTCCTTTCAAGCATTTGTCTCTGATTCATTGTCTTCTAACATTCTCAGCTGGAAAGAGAGAAGTTGTATTGTTCTTTTACTGTTGTTGAATGGGAGGGGGCAAGAGAGGGCGCAGTAGACAGTGGTGGAAGGGGGAGAGATTGTGGCTGAGCGAGAGAGTGTGCATGTAAACTACATTTATGGGTGGTTCTATGTAGCTCAATTGGTAGAGCATGGCGCTTGTAACGCCAGGGTAGTGGGTTCGATCCCCGGGACCACCCATACGTAAAAATGTATGCACACATGACTAAGTCGCTTTGGATAAAAGCGTCTGCTAAATGGCATATTATTATTATATCATTATTTAAAGTCACAAGCATGAAATCATCTTGGGTCCTTGAATCGCCCATGCACCATCATCACATCATGTGGACCAAAACTCAGCCTATGTGGCATCTGCTTTTATGAATCAATACATTGCAATGCAATGCTACATCAGTACAGCAAACAACGCTCAGAATGAACACCCTGAGATGGTCTGATAGTGACACAGGAGCAGAGGGCTTCATCCGGGGACTTACAGTAAATCAGACCACATAATAGAGTAGCTAACTTGAATCATAGTTAAGTTACTCTATGCGCAGCAGGAGTCACTCACTGGAATGTGATTAAAATGCAGAAGAACCGGATATTCCTCCAGAGCAGGCCAGCTGGCTAGGTAGTTGTCAACAATATACCACACACTCACTGCAGACTGGGGAGTTTCGGGTAACTGTTCACTACCTAGCTAGTTAACTTACCCTGGTCCGTGTTATAATATTTAGCTAACTATCTAGCTAATTATTTAACAGTGGGTCAAACATCAAAGCTCCCCCAGAGAGCTAACTAAGTCGGTCTTGTCAACCGATGTTGACATGAACGGCAATTGTAATGTCAAAACATTGTGACAGTATAGGTATTGTAACTACTTTATTTAGATAGCTTGTTTGACGAGATACTCAATATAGTTAGCTTCAATTAAAACATATCTAGTTCATAGATCAGCAAATCTGGGAGAACAGATGAGATGTGAGATTGTCCATCCAAAAATGACAAGCGCATAGAACCTGCTTAGCTAACTGGCTAGTTAACCAGTTAGCTAGTTCACTTGTCTTTACTTGCACGCTTGCCTAGCTAGCGTAGCGATCTAGTTAGATGACAAATCAAATCATTGACAATAATCAAACATCGGGTAAAATTACTGACACTTCTAAAACATGAAAGGGAAATGATTTCCTGCAGATACGTTTTGGGCCTAGCTAGCTTGCTTCATATTCCCATTAGCTAACTAATGCTAGTTGTACCATGTAACCAGACATAATCGGGTCCGTCATTACTTCGCAGAGAAAATCCGTGTACCTTGTCACAAGAGTCCATGTCAATCGCTGAGACCGCGGCAGACCGTCATTGAGCATGCAGTGGTCGTCAAGATATAGGTGATTTAATGTTCTTCATTGTAAATGTTGAGCCATTTGTGTGAAACACACCCTGTTCCTACCTCTGCCTAGTTGAACTATTGCTGCCTAGCTAGCTCTGAATGTGTCAACGTAGAAATGGAACAGCAGAAGAGACGGAACGCCCACAGGCTCAAAAAGTGTTCATCTTTGCCTTCGGCGTCTGTCACTGATAAGATTTGATGGACAATGATAAATAGGCCTACTGTGCAAGAAGTAGATATTTTTAGAGCAGAGCAGCTATGTCTAGCCTACAACACCGAATCAACTTAATTATAATTCAAACAGATTTCTACTTCTCTACTGTTCTGCTTGCAATGTGATGGATGACATACATTTTCAGTGATGGCAGTGAATCTATCCATTGAAAATACATTTCTGCACACAAACAATTGACTAACATTTCAGAAGAACTGGAGTCTGTTGCATCTACCAAATAATACAGATATTTACAAATAATACAGATAGCATGAGTGCTAAAAACTAGACGATATCTAGAAGACCTACATTGAAATGTCATATACAGTAAACACAGATGGAGAACATTGTTTTTTATTCACAACATGCGTTCAATGCTGCAGCTACATGTTGTGAAAAAGTTTGCCCAACACCAGGTGCCAGTCAACATGCACAAATAAACCATTGTGTTATTGTACTCAAACTGCCTGTCCAAAAAAATAAAGCACTTTTAAAAAGGTGTGGTGACAGTGATATTTCTTAGAACCATTCTATTAAAGTCTTGTGAAAAACAAACACGAGGGGCTTGAAGTAAACTGAGATGTCCCTTAGAGAGTACTGATGTCTTCTAGAAAGCAGTATCTCTTCTCTCTCTCTGGAAAATGCAGTGGCAGATCACAAAACATCTCTGTGCTGCTGTGTAGCTCCACTCCGCTCAGCCCATCCACCCACAGTAGCACTGGATGGTTTGGTTTATACTGACACATTGGAACAAATTATTGAGATTCTCCTTCCTGTCTTTCAGTGCTGTCCGTTGTCACGTCAGTCAGAATCATGTGAGTTTGCTGACGATGGCTTGGTTGAGAGAGTTGAGTTGTTTAGTCCATTTGTCTAGGGCAGTGTAGCGCGCCCCTCCTCTCTTCTGGTAGTCTAGCTCCAACAGCTGGTTAACCTGGTCGATACGGCCTTGGATGGTGCTACAGGGAGGGAACCATAGCACAACACAGTGATCAGAGAACAATGGTTCAAACAAAGAAATAATTACAACACTAGAATGGACGTTGGCATCCTAGCAACATGACTAAGCATGTTTTTCCAATATTGTATAAAACAATGCATTTCTATATAAAAATGGGATCAACAACATATCAATATTTGCGTCAATTATGGTTCAAATGACACTAATCACTGTGGGTAGCATTTGAGTTGCAGTCATTGTTTAACTTGTTTCCCGGTTTGGTTTCCACCCAGCACCTTAACCACTGATGTGTGTACTCTCACAACCAATTATCACATATCTACACTACGCTGTCTGATAAAATATTCCACCACCTCCACATTCCACTACATACACTACATATTCTGTTTCTGTTGAGCTCTGTGACGACGGTGGGAATGCAGTGTAAAATGTAAATCTATTGTTCCAGTTGACTGGCTGTAGATCTGATCTGGCTGAGGGCAGTAAACAATCCAATATACAGCAGTCTGCTATAGTAGCATGGGAAATAATAAAGCCATGAAAGAAAGATAAGATAGATACCCGCAAACTGTTGATTTCTCCCAAAGTTTTATTTGCCCAACGCTTTGACCCAAAGGTCTTCATCTGGCTGACAAGGACCTTTGGGTCAAAACGTTGCACAATAAAACTGCGGGAACAATTAACAGTTTGCAGGTATCTTTCTTTCTTTCATCAGTTTACTTTTTGTAGCCTGCAAGTTACTGGATGTGCATGTGTACTACTTCTAAACTAAATAATGAAACCAGTAATCAATTACAGATCTACAGTAAACTAAGCAGGGCACTCAGGGAGGAATAACACAAACAGAGAGAGAGAGAGAGGAGAGGGAGGGAGACAGACTCATGCTGGCCTCCTGCATTCCTCAGGGTGCAATGTGGAAACAATGAGGAACTGAAAAGAGGAATTGTAATTATTCCCGTACAGGAAACACGTCTTAATACACATGCACAAGAAACATGCTCTGCTTCGTGCGTCATCTTATGATGTCTCTGTGTCAGCCATGTTGATCATGTACACTATACACTGAGTATACTTGCTGTCCCCCCCCCCCCAAAAAAAAGAGTTGTTTGTGATAATTGGTCGAAATTTTAAAACGTGTATTTTTCAATTTATAGACATCCTTTATTTTAATAAAATCAACTCTCTCTATATATATATATATATATATATATATATATATATATATATATATATATATATATATATATATATATATATATATATATAGGCTACTGAGCATGTCTGAAGCTTAAAGCACTGCGATTAAAAATGAAGACACAAATTACCAAAGGAGGGTGGCAGGTAGCTTAGTGGTTAAGAGCGTTGTGGCAGTAACCGAAAGGTCGCTGGTTCTAATCCTGAGCCGACTAGGTGAAAAATCTGTCGATGTGCCCTTGAGCAAGGCACTTAACCCTAATTGCTCCTGTAAGTCGCTCTGGATAAGAGCGTCTGCTAAATTACTAAAATGTAAATGTAAAATGAGGGAGCCAGAGATCAATATAGCCTAACCAGAAGAAAAAAACATGTTCCCAACCAGACCCTCCTCTTCCCGCTGCTGCTGGCCTTCACAGCTTCTGCCGTCAGGCTCCTGAAAATGCCGGTAATAGGTTACACCAACGGTCGGCAACCTTTTCCATTTGAAGTGGCAAGTTATCGTACCATTTCTACTGATCTGTGTGCCAGTTATGATTTTCAGATGCACATTTCGTGGAACAGTTTAATTCCATTTATAATAAAGTCTTCATATCTCAAAATCAATGTTCTATCCAAATGAAAAAGTAACTTCTATTGCCATTGCCAACTATGTAAAAATAGCCTACATAAAGCCTATAAATAAAAACACTGCAGCCTGCAGGTAGAAAATATCCTGATAAAAAGAAATATCCTATAAAATCACATAAGAAGTAATGAGGTAGGCCTTTTTTTATGACGTTTCCACTGGATCAGAGCATGACATTTTTTCCCCCTTTCATGCCGAGTAGTAATTGAAAGGGAGAGAGCTGGAAAGATTTTTTAAATAGGCTACGTTGAGGAACTATTTTCATTCTCAATGGATGTAAAAACAGGCTTTGTTTACTTGCTGTTTAAGGCGAAGAAAAAATTACTTTGAGCTCCACAGTGATGGTGAGTTAAGACAATCAGAAATACTAATCAGATCCCCAAATGGGCACATTTATAAGCCTACATTTGCGCTCAGGCCAGGTATCCTAGGCCTGCTTCTGTGCGTCTCCTTACTCAAGATTGACAGGAGCGCTCCAAACAAAAGAAAATGAATAACTCGTAAATAGAATGGAAATAAACCTAAACTTTTTTAGTGTAGCCTAGGTTGTGCGCTCTGCAAACAATGTGTCCACTCCTACAATGACAACGGTAAGACTGTAATAATAATTTATTGAATGCATTAAAAAGCCACTGCTGTCCAAAAAAAACATTGCTGCACATCTGAAGTTCGCAAAAGAGCACCTGGATGTTCCACAGTGCTACTGGCAAAATATTCTGTGGACAGATTAAACTAAAGTTGAGTTGTTTGGAAGGAACACACAACACTATGTGTGGAGAAAAAAAGGCACAGCACACCAACATCAAAACCTCATCTCAACTGTAAAGTATGGTGGAAGGAGCATCATGGTTTGGGGCTGCTTTGCTGCCTCAGGACCTGGACAGCTTGATATCATCGCCGAAAAATTTAATTCCCAAGTTTATCAAGACATTTTGCAGGAGAATGTAAGGCTATATGTCCGCCAATTGAAGCTCAACAGAAGTTGGGTGATGCAACAGGACAACGACCCAAAACACAGAAGTAAATCAACAACAGAATGGCTTCAACAGAAGAAAATACGCCTTCTGGAGTGGCCCAGTCAGAGTCCTGACCTCAACCCGATTGAGATGCTGTGGCATGACCTCAAGAGAGCGGTTCACACCAGACGTACCAAGAATATTGCTGAACTGAAACTGTTTTGTAAAGAGGAATGGTCCAAAATTGCCTGTTTGATGCAAAGGACATTTCCTAACAGATCATAAAGTATTATTTTTATTTTTAAATGGTAGTTTGGGCCACACATCAGATGCATGTCTAGAACAAACTTACTTGTCCAATATGCACTGCACCAACAAACTCTCCACGTCACAAACATCTATGTTCAGCTCCTGAGGCAGAGAAGACAGAACACAGGGTGTTACACTACAATCAATCCAAACAGCAACATAAATTACCTAATAAATACATTATCAATCTACTCAGCAAAGTTCATTATCGGATACATTATCAATACACACAGTGAAGTCAATGATTAACTCTAGCCTGGTCTCAGATCTGTTTGTGCTGTCTTACCAACTCTTATTGTAAAATTCATCACGCCAATGACCATGGGAGTTGGCAAAACAGCACAAACAGATCTGGGACCAGGCTAGTTAGTCCAGAAGCCAGTGCTGTCCTCAGACTTACCTTAGAGATGAATGGGATGTGTATTCTCGTGTAAGGTTTGATGAGCGCGATAAGGACCTGGGTTCTGATGTTCCGCAGCAGCTCTGGAAAATAAGACAACACAGCACTGATCAAAGTCTCTTCAGACACACAACATCTACCAGAAACACACACAGACCATCTACCAGACACACACACACACACACCTACCAGACACACACACACACACACACATCTACCAGAACACACACACACATCTACCAGAACACACACACACATCTACCAGAACACACACACCATCTACCAGAACATCTACCAGAACACACACACCATCTACCAGAACACACACACCATCTACCAGAACACACACACACATCTACCAGAACACACACACCATCTACCAGAACACACACACCATCTACCAGAACACACACACACATCTACCAGAACACACACACCATCTACCAGAACACACACACACATCTACCAGAACACACACACACATCTACCAGAACACACACACCATCTACCAGAACATCTACCAGAACACACACACCATCTACCAGAACACACACACCATCTACCAGAACACACACACCATCTCAATATGCAGCTACTGGTACATTTTGTCTCAAGTTTGTTGAAACCTCGTCTTCAATGCCACACTTCCATGTCTCGTTCATCAACAGATATGAGAAAGCCCACACACGCATAACTTCACAGATCTTCACTGTAAAGGGTTTAAACACTGTTTCCCATGCTTGTTCAATGAACCATAAACAATTAATGAACATGCACCTGTGGAACGGTCGTTAAGACACTAACAGCTTACAGACGGTAGGCAATTAAGGTCACAGTTATGAAAACTTAGGACACTAAAGAGGCCTTTCTACTGACTCTGAAAAACACCAAAAGAAAGATGCCCAGGGTCCCTGCTCATCTGCGTGAACGTGCCTTAGGCATGCTCCAAGGAGGCATGAGGACTGCTGATGTGGCCAGAGCAATAAAATTGCAATGTCCGTACTGTGAGACGCCTAAGACAGCGCTACAGGGAAACAGGACTGACAGCTGATCGTCCTCGCAGTGGCAGACCACGTGTAACAACACCTGCACAGGATCGGTACATCCGAACATCACACCTGCGGGACAGGTACAGGATGGCAACAACAACTGCCCGAGTTACACAAGGAACGCACAATCCCTCCATCAGTGCTCAGACTGTCCACAATAGGCTGAGAGAGGCTGGACTGAGGGCTTGTAGGCCTGTTGTAAGGCAGGTCCTCACCAGACATCACCGGCAACAACGTCGCCTATGGGCACAAACCCACCGTCGCTGGACCAGACAGGACTGGCAAAAAGTGCTCTTCACTGACGAGTCGCAGTTTTGTCTCACCAGGGGTGATGGTCGGATTTGCGTTTATCGTCGAAGGAATGAGCGTTACACCGAGGCCTGTACTCTGGAGCGAGATCGATTTGGAGGTGGAGGGTCCGTCATGGTCTGGGGCGGTGTGTCATAGCATCATCGGACTGAGCTTGTCATTGCAGGCAATCTCAACGCTGTGCGTTACAGGGAAGACATCCTCCTCCCTCATGTGGTACCCTTCCTGCAGGCTCATCCTGACATGACCCTCCAGCATGACAATGCCACCAGCCATACTGCTCGTTCTGTGCATGATTTCCTGCAAGACAGGAATGTCAGTGTTCTGCCATGGCAAGCGAAGAGCCCGGATCTCAATCCCATTGAGCACGTCTGGGACCTGTTGGATCGGAGGGTGAGGGCTAGGGCATTCCCCCCAGAAATGTCTGGGAACTTGCAGGTGCCTTGGTGGAAGAGTGGGGTAACATCTCACAGCAAGAACTGGAAAATCTGGGGCAGTCCATGAGGAGGAGATGCACTGCAGTACTTAATGCAGCTGGTGGCCACACCAGATACTGACTGTTACTTTTGATTTTGACCCCCCCTTTGTTCAGGGACACATTATTCCATTTCTGTTAGTCACATGTCTGTGGAACTTGTTCTGTTTATGTCGCAGTTGTTGAATGTTGTTATGTTCATACAAATATTTACACATGTTAGGTTTGCTGAAAATAAACGCAGTTGACAGTGAGAGGACATTTCTTTTTTTGCTGAGTTTATATACAAGCACACACATGCACACACAAACACTACTTACCCTCGATGTGTTCTCTGATGAAGGGGTCGTCCATGATACTACTATGGTTGGTTTTCAGTATCTTCTCAAACTCTGTGATGTCATTATTCTGATAGGAGCTGGGAGCAGACACACAACAGTAGAACAATCACTGGGTTAGAATAATGATATAATAATCCATAAAATCATGATATAATAATCCATAGAATAATGATATAATAATCCATAGAATAATGACAATGATCCATAAAATCATGATATAATAATCCATAAAATAATGATATAATAATCCATAGAATCATGATATAATAATCCATAGAATCATGATATAATAATCCATAGAATAATGACAATGATCCATAGAATACTGATATAATATTCCATAAAATCATGATATAATAATCCATACATCCATATATTGTCTTCATCCAACCACAACACCACCACAGCTCCACTATCCCACTAAAACACATTTCTAAATATTAGCCTTTTCAACATCAACAATCTATTCTTTTCTACAGTTCTGGGTGTGTTTAAAATTGTCTGTTTACATAACAACAAAGTTCAAATGCATGGAAGGAAACAGTTGGAGTCCTATTTTAGCCACCGCCTGTTTTATGACCTAAGAGAGTGTGAATAGAATAAGGGAGGAGACCAGAGCTAAAGAGCAAATGGCCTCGAAGGTGCTTTTTATGGTCGATGCCATTCAATCCGGCATCCGCTGTGTTAACGAATGCGGAGCCCGTGAACGGTAGGGCATTTATGCTTCTCACGCTGTTCAGAACAGAGATACCAGAAACAACTGCCCCAACTCACCTATCAACCAGTCATCGTTTGTGAGTCAAACACCGAGCTCACGGAGGCCTCTGCGTTGTTTCACATTTTGAGAGGTGTACGGAGCCATAGCCTATGCACACTTCCATTTACTTCTGCAATTGCATCATAATCGTAGAGCAGACCCTCTGTGTCATGGATGCCAGATTGACCATAAATTAGGTTGAAGAGACACCACACAGCTGAACCGATGGTTAAAGGATATCTTCACTATGTTACACCTCTATCTATTAACCACTTATACAGTGGGGAGAACAAGTATTTGATACACTGCCGATTTTGCAGGTTTTCCTACTTACAAAGCATGTAGAGGTCTGTAATTTTTATCATAGGTACACTTCAACTGTGAGAGACGGAATCTAAAACAAAAATCCAGAAAATCACATTGTATGATTTTTAAGTAATTAATTTGCATTTTATTGCATGACATAAGTATTTGATCACCTACCAACCAGTAAGAATTCCGGCTCTCACAGACCTGTTAGTTTTTCTTTAAGAAGCCCTCCTGTTCTCCACTCATTACCTGTATTAACTGCACCTGTTTGAACTCATTACCTGTATAAAAGACACCTGTCCACACACTCAGTCGCTTTGGATAAAAGCGTCTGCTAAATGGCATATTATTATTACTCAATCAAACAGACTCCAACCTCTCCACAATGGCCAAGACCAGAGAGCTGTGTAAGGACATCAGGGATAAAATTGTAGACCTGCACAAGGCTGGGATGGGCTACAGGACAATAGGCAAGCAGCTTGGTGAGAAGGCAACAACTGTTGGCGCAATTATTAGAAAATGGAAGAAGTTCAAGATGACGGTCAATCACCCTCGGTCTGGGGCTCCATGCAAGATCTCACCTCGTGGGGCATCAATGATCATGAGGAAGGTGAGGGATCAGCCCAGAACTACACGGCAGGACCTGGTCAATGACCTGAAGAGAGCTGGGACCACAGTCTCAAAGAAAACCATTAGTAACACACTACGCTGTCATGGATTAAAATCCTGCAGCGCACGCAAGGTCCCCCTGCTCAAGCCAGCGCATGTCCAGGCCCGTCTGAAGTTTGCCAATGACCATCTGGATGATCCAGAGAAGGAATGGGAGAAGGTCATGTGGTCTGAAAAGACAAAAATAGAGCTTTTTGGTCTAATCTCCACTCGCCGTGTTTGGAGGAAGAAGAAGGATGAGTACAACCCCAAGAACACCATCCCAACCGTGAAGCATGGAGGTGGAAACATCATTCTTTGGGGATGCTTTTCTGCAAAGGGGACAGGACGACTGCACCGTATTGAGGGGAGGATGGATGGGGCCATGTATCGCGAGATCTTGGCCAACAACCTCCTTCCCTCAGTAAGAGCATTGAAGATGGGTCGTGGCTGGGTCTTCCAGCATGACAACGACCCGAAACATACAGCCAGGGCAACTAAGGAGTGGCTCCGTAAGAAGCATCTCAAGGTCCTGGAGTGGCCTAGCCAGTCTCCAGACCTGAACCCAATAGAAAATATTTGGAGGGAGCTGAAAGTCCGTATTGCCCAGCGACAGCCCCGAAACCTGAAGGATCTGGAGAAGGTCTGTATGGAGGAGTGGGCCAAAATCCCTGCTGCAGTGTGTGCAAACCTGGTCAAGACCTACAGGAAATGTATGATCTCTGTAATTGCAAACAAAGGTTTCTGTACCAAATATTAAGTTCTGCTTTTCTGATGTATCAAATACTTATGTCATGCAATAAAATGCAAATTAATTACTTAAAAATCATACAATGTGATTTTCTGGATTTTTGTTTTAGATTCCGTCTATCACAGTTGAAGTGTACCTATGATAAAAATGACAGACCTCTACATGCTTTGTAAGTAGGAAAACCTGCAAAATCGGCAGTGTATCAAATACTTGTTCTCCCCACTGTATGTGATGTAAAACAATAACAGTTTGGGTCGACTGACAACACTACACAAATAAGTGGAAATAGGTTGTAAATAGTGAAGATATCGTTTAACTGATGCCATGGCTTTCTACCCTAAAATATCACCAACACCACCATGGATGACCCAGAAGCACACGTGTTCTTACCTTACTAGATTTGTCATGGCCAAGATCTCTGGGTCGTTTTTATAAGGTTTGGCCTGTCACAGAAAAACACAATAAGAACAGCCACTGTAATACAACACTTTATCAAGCAGTGTTTGCTGCAGGTGATTTGAATACCATTAATGCAATGTTGTTGCCGCCAACAATATAAAGGTGCGTGATGCAACCACCACGTGTTGCTATGGAGTTGTGAAATAAACAATGTATAAATATAACAATATCGGATAATCATAAAAATAGACTTGCCCTGAATCTGATTAGTCTAATATTTTCCAATATAAATCAGATGCAGATATTTTTCCCATAATGTCAGTGATAATGTTAGTAATTGCTCTAAGGGGATAAATAAAATGGAATTCAACTGGACTTAACTAAACTGAACTGACTGAATGAGGGTTGTACCTCCTGTGAGTCGAATGGGTTGATTCCAGACTTCATGAGCATGTTGGCCAGCACCAGGTACTTCAGACAGGTGGTTCTCCTGGGGCTGCCTGACTCATCGTAGTTCTTAAACGCCTCAAAGAAGTCTGTGTGGGCCTTCTCAAACTCCCCCTCTCTCAGGTGCATCTTACCCCCACACTCTGGGGAAGGGGACCAAATAAGAACAGGCCTGTTACTACATCACATAAACACACGCAGTGACACACACACACCTTTTTACCATATTAGCGATTTTATCCTCCAATTGTAAAAAGGTACAGTACTTGTCTGTGACTCTTTCAGGGTCTCGCCTCGATAGTGACAAATCTCCCTGAGACTCCCTACAGGTCAGTTTACAAGTCCTAACTATAGAATTACTATTCTAAGGAGGATTCTATTTCTATGGTCATTTTCTATTTATTCAATGTGTACCACTGTGTGTGTGGCTCCGATGCAATACATGTAATAGATACTGTTGACAGCTATGCTGCCTTCAGGGGTTCCTAATTCTACGGTGGTAACACTCACCCCTGATGACTCCCATGATGAGTGGGTGAGGGATAGCAGACTTGATGTGCAGGGACTGTTCATACAGGGCCTTCAGCTTCTTGTTGTTCTTCTGGGTTGTGTACATCTGGATCTCCAGAGCATAGATCTCCAGGAGCTGGGTGCCTTTCTTTAGGTCGTCCTCCCCGTCATCTGTCTAGAGAGAGACATAGATATACAACATTACAGATCATATACACATAACAGACCACAGATCTTCAACATCGTCTGTCTGCAGTGCACGTAGATATAGAGCATAACAGATCAGATATACACATAACAGACCATAGATCTCTAACATAATCTGTCTGCAGTGCAGATAGATATACAACATAACAGATCATACTAGTATACAACAACAACAAAAAATACTGCTAGCAGCCATATTGGGAACTTGGAAGTTGGCTACTGTGGATCACTCCTAACCTCAGATGGCTGCGTAAACCCCATCAGACTAAACGTTGTCTCAGACTACCACCTGTCTTACTGTACCTGACAGGACTGGTGCAGCTGTCTGAGGATCTTCTGTAACTTCCCAAACTCCTCCCTCTCCAGGTACAGCTTGCCCAGCTGAAACACAACAACAGGACCAGTTAAAACAGGCTGAGAGACAACAGGAGGACTTCAGTTAAAACAGGCTGAGAGACAACAAGAGGACTTCAGTTAAAACAGGCTGAGAGACAACAGGAGGACTTCAGTTAAAACAGGCTGAGAGACAACAGGAGGACTTCAGTTAAAACAGGCTGAGAGACAACAGGAGGACTTCAGTTAAAACAGGCTGAGAGACAACAAGAGGACTTCAGTTAAAACAGGCTGAGAGACAACAGGAGGACTTCAGTTAAAACAGGCTGAGAGACAACAGGAGGACTTCAGTTAAAACAGGCTGAGAGACAACAGGAGGACTTCAGTTAAAACAGGCTGAGAGACAACAAGAGGACTTCAGTTAAAACAGGCTGAGAGACAAAACAACAACTTATATATGTTTGTGCTATCACAAAAAAAGGGCTTTACGATGTTGTTTGGCAAATAATTTAACACAAACAGATCTGGCTACGAGTCTAGGGCATTGCAGAGGTAAAAACTCCCAAACACAGAGGTCTGAAACTGACAGGTCAGATATTGTCCTACCCATAGAAATAAACAGAAACATTGTGTACTACATGCATATGTCCCAATTATCTCCCCTTTCTCCCAAAGTGTGCACTTGTTCACTTCAATAATTTGAGAGAAATTACCAGTCCATGCCTCCACCAATCCACTGCTTTTAGGTTTTTATTGTAAGTAGTGACTGAGTGCACACTTTAGGAAAAAGGTAATATTAATGGGACATACCCTACCTTTGTGTTGGTTTTGAACCAGAGTCTGTCGTTCTTGGCGTCCTTCAGAGCGTCCAGAGTCGTTTCATAAAACTCCTGCAGCAGGTCCATCTGTGACACATAAAACAACCAACCACAACCCACATTTAACACCTCAGTCATGTAGAACATGGAACCACAGCCCCCACTAACACCTCAGTCATGTAGAACATGGAACCACAGCCCCCACTAACACCTCAGTCATGTAGAACATGGAACCACAGCCCCCACTAACACCTCAGTCATGTAGAACATGGAACCACAGCCCCCACTAACACCTCAGTCATGTAGAACATGGAACCACAGCCCCCACTAACACCTCAGTCATGTAGAACATGGAACCACAGCCCCCACTAACACCTCAGTCATGTAGAACATGGAACCACAGCCCCCACTAACACCTCAGTCATGTAGAACATGGAACCACAGCCCCCACTAACACCTCAGTCATGTAGAACATGGAACCACAGCCACCACTTCATTCACACCAACAGGACTGACCCAGAGTCAGTCACTTTATCAGCCATTTACAACAAAAGTTGTAAGAAATTTATATTGATATTGTTAAAAAGGTTAAATAATAATAATAATAATAATAATAATAATGGAATAACAAACAGTTCACATAACTTGAGATTTGAGCCAAAATAAAGATCTGAGCTTTGTTCTAGTTCCAGGTATTGTGTCTATACCTGTTTGGAGGTGGAGATGTAGTCTAAGATGGAGTTGATGGATTTCTCTGAGTAGTTTCTGGTCACAGCGCTCCTGATGTACGTCAACAGCTGCTTGTACCGAGACATCATTTCTGGGAAGTTGGTCTGCAGGACACACACAGTTTACCAGGAGACAGGGCATTGAGTTAAGTTGTAGTGGGAATGACAGTATGCTGTAAAGAAAAGAAAAAAACTCACAAGCACTAATCATATGGACTCAGAGACAGAGAGTTGACATTGAGATAACGCTACAGCGCGTTTAATTTCTTACCAGCTTGAAGTTGATTTTGATCATCTGTTTTAGGGCTTTGAACCCCCATTCTCCCTTCTCTCCCTCCAGCTCCAATACCTGCCAATGGAGAGTATACATTATATCATACATTCATCAATATGTGAGTGAGTGAGTGGAGTGAGTAGCCAGTACCCACCTTCTGGAAGCTGCTGAGAGCTGCTTTGGGTTCATCCTCCTTCAGTGCTTTGGAGTTGTAGTACTGGTTCTCCAAATCGACGTTTGGCTCTGAGTTACTGTCCTCGGAATATTCCTGGGTTGAGACATAAACTCAGGACATAAGTTAGCTGGCTATGAGCTAATACAACTCAGATTGATAACGTGACAGAGATGTTATGATTTGGGCTAACGGCTTGCCATAGTTGTTTACTAATGAGGCTAAGTAGCAAGCTGTTTTAGCTAACCAGCATCGGCGCATGCTCGGTTAAAGGATAGTTATCTACACCTAGCTAGCTGGTTAACTAAACGCTTGTATGTTCGTGGCTAGCTACGATAACATGTTACAAAAAATTGACTAGCATAGCTAACTCAGTATACTATATATATATATATATATATATATATATATATAGCCTCGCCTTTATGCTAACGTTAGCTGAACTAGCTATCTATCGAGGTAGTTTAGCTAACTAGCTAGCTACATCCTCTGCTCTGATCTAGCTAATGCAAATATACTACCTAAGGAAGCAGCTCTGATTAGACATTTAAAAAAAACAAGGAAATAGAAACGTATTATGTAAACTTACGCTTACCAGATCATAATCTTCTTCATCATCGCACATGAAATCATCTTCCATGTCAGACATCTTGACGGGTCTTCGGAAACAACAAACAAACCGCAGCTCTACAGCGCCACCAAACGCTACGCCGGTTGGTTTCAGCACAGTACTGCAGGATTCTTTCTAGTATTGTAGTTCGCTCTTCTATCCGAAGATGACGCTGTCACATCACATTTAGGGTGTGTTCGTAAATTCAATCTGGAGTGACAGGATGCGCTCTGGGCGTTCTTAAATTCAGAGCGTTTTCTCTGGGAGCGTTCAGAGCGCAAGCTGGACGCTCTGGCGGAGGAGTAGGGTTGATCCGAGAGTTCTGACCTCAAAACGGCAGTCAAGAACCCAAGCTTACTGGCTAACGTTGGCTAGCTACTTCCAGACACAAATTAGAGAATACCTCACTCTGACCATTTTACTCGCCCTAGGCTGTTTTCATGTTATCCAGAGCGTTAGTGATTGTAACTGTGCTGCTGGCAACAATTTAATTGCGCTATTTTGCAGACGTTTACTGACACCGGCCATATTCAACCGGTATTGAGCGTTCGCAAATTCATGAGTTATTCTGCGCTCTGGCACACAGACGAGAGTGCTCTAAAATCTGAGTAGATAGCCAGAGCGAATTTACGAAGATAACCTTGGTCCAGCTACAATTCAGAAAGAAGTTTAGATCTGTAAGATTTCTAGGCTTTTCAATTAATTACATTTGACTCACAGATACCTATGACTTACAGATAACTATCTTACGTTATCATCATAGAAATAGCCATAAAAAACTTGCATCACAAATCAAAGGGGCAAGCATGAGAACCATTAATTTATGTAGGAAGGGAGGGGGGAGTCATACACACACACACACACACACACATTGACCCAGTTGCAATCCCACACTGAGAAATGGGTCTGAACCATGACCAGAGGTTTTCAGCATTTTGATGGGGTCGAATAATTTGTTTAAAGGGATTTCAACAGGCCAGCCTCTGGGGTACAGAGAAAAAAAGCAGCCTTGGCAGTTGGTGAGGGACTGACTCACTGAGGTATGAACTATGAATGTGGATCTATTGGAGTGTTTTTTACTAACATTGCGTGATAACGCTGGGAGGCCGTTTCAGATTAGAGTGGAGTCAACCCCGTGGATCAGGTTTAAATATATTTCATTAGTATTTTTAAACAGTGTTGGCTGCCACTCTAGTTGATTTATCCCATTATTCTGGACCATGGAGTCAGTTGGAGCATAATATTCATAATATAACCTAGTGGATCCAACACCATAGAGAGGAGAGCAGGGGGGGATGTGTCAGCACGCTGTTACTGGGAAATAGGGCTCCTTTGTCACAATATCCAGTGTGTGTGTGTGTGCAGAGATGGGCAAAAATTACAAAATACCCTAAAGACTAATGTATCAAAATAAAATACAACAATAACCTCAACAACATTCTTAGTAACGGTAAAAAAAATACATTTGACTTGCTATGACTCTGATATGTGGTTGTTTATCTGCTTTAGTTGAATGCACTGACTGTAAATCACTCTGGATGCCAAATGACCAAAAATGTAAATGTAAATATGACCACTTGCAAAGCATGGGTATTATTATTCTAATAAGCTACACCCCCAAACAAGACCACTTAATTTTTTATATTTTTTATCGAATGACTTCAGATGGGCAAAGATACAGCAACATGTATCTTATTATAAAATACCCTAAAGAATGTATGAAAATAAAATGCGAAATACTGAAAAACATTTTATTTAAAAAATGTATAGGCAAAATAACAGAAAATAAATAATAGACAGACTATTTCAGTCAGATGTCTTGTGCAGTTAGAAATTGAACAAATACATGTGTGAACACCAAATGTTTTTTCAATTTAAACTTATTTTAGAAGAAATAGCCCTTATATAATTTTCTATCGGGACTGTTGAAAAGTATTTGTATATTTTGAAAATACAAAATACAGCTCTCTAAAGTATATTGTTACAAAATACAGTGGACTGTAGTTCAGGCAGTGAAATACAAATTACAAAATACTCAAAAGTAATTTAAATACGTATTTTAAATACATAAATACTGCCCATCTCTCTGTGTGTGTGTGTGTGTGTGAAGGGTCTGTCAGCGCCTTTATAATTGTGTTGGGTTTCTATCAACAGGACCACTGGGGAGTGACTCTCTTCCTGTTACAGTTCCAGCTAGGGTGGAAACACACACACACACACACACACACACACACACACACACACACACACACACACACACACACACACACACACACACACACACACACACACACACACACACACACACACACACACACACACAGATAAACAGAGACGGGAGAGGGGGCTTTGAGTTGTAGTGGGAATGAGAGGTGTTGTAGGCCAACAGAGGACACAGCAGGCCAGCTGTGATCAGTGATCAGCCAAAATCTGGTCTCTCTCTCTGGGCCTGTGATCAGTGATCAGCCCAGCTCTGGTCTCTCTCTCTGGGCCTGTGATCAGTGATCAGCCCATCTCTGGTCTCTCTCTCTGGGCCTGTGAGTCAACTGAACCAGGCTTCTTATTATCACACTGACTCACATTGTCTGTCTGTGATGAATAGGACCATTTCACCAACCTGCCAACATCAACCTACTGGGTAACATCAATCAATAATTATTAATTGACAGTCTCTCTGTGTACGTGCCTCAAGCTTCTCTTCCTCCAGCTCCAATACCTGCCAACGGACAGAATAAATAACCACCAGACATCTGTCTGTGTGTGTGTGTGTGTGCATGTGCGTGTGCGTGTGTGTCCGCTTGTGTGAGTTGATTGTGAGTGTGTGTGTGTGCACGCCTCCTGTGTATATTTGTGTGTTATTATAAACATCACAGTGCTGCCCTCTCCTCTCACCTCTCTCTCTGGTGATTCATGTAATAACTTTAAAACATTTATATTATTCCCCAACCCCTAATGTAAACAACAGGGTTTATCTGCCGTTTAATTTCGAGTTGCCAAAAACGGTTTCATGCTGCAGCTAATAACGGTAATCCAGTAAATGTAATCTTGTTTCTGACAGTTCCTTAAACATTAGCAGCCCCTTTAATGTGTCTCCAACAGGGCAGCTGGCAACTATGGCAACCACCACGGCCCTGTGTTCTCTACCCAGCATGCAGTCTGATTTTATACTTCTCTCTAAATGTGTTTCTCTAGGAAAGAGCTCACGGGAGGGGCCCTAACTCTCTTACACACACACATGCACACACACGCACGCACGCACGTACACACACACACACACACACACACACACACACACACACACACACACACCCTCTCTCCCTACCTCGCGCCCTCTCTCTCCCTCTCTGTTCTCCATGCCAGAACCCCAGGGTCATCAGAGCGGTGTTCCCTCCCTAACCTGCCCAAGATGCGTGACTAGACATTTTGTTTTCTTATTGCTGTTATTTTTTACAAGGTAGAAGCATGTCTTACTTTTATACAGCAATTTGTGTTCGGCGGTGATGTTATTACACATCAAACCCGGCTTGGAGAGTAGAAAACACGCTGCTGCCAAGTCTACACACACCCTCTCCACACACACCCTCTCCACACACACCCTGCTGGCTATGGTATGTGTCTGGTGAAGGGGTTGAGGTTTGGGGGTGGGGTGAGGGGTGTGTAGGAGGTTGAGGTTTAGGGGTGAGGTGAGGGGTGTGTAGGGGGTTGAGGTTTGGGGGTGGGGTGAGGGGTGTGTAGGGGGTTGAGGTTTGGGGGTGGGGTGAGGTTGTGGGGGTACTGTACGTGTTAGTGAGGGTGTGTATGTAGGGGTTTAGTGTGTATGTGTGTGCTGGGCAGAGGGGGATGTGGATGCATGTGCTTGTGAAGTGTATGTTTGGAGTGTAAAGGGGTGTGTGTTGGTCAGGTGGAGTGTAAAGGGGTGTGTGTTGGTCAGGTGGAGTGTGTTTGGAGTGTAAAGGGGTGTGTGTTGGTCAGGTGGAGTGTGTTTGGAGTGTAAAGGGGACCAGACAGACCAGACACCCAGACCCTGAAGCAGTCAGCCCAGAGTGCAGGGTTCAGCTGCCCTTCCTCTATATGGCTGGGGAGGGGTATATGGCTGGGGAGGGGTATATGGCTGGGGAGGGGTATATGGCTGGGGAGGGGTATATGGCTGGGGAGGGGTATATGGCTGGGGATGGGTATATGGCTGGGGACGGGTATATGGCTGGGGACGGGTATATGGCTGGGGAGGGGTATATGGCTGGGGAGGGGTATATGGCTGGGGATGGGTATATGGCTGGGGACGGGTATATGGCTGGGGACGGGTATATGGCTGGGGACGGGTATATGGCTGGGGACGGGTACAGTATATGGCTGGGGACGGGTACAGTATATGGCTGGGGCATAGGTCTCCCTCCCTGCATCTTCTCTTAGAGTCTATCTCTGTTTTTATCCCCAGATCTCTTGATGGTATACAGAAATTCTCTTCACATCACTTTGGGTTACCGATGTTTATCCACGTTTCTCTAAACGTCAAATTTCGAAGTTGCTCCAAACTTCAAATGACAAGGTGTTTTTCACACCCTGGGTTACTCCACCTGCTGCAGCTCCTTCATTCATTCCGAATGGTTAACTTAAGGGTTAAGGTAGGTTTGGGATAGGGTTAAGTTTAGGCATTCATTCCGAATGGTTAAGTTAAAGGTTAAGTCTACCACTGGAATTGAACACAGACCCTCGGAGCCGGAGCTTGCCGTTTATGACCATCCACCATTCCCGTCCACAACGCCCTAGCAAAACCCAAGCCGGGACATGGACGGACGTCCAGTTTCGAAGTGAATCTTGAGCGACCTGGCTGGCCAAGGCTAACCCTAACTCTGCATCTGAGAACATCCCAACACAACATCTCAACATCAGCTCCCCTGTACTGTCAGGTCTGTCTGACATGGGAAGGGCAGGGGAACACAACAGATCCCTCCAGCAGGTTTTTTCTTCCTCTTTTTCCGTTGGAAGTCAAACCAGATGTGGTGTTACAGTCTGATTGTAACTCCCATGTCACTGACCAGATGGAGGGATCTCCTCCCCTTCTCCTCTACTCTCTCCTTCCTCCTCTCCTCTCCTCCCTTCTCTCCTACTTCTTCTCCTCCTCTCCTCTCATGTGCTCCTCTCCTCCCCTCCTCTCCTGGTATAGACATCTGTCTAGTAGGTGAGCTGCCTGCCTGTCTGTTTGACTGCCTGTCTTCCTGACTGCCTGCCTGTCTGTCTGACTGCCTGTCTCCCAGCCTGCCTGCCTGTCTGTTTGTCCGACTGCCTGCCTGTCTTCCTGCCTGCCTGTCTGTCTGTTCTGTACTGAGCTGTCAGAGTAGAGTAGATCTAGTGATTAATGAGTGTTGCAGGTTAATCTCCTCACAGCAGTCTGCTTTGAGCTAAAGTATATGTGTGTGTGTGTGTGTGTGTGTGTGTGTGTGTGCCTGCGTTCTTCCGTGTGTGCATGTGTATGAGCTCTGTCATAAAGGGGTCTAGCCCCTGAGAGCACTGTCAGGAGTGGAGGGTTTAAAACCTCAGATGATGAAAGGGCCTTGCGTGTATCTGCAGCTTCCTCACACAGTAAATACAGATCACATGACCCTCCTGGGACAGATCACTGAAACGTTATCATATGGACTACTGTCCTTCTCTGCATGGACACAGGGGTCTCTCTCTGTTTCTTTCCCTATCACTCTCTTTTTCTCTCTTTCTCTCTCTCTCTCTGTCTTTCCCTGGACCCCACTCTGTTCTTTTCTTTATCTCTGTTTTTCTCACCTCTATCCCTCTCTCTCATTCTCTGTCTTTCTCTCTCTGTCTCTTTCTCTCTCTCCTCTCGTTCTCTCTCACTCTCTCTCTCTCTTTCTCTGTTTGTATGGTGCTCTACTCCAGTGGGGGCTGCTGAGGGGAGAATGGCTCATAATAATGGCTGGAACAGAGCAAATGGAATGGCATCAAACACATGGAAACCATATGATTGATGTATTTGATACCATTCCAATTATTCCGCTCTAGCCATTACCACGAGCCCATCCTCCCTAATTAAGGTGCCACCAACCTCCTGTGCTCTACTCCCTCTCCCTCTGACAGACAGTCACAAATAGTAACTTTCCACTGCATTAAGACTGGGCTGGTTCCTCCTGTCACAGGCTACATTAAGACTGGGCTGGGTCCTCCTGTCACAGGCTACATTAAGACTGGGCTGGGGTCCTCCTGTCACAGGCTACATTAAGACTGGGCTGGGGTCCTCCTGTCACAGGCTACATTAAGACTGGGCTGGGGTCCTCCTGTCACAGGCTACATTAAGACTGGGCTGGGTCTTCCTGTCACAGGCTGCATTAAGACTGGGCTGGGGTCCTCCTGTCACAGGCTGCATTAAGACTGGGCTGGGGTCCTCCTGTCACAGGCTACATTAAGACTGGGCTGGGGTCCTCCTGTCACAGGCTACATTAAGACTGGGCTGGGTCTTCCTGTCACAGGCTGCATTAAGACTGGGCTGGGGTCCTCCTGTCACAGGCTGCATTAAGACTGGGCTGGGTCCTCCTGTCACAGGCTACATTAAGACTGGTCTGGGTCCTCCTGTCACAGGCTACATTAAGACTGGGCTGGGTCCTCCTGTCACAGGCTACATTAAGACTGGGCTGGGTCCTCCTGTCACAGGCTACATTAAGACTGGGCTGGGGTCCTCCTGTCACAGGCTACATTAAGACTGGGCTGGGTCTTCCTGTCACAGGCTGCATTAAGACTGGGCTGGGGTCCTCCTGTCACAGGCTGCATTAAGACTGGGCTGGGTCCTCCTGTCACAGGCTACATTAAGACTGGGCTGGGTCCTCCTGTCACAGGCTGCATTAAGACTGGGCTGGGGTCCTCCTGTCACAGGCTACATTAAGACTGGGCTGGGTCCTCCTGTCACAGGCTACATTAAGACTGGGCTGGGTCCTCCTGTCACAGGCTGCATTAAGACTGGGCTGGGTCCTCCTGTCACAGGCTACATTAAGACTGGGGTCCTGTCTGGGCTCTAAGAGCTTCCAACTTTAAACAACAACACTGAGGGCTTCTGGGAAAGCACAGGGGAAATATCTTCATCAACTTGTGGACGGACATTGTGTTGTGTGTTTTATGTGGTGTGCGTGTGCGCGTGCGTGTGTGCATATGTCAGCCACAAGGACAGTCTCCCCATCATGGAAAACCCATAGAACACCAGGCCACTCTGACCAGATCTGTCAACATCCTCTGAGACTGCAGTATATTAGCAGTAATACAGTCTGATAGAGCCCATAAATCCCAGTCAGCTGGAGGAAAATGGACTCTGACATGATAATGAAGACCTCCAAACCAGGCAACAGTCTGGCTGGCCTGCGCTGGAAGTTAAACTAATATTATCAAACCCAAATAATTTCACTGTTTGCAGAATACTATCAACAAAGCAAGACACTAAACAACAACAGAAAGCTGATCAGAACCATATTGCAGCATTCCTCTGGCCTGGCTGGCTGGGGCGTGCATGAGCCTCAGGAGATGACTGTGTGGTTGACAACATTCTAACAACAAGGTGGTGTCAGGAGGAAGGACTGAGAGTCTGAAACGCTAGTGAGGTGACACAGTGTTAACCAGGATACACCCCCTGCTACTCTGGTCCTTGGTATAGCTTGGGTATAAGCCTGGGGTATAGGACTGGGGTATAGGGCTGGGACTCATGTAGAAAGCTTGGGTATAAGCCTGGGGTATAGGGCTGGGCTCATGTATAAACCGTGGGTATAAGCCTGGGGTATAGGGCTGGGGCTCATGTATAAACCGTGGGTATAAGCCTGGGGTATAGGGCTGGGGCTCATGTATAAACCGTGGGTATAAGCCTGGGGTATAGGGCTGGGGCTCATGTATAAACCGTGGGAATAAGCCTGGGGTATAGGACTGGGGTATAGGGCTGGGGCTCATGTATAAACCGTGGGTATAAGCCTGGGGTATAGGGCTGGGGCTCATGTATAAACCGTGGGTATAAGCCTGGGGTATAGGGCTGGGGCTCATGTATAAACCGTGGGAATAAGCCTGGGGTATAGGACTGGGGTATGGGGCTGGGGCTCATGTATAAACCGTGGGTATAAGCCTGGGGTATAGGACTGGGGTATAGGGCTGGGCCTCATGTATAAACCGTGGGTATAAGCCTGGGGTATAGGGCTGGGGCTCATGTATAAACCGTGGGTATAAGCCTGGGGTATAGGGCTGGGGCTCATGTATAAACCGTGGGAATAAGCCTGGGGTATAGGACTGGGGTATGGGGCTGGGGCTCATGTATAAACCGTGGGAATAAGCCTGGGGTATAGGACTGGGGTATAGGGCTGGGGCTCATGTATAAACTGTGGGAATAAGCCTGGGGTATAGGACTGGGGTATAGGGCTGGGGCTCATGTATAAACCGTGGGTATAAGCCTGGGGTATAAGCCTGGGGTATAGGGCTGGGCCTCATGTATAAACCGTGGGTATAAGCCTGGGGTATAGGGCTGGGGCTCATGTATAAACCGTGGGTATAAGCCTGGGGTATAGGACTGGGGTATAGGGCTGGGGCTCATGTATAAACTGTGGGTATAAGCCTGGGGTATATGGCTGGGGCTCATGTATAAAGCTTGGGTATAAACCTGGGGTATAGGACTGGGGCTCATGTATAAAGCTTGGGTATAAGCCTGGGGTATAGGGCTGGGGCTCATGTATAAACCGTGGGTATAAGCCTGGGGTATAGGACTGGGGTATGGGGCTGGGGCTCATGTATAAACCGTGGGTATAAGCCTGGGGTATAGGGCTGGGGCTCATGTATAAAGCTTGGGTATAAGCCTGGGGTATAGGGCTGGGGCTCATGTATAAACCGTGGGTATAAGACTGGGGTATAGGGCTGGGGTATGGGGCTGGGGCTCATGTATAAACCGTGGGTATAAGCCTGGGGTATAGGGCTGGGGCTCATGTATAAACCGTGGGTATAAGACTGGGGTATAGGGCTGGGGCTCATGTATAAACCGTGGGTATAAGCCTGGGGTATAGGGCTGGGGTATGGGGCTGGGGCTCATGCTTGAATTATGATTCGCGTGCAGACATTTTTACACACCACTCAGTTGCCAAGAGCTGGTGAGGGTAAGGTTCGTGCTAAATGTAATAAAACAAATATTATTACACAACTTACAATCCATTAGAGATGTTGTTGAGGCATATGGCTCAGATTTAGCCGTGACCGCGGTAAACTGATCTCTGGCTGGGGGCCAGCACTGCTAGAGAACCACAGCCATCTTCTTCACCAGTTATTATGGAGGATCAGGCAATCAAGTACATTTACAATTACATTTGAGTAATTTAGCAGACTCTCTTATCCAGAGAGACTTACAGTCTTTTATGTCTGTTTCCACCATGAGATAAAAGTAAACTCATGGACGGTAAGTAGATAAGATGTAAACAGTATCAGTTTCTCATCTTGTCCTCAGTAGTCAACTTATGAGCCATTTTAGATTCTATAAAGCACCAGGCTGAAAGGGCAATAGGTTGGGATAGTTCAATGTGTGTGTGTCTGTGTGTGTGCGCATGCATGTTTGCGCGTGCTATTGTGTGCCTGCATGTATGCGTGTGTATGCGTGCGCGTGTGTGTATACTCTCTGTCAGGACATGGTCTGTCATACAGGGTGACTGGTCCTTGGGGCTGTGTGATGAGGGTGAGGATCAGGTCTGTGAGAGCTCTTTATTCTGAATGAGAACCTATTTGTAGGTGTGATGCTGTTTTTTCCTGTGCTGACCTGGGGAGAGCAGGGTCAAGTTAGAGAGAACTCCAACAGAGTAACCTAATATAGAAACACTGACTTTACAATCTGTAAAGAGTTAGGAGTAGGCAGAGAAGGAGAGGGTGTGTGTGCGTCTGTGTATGTGTGTGTGTGTGTGTGTGTGTTTGTGTGTGTGTGAGGCGGCGGAGGAGAGGGCTTACAAATGGTTCTGGGCAGGGATCCCACCGTAAAGGGAATTCCACCCCAGTCCACCAATCTGGACATGTTTACCTACCAATGAGAACTGGGAGGCTGTGTGTGTGTTTTTGTTTAACTATCCTTGTGGTACCAGAAGTCCTCACAAGGATAGAAAAACAAGGCAAATTCATACATTTTGCCAGTCCCCACAAGGAAAAAGCTATTTTAGGCTTAGGGGTTAGGTTTAGGGTTAGGGTTACAATTAGGGTTAGGGTTAGAATTAAGGTTAGAGGTTACGGTTAGCTTTAGGGTTAGGAGTTAGGGTTAGGTATAGTTTTAGGGTTAGGGTTTGGTTAGGTTAAGGTTAGGGTTAGATTTAGGGTTAGGAAAAATATGATTTTGGATGGGAATCTATTATTTGGTCCCCACAAGGATAGCAGTATAAACCTGTGCGTGTGTGTGTGTGATTGTGTGTGTGGTCGGAGGAAACCCAGGGCTTTCGTGACTGGGGATGTGAGCGGGGAGAGGGGGGGGGGGCTGATTTCTGTGGTTATGATGACATCCAGATAATAGCACACACACACACATCGCTTTAGCAGCCCAGCCCAGCAACACTGAGCTGACACACACACACACACACACACACACACACACACCACACACACACACACACACACACACACACACACACACACACACACACACACACACACACACACACACACACACACACACACACACACACACACACACAGTAAATTAGAGTTTAGCATGCGAGCGGCAAGCAGATGGGCTGGTTAATTACTGTTGTGTACAGTGGAGCTCTCCTCCCTCCCTCCATCCTTTCCTTCTTTCCTCTCTCCCACCATCTACCTCTCTCTCCATACCTTCCTTCTTCCCTCCCTCCCTCCCCCTCTCAGCCCTCCGCTAGACCCCACCATACAATCTGGTCTTCATTAGTGTTATGTATTAACTGGCACCAGCCCGTGATGTGTAACATGCAGGTGGTCGCAGTACGGAGAGAAAAAATGAATGGCTTTGTGGTTTCAAAGTGTTTTTCATATTGGGGACTTGATTCGGATGGTGTCACACACACACACACACTTTCTCTCTCTCACACACACACACACACACACACACACACACACACACACACACACACACACACACACACACTTTCTCTCTCTCTCACACACGTGTCAGATCTGATGTGAGGCCTGCAGTGTGACACGGTGTGTGAAGCAGCAGATGGAGGACCTGATTGAGAGCATTTTTTCACTCCATTTAGTTTTTGGTGATATCTCAAATGGTGCGTGGCAAAATAAAGATCCTTCATTGTGAGCATGTGTGTTAGTTACAGAAGAAAGGGAGGCCCATAGAGGAGCGGTGTGTGTGTGTGTGTGTTACGTCAGACGGTTAGCACGTCAATTACAGATGATCTGTCATGATTAGTGTCATGGGATGATTATTTCAACATGATGTCATTTCATGATCTAATGGTTCTGAAGATATACAGCTCTGTTTCTCCCGTTAATATGTGTTCATTCTGTTCCAGATAATAATAGTTAATTCTCCTCCAGACCAGTTACAGGGGAAACATCCACCCTAATGTTTCTCCTTCCTCTGAGAAGACATGGAGAATTCCAGAACTTCCAGTCCATCTGGTCTAGACCCTACACTCTAGCTCTAAGCACTACGCTGAGTTGGACCCACGCTTTCGTCATGAGGTTGCCCTGCCTGAGACTTAAGAAATGTCCTCTTGGTCTAATGGTTAAGACGTTGGTTTCCCAAGCAGGAGACCAGAGTTCAGATCGCAACAGTTAACCTAGCTCCTAGGGGTGTTCAAAGCTGCCAGCTGTATTTCCACACAGGGCAGGCCACACACATGCATGTCATGTGAGCGTTTGAAAGGAGACCTTTTATTGTCACTAAAGATGAGCAAACTAATGGAGAGAAGGATATAATACACAAAGAACTGTCTCTGAAACTCTCAATATCATTGGCTCATGCTTCAGAGCAACCAGTCACAACCCAGCTCAGCGCAAATTTTTTTTTGTGTCATTTAGCAGACGCTCTTATCCAGAGCAACTTACAACAGCAATTAGGGTTAAGTGCCTTGCTCAAGGGCACATCAAAAGATTTTTCACCTAGTCAGCTCGGGGATTAGAACCACAGCTCGGGGATTAGAACCAGCGACCTTTCGGTTACCGGCACAACACTCTTAACCACTAAGCTACCTGCCGCCCTAGCTATGAGAGGGATGGGGTGTGTGTGACTCTACCCATTTCTCTACCCTATTGTGATGTGTTTGTGCGTGTGTATAAAAGAGTGTGTGTGTATGCGGTGTATGTGTGAGGGGCCTGTCTGGGCCTAATTTCCCTACAGCACGCAGTGGCGTTTTAGACAGCCATGAAGGTACACTCTCTACACACACACACTCACATGATCAGCCCCTCACACACACATGCGCATACACACACACACACACACACACACACACACTATTACATCATTGAGCGAGGAAGCCCTTCTGTGTGAGTGAGGGAGCCCACTTAGAACAGATGTAAATTCAAAGTCTATTCCACGTTGGTTCAACATCATTTCATTGAAATGACATGAATGAATGTTGATTCAACCAGTGTGTGCCCAGGGGGAGGTGTGTGTGTGTAACAGGGTGTCTGGTTCTGATTGAGACGTCTAAGTGGAAGACAGTACTGCTGAAGGTCTGTTAGTCTCAACTCTCCTTCTCTCACACGATATCCTGTCTTTACCTTCCTCTCCTCCCCCTCTACCTCCCTAGCTTCCCCCAGCCTTGTGTTGTCAGGCCTCTGTCTCCCCCTCTACCTCCCTCCCTCCCTAGCTTCCCCCAGCCTTGTGTTGTCAGGCCTCTGTCTCCCCCTCTACCTCCCTCCCTCCCTAGCTTCCCCCAGCCTTGTGTTGTCAGGTCTCTACCTCCCTCCCTCCCTCCCTCCCTAGCTTCCCCCAGCCTTGTGTTGTCAGGCCTCTGCCTCCCTCCCTCCCTAGCTTCCCCCAGCCTTGTGTTGTCAGGCCTCTGCCTCCCCCTCTACCTCCCTCCCTCCCTAGCTTCCCCCAGCCTTGTGTTGTCAGGCCTCTGTCTCCCCCTCTACCTCCCTCCCTCCCTAGCTTCCCCCAGCCTTGTGTTGTCAGGCCTCTGCCTCCCCCTCTACTTCCCTCCCTCCCTAGCTTCCCCCAGCCTTGTGTTGTCAGGCCTCTGCCTCCCCCTCTACCTCCCTCCCTCCCTAGCTTCCCCCAGCCTTGTGTTGTCAGGCCTCTGCCTCCCCCTCTACCTCCCTCCCTCCCTAGCTTCCCCCAGCCTTGTGTTGTCAGGCCTCTGCCTCCCCCTCTACCTCCCTCCCTCCCTAGCTTCCCCCAGCCTTGTGTTGTCAGGCCTCTGTCTCCCCCTCTACCTCCCTCCCTCCCTAGCTTCCCCCAGCCTTGTGTTGTCAGGCCTCTGCCTCCCCCTCTACTTCCCTCCCTCCCTAGCTTCCCCCAGCCTTGTGTTGTCAGGCCTCTGCCTCCCCCTCTACTTCCCTCCCTCCCTAGCTTCCCCCAGCCTTGTGTTGTCAGGTCTCTGTCTCCCCCTCTACTTCCCTCCCTCCCTAGCTTCCCCCAGCCTTGTGTTGTCAGGTCTCTGTCTCCCCCTCTACCTCCCTCCCTCCCTCCCTCCCTTCCTCCCTCCCTCCCTCCCTCCCCCCTTAGCTTCTCCCAGCCTTGTGTTGTCAGGTCTCTACCTCCCTCCCTCCTCTTTCTTCTCTCCTCTTACCTCCTTCCTCTTCTCCTGTGTGTGTGTGTGTGTGTGTGTGTGTGTGCGCGTGTGATATCCTATACACGCTGCACTTTTGACCAACAGGTCTGGCTAATGGTTTTCCGACTCTCCAAGGTGGCCTGAAACAGAGCCAGACACCAGAACACAGAGAGACCTAGCTAGCCTTGCGTCTGTCCGTCCATCCATCCTTCCTTCCATCACTCTATCTATCTGCCTTTTTACCTCCCTCTGTCCCTGCTTAGCTCCAACGTAAGCTGATTACAGCTTCATAATACTTTCTGTCACACTTCTCCATGTTAGACTTCATTGTGAGGCACAGGGCCAGATGGAGTGTCAGTTTGTTTTACTAGGTCTGTCTTTATGTAATGTTGTCAGCTGCACATAGAACAGTCATTAGTTTAGAATGGAACCTTCTCCTTCATTCCTCCTCCTCTCCTCCACTTCTCCTCTAATCTCCTCCACCCTTTCTCTCCTCCTTGTCTCTGTGGTTTAGGGCTCCTCTATCTATCTAAATCTATTTCTACTCCATCTCTTCTCTCCTCTCCTCCCCTTTCCTCTCCTCCTCTATCTTTAACAGCACAACTCATGTTAGAGGACACAACAGAAATGACAACGTGATGTTGAATATCTCTCTGTCTCTGTGTCTCTGTGTCTCTCTGTCTCTGTGTCTGAGTCTCTCTGTCTCTGTGTCTCTGTGTCTCTCTGTCTGTCTCTGTGCCTCTCTGTCTCTGTGTCTGTGTCTCTGTGTCTCTCTGTCTCTGTGTCACTCTGTCTCTGTGTCTCTCTGTCTCTGTGTTCTCCTGACCAGATCCCACCACACAACTAAATAATGTTCACTAACAGGCTGACAGCCTTGGGCCTTGTGGCACGTACAGTGCAACACAACACAACAAAGCACAACACAACACAACACAACACAGAACAGTACAACGCAACAACACAATACAATACAACAACACAACACAGAACAATACAATGCAACACCACAACACAACATTACAATACAACAACACAACACAATGCAACACCACAACACAATACAATACAACACAATGCAGAACAACGCAACACCACAACACAACACGCCATTACAATAACACAACACAACACCACAACACAATACAACAACACAACACAGAACAATACAACCCAACACCACAGCAACACAAAGGAACACAACACAGCGCATCACAATGGCCACAATTATTTGGTTTAAATCTGTAAGGGATGTGAAGCCTTAAAAAATACAGGATATAAAACATTATTTCAATTGTAAACATAGGAACTAATGTCTGCGCTAAACTGTTATATTGGTCAACAAAACATCTAAAGTGTGTGTATAGACTATGTGAGGTATAAATAAACCCAGGTCTATATGCCTGTGTTCCTGTGTGGGTATGTTTTGTGTGTATGACGTCCTGCAGTTCTGTGCAGTGATGTGTCCGATCCTCCCTTTCACAAGGTTTTGTGTGTGTGTGTGTGTGAGGGGTGGTCTCAGCCTCAGCCCAGCCTTGGCTCAGCCAGTCAGTGGTAATTGTATCCAGGTGTGTTTGGGGTTGGTTCCCTGAGTTACTACTGTTCGCCTGTGATTTACAAGACTGTGTGAGATATGGAAACCTCTCACGCAACTCCAGATATGGACTGAGAGGAAGCACATTGAGCAATGGCCCCTTACACACACACACACACGTCATGAACACACAAACCAACGCACACACGTCACGCACGCACACCCATGCATGCGAACACACACACACACAAACAAACACTGTGGGGAGAAGCATGCTATTCCTCCATTTGCTCATATCTGTTTACAGTGTTTTCATCTCTCCAGCTTGGCATCTTGTAGTGGTGAGAATGTCTGCTGGGGCTGTAATGGGAAAAGCATGCTGAGAATACTGCGTTCCAAATGGCACCCTATTCCCCTACACAGTACACTACTTTTGAACAGGGCCCATAGTGATAATTATAGAGGTATGCCTGCGACCCGCTCTAACATTATAATAAATAGTTCAATGGCTGAAATTAAAATCACTTTCTTTTTTTGAGAGCTTTTTTTGCAATAAACATCATTTTGTAAGATTTATTTGTAATTCACGGAAACTGAGACGTGATTTTAATTTGCTGAACCTCAATATTGTTGAGTTGTTGTGTGAGTATAGATGTGGTTACTGCCAAGACTATGTGTTGTGTTGTTGTTGTTGTTGTACTCGTGTAACTAATTCTATACAACACATTTCATGTTGTTTATCCATGTGGTTCGGTGCTTTGTAGTTGTTCTGATGACAGTGACACACCTAGTCTTATATAAAACACAAAATCTCAAACACACACCTTGCCTTATGAAACAGGCGGACGGTGAGGGACGCAATGGATTACTAAAGTTATTTCCTCTGGCATGCAGACAGGCTTCTCGCGTGCCTCTACCTCCACAGGATCCTTTCTAACCTCAGATCTGTCCTCTCACACACACACACATACACACACACTTCCCCTCTCTCAGGTAGGCTGGACGTTCCAGTTCTGAGAACTGTTTTAATGAAACACAGAGGGTCTAACTTCTGATTCTAACAGACCCTCACACTCTGAGGCCAGGGGAGGAAGGAGGGCAAAGGGGGGTGGGGTGGGGAGATGGAGAGGGGTTTTCCAGTGCACATTATGTAGTCTTTCACCCTATCTTTCCAGTAGGGAAGAACGTACACACACACACACAAACATACACACACACACACGCACACACACGCACACACACACTCATACACATGCAAGCACAGTCAAACCAGTCCAATAGGCAGCCAGAATAGAGCTCATCAATCATAACTATATTTATAAACATGAGGATGTGAGAGACCACTCAAATCAACATTTAAATACCAGCATGGTTTGGGCTGTGTGTGTACATGTGTGTGTGTGGGTGGTTTGGGCTGCGAAGTTGAAAGCAGATGATGTAAACTACTTGTTTTGTGCCAAAGTTTTGATAATTGGTTGTCGTTGTATGACTTCTGAGGTGTGTGTGTGTGTGTGTGTGTGTGTGTGTTCTAGGGATCCTGAAACATAAACATAAACACTGGGGAGTATAAACTTCTGACAAAACACAGTTATTCATATCTCACAGGGCAGTCAACACATCACATGGTGAGAACCAGAGGAGAATGTCATAGCTTCTCAGAACCAGAGGAGAATGTCATAGCTTCTCAGAACCATAGGAGGATGTCACAGCTTCTCAGAACCAGTGGAGAATGTCATAGCTTCTCAGAACCAGAGGAGAATGTCATAGCTTCTCAGAAACAGAGGAGAATGTCATAGCTTCTCAGAACCAGAGGAGAATGTCATAGCTTCTCAGAACCAGATGAGAATGTCATAGCTTCTCAGAACCAGAGGAGAATGTCATAGCTTCTCAGAACCAGAGGAGAATGTCATAGCTTCTCAGAACCAGAGGAGAATGTCATAGCTTCTCAGAACCAGAGGAGAATGTCATAGCTTCTCAGAACCAGGAAAGAGATGAACGTGGAAAGACTTCAAATTGGGACTATACGTTTCTATCTGCATTGTTGTCCAAATTGAGTTATTGACATAGCTTTGTTCTGTTCAATATTCTCTACCTATATAGTACTCTAACTACCCCCATCTCATGGTGTTAAGGTCAAAAGAATACAATATAAAACTTGCTGACACCATTCAAACCAATGAGGGTTCGGAACTTTAAAGCCAATTATCTCATGATCATCTTTTTGCAGGATAGAACTTTACAGTCCCAAGCTCTAACATCAGCTTTTTTTAGCTGTATGTATCATTCATTTTACCGTAGATTTGTTTTCTTGATCTTTCCTTAAAGTTCTGACACACACACACACACACACACACACACACACACACACACAAACACAAACACAAACACGCACTCTTGCACACACCCTCTCCTCTGGTGTGGTATGAGTCTCTGAGAGGTAATATGTTTCTGTGAAGAGCCTTTATGACTTCACTCAGGCAGCATATGAGTCATAAAACACACTGGCCCTGCTCTGGCCCGACACACACACACACACACACACTGTTTTAAGTCAGCGTCTGAGAAAGGGAGAACAGACTGAAGGGAAATAATCACAGTGCGACTTAAATGGTGAAGTGTGAAGGTTGGCATTTAAATCATCTGGGTGGATTAGAATGAAAACAACTGTAAAATATATGTTAATGTGGCACAAAGCACTGACATCATGTTCTGTAGATCTGATTGGCATAACGAGAAAGAGAGAGAGAGGAGAGAGAGAGAGAGAGAGAGAGAGAGAGGAGGAGAGAGAGAGAGAGAGAGAGAGAGAGAGAGAGAGAGAGAGAGAGAGAGAGAGAGAGAGAGAGAGAGAGAGAGAGAGAGACTGTGCTGAAAGCTGCAGTGTCATTGTCCAGCTGTCTTTCGGTTCTCTGGAGAAACAGAAGGTTGGTTTGCATTCTTCACCTCCTCCGACTCCATCTCTATCCCCTCTCCCTTCTGCAGACACTGGCGGTACGGGGGGTGGTTCTGAACACACACACACACAGAGACGAACGGCTCTGGATTACCTAGAGTCTGCACTGTTTGTGTTCTCCAAACCCTTGTAGTTTAATTTATGTGACAAAAGTTGGTTAGAGTACAGATATTATGTAACTATACAGTGGAGAGTTCAGTTACCCATTTATTCATGATTCCTTCGCTGGCGATCTTCACCTCGATGCAGTTGCTGAAAATCTCTTTCTTCATCCTGGACACACAAGAAAAGAAAACACAGGAAAGGTTAAAGTGGCAGTTCAGTCCTAAATCAATATTTGTCAAAGTGACTAAAACCTCAGTGAGGACAATGTGTTAGTTTCCTACCTGTTGAGTCTCATGTTGTGGATGAGTCGATCTCTGTGGATGTCAGCTATCTCCTGTTTAGTCTGCTGGCAGAACCTACAGGGATGGAGATGGAGTAGTGTAGAGCACAGCAGTCAGACATGTTATATACTGTAATATTATTGGTGATGCTATCTCTTTCTTGCCTATGTGTTGTATTCCTGTGCCCGTGTGTGTGTGTGTGTGTGTGTGTGTGTGTGTGTGTGTGTGTGTGTGTGCGTATGTGTATGTGTGTGTGTGTGTCTTACGTGTTGTATTCCTGTTGCCTTTTGTGACTCCTCTCCTCCACATCAGTCAGCACCTCTTGGTAGGTGGGTTTGGACGGAGTTACACCACAGACAGTCAAGGAATACAACTACTGTCACCTTCTTATGACAAACTACAGTATCTCTATCTAACTTCTGTTACAGTGAGGGAAAAAAGTATTCGTTTGCCCACTGACAAAGAAATGATCAATCTATAATTTTAATGGTAGGTTTATTTGAACAGTGAGAGGCAGAATAACAACAAAAAAATCCAGAAAAACGCATGTCAAAAATGTTATAAATTGATTTGCATTTTAATGAGGGAAATAAGTATTTGACCCCCTCTCAATCAGAAAGATTTCTGGCTCCCAGTTGTCTTTTATACAGGTAACGAGCTGAGATTAGGAGCACACTCTTAAAGGGAGTGCTCCTAATCTCAGCTTGTTACCTGTATAAAAGACACCTGTCCACAGAAGCAATCAATCAATCAGATTCCAAACTCTCCACCATGGCCAAGACCAAAGAGCTCTCCAAGGATGTCAGGGACAAGATTGTAGACCTACTCAAGGCTGGAATGGGCTACAAGACCATCGCCAAGCAGCTTGGTGAGAAGGTGACAACAGTTGGTGCGATTATTCGCAAATGGAAGAAACACAAAAGAACTGTCAATCTCCCTTGGCCTGGGGCTCCATGCAAGATCTCACCTCGTGGAGTTGCAATGATCATTAGAACGGTGAGGAATCAGCCCAGAACTACACGGGAGGATCTTCTCAATGATCTCAAGGCAGCTGGGACCATAGTCACCAAGAAAACAATTGGTAACACACTACGCCATGAAGGACTGAAATCCTGCAGCACCCGCAAGGTCCCCCTTCTCAAGAAAACACATATACAGGCCCGTCTGAAGTTTGCCAATGAACATCTGAATGATTCAGAGGAGAACTGGGTGAAAGTGTTGTGGTCAGATGAGACCAAAATCGAGCTCTTTGGCAACAACTCAACTCGCCGTGTTTGGAGGAGGAGGAATGCTGCCTATGACCCCAAGAACACCATCCCCACCATCAAATATGGAGGTGGAAACATTATGCTTTGGGGGTGTTTTTCTGCTAAGGGGAAAAGACAACTTCACTGCATCAAAGGGACGATGGACGGGGCCATGTACCGTCAAATCTTGGGTGAGAACCTCCTTCCCTCAGCCAGGGCATTGAAAATGGGTCGTGGATGGGTATTCCAGCATGACAATGACCCAAAACACACGGCCAAGGCAACAAAGGAGTGGCTCAAGAAGAAGCACATTAAGGTCCTGGAGTGGCCTAGCCAGTCTCCAGACCTTAATCCCATAGAAAATCTGTGGAGGGAGCTGAACGTTCGAGTTGCCAAATGTCAGCCTCGAAACCTTAATGACTTGGAGAAGATCTGCAAAGAGGTGGGACAAAATCCCTCCTGAGATGTGTGCAAACCTGGTGGCCAACTACAAGAAACATCTGACCTCTGTGATTGCCAACAAGGGTTTTGCCACCAAGTACTAAGTCATGTTTTGCAGAGGGGTCAAATACTTATTTCTCTCATTAAAATGCAAATCAATTTATAACATTTTTGACATGCATTTTTCTGGATTTTTTTGTTGTTATTCTGTCTCTCAGTGTTCAAATAAACCTACCATTAAAATTATAGACTGATCATGTCTTTGTCAGTGGGCAAACGTACAAAATCAGCAGGGGATCAAATACTTTTTTCCCTCACTGTATGTTAAATTTCATTAAAGCCTATCAGGTCCTGTGCCTCCCGAGTTGCGCAGCGGTCTAAGGCACTGCATCGCAGTGCTAGAGGCGTCACTACAGACCATGGTTCGATCCCGGCCTGTATCACAACCGGCTGTGATCGGGAGGACCATAGGGCGGCGCACAATTGTCCCAGCGTCGTCCGGGTTAGGAGAGGGTTTGGCCGGGGGGGGCTTTACTGCAGGCTGACCTCAGTCGTCAGTTGAACAGTGTTTCCTCCGACACATTGCCAGGTCGCAGTTGTAAATGCGAACTTGTTCTCAACTGGCTTACCTGGTTAAATAAAGGTGAAATTAATATAAATAAATAAAATTGGTGCGGCTGGCTTCTGGGTTAAGCGGGTGGGTGTTAAGAAGCACGGTTAGGCGGGTCATGTTTCGGAAGGACCCATTACTTGAAAAAGGGGGTGAAATACAAAAAAAAAAGCCTATCAGGTCCTATACATTCTCAAACTATGATTATCACAGAGTTTTACAGTTTTACAGTCAGAATATGGACAGAAAAAGCAGATGAGATTAGTTAACTTTGAACTCTATAGCCCCTGTACCCAGCCCTCCCCTCTTCTCCTGTGCCAGGTTCATTAAGGGGTCCATTAACTCCAGTAAAGTACAGTCCCACATAATCCATGCATGTTTTATTAGCATGTTTATGAGTATGTTTTTGACATGTTGTTCTCAGCATGAATACAGTGTGCCAGCTGTGTACAAGACAACGTGTGTGTCTATGCCTGTGTGCGTGTGTGCGTGTGTGCGTGTTTGTGTCTGTGTGTGTTTGTGTGAGTGTGTGTGCATGTGTGTGTGTGTGAAAGGATATGGCAGGTTGGTGATCTCAGTGCGTGTGATCCTGCGTGTGTCAGATCCAGCGGGTGTAGGGATGTCTTGGAGGTGCAGGTAGCGAGACACCAGAGGACTCTGACCACAGGGCTTGAAACGGACATGCTGGAACTCTGGACCTGCTCCGATGTAGTGGGACTGGAACACACAACACATTACAACTAATACTAAACACACAACACATTACAACTAATACTAAAAACAAAACACATTACAACTGATACTAAACACACAACAACTAATACTAAACACAAAACACATTACAACTAATACTAAACACACAACACATTACTACTAATACTAAACACACAGAACACATTACAACTAATACTAAACACACAACAACTAATACTAAACACAAAACACATTACAACTAATACTAAACACACAACACATTACTACTAATACTAAACACACAGAACACATTACAACTAATACTAAACACACAACAACTAATACTAAACACAATTACATTTTAATCATTTAGCAGACGCTCTTATCCAGAACGACTTACAGGAGCAATTAGGGTTAAGTGCCTTGCTCAAGGGCACATCGACAGATTTTTCACCTAGTTGGCTCGGGGATTAGAACCAGCGACCTTTCGGTTACTGGCACAACGCTCTTAACCACTAAGCTACCTGCCGCCAACTAATACTAAACACACAACACATTACAACTAATACTAAACACACAACACATTACAACTAATACTAAACACAGAATGCTGTGGTGAATGATGGACGGAGTCAGGCGCAGGAGTAAAATAACCGGATGCAGATGTATTCCTTCCAGACATACAATGCGCCTATAACGGCAATCGAAACAGGTACAGGGGAAACAATCCTCCCTGACCAAACACAGTCTCAGAAAATACAATAAATGTAATGACACAGGGGAAAATCAACCCTGGCAAAATAAATGAGAGAGTATCGCAACCGAGCTACTCTCCTCCCACATAGAACAATCACTCACAAAGACAAGGGGGCAGAGGAAACACTTATACACAGACTAATTACATTTTAGGGGCAGCAGGTAGCTTAGTGGTTAAGAGCGTTGTGCCAGTAATCGAAAGGTCACTGGTTCTAATCCCCGAGCCGACTAGGTGAAAAATCTGTCGATGTGCCCTTGAGCAAGGCACTTAACCCTAATTGCACCTGTAAGTCGCTCTGGATAAGAGCGTCTGCTAAATGACTAAAATGTAAATGTAATTAGGGGATGAGCACCAGGTGTGTGTGATTGACAAGTGGAGTGATGAGAATGGGAGCGGCAGTAGCTAGTAAGCCGGTGACGACGAATGCCGAAACCTGCCCGAACAAGGCGTCGTGACAAACGCATTACTACTAAACACATAACTAAACACACATTACACATAACACATTACAATCAATACTAAACACACAACACATATCAACTAATACTTAACACACATATCAGCTAATACACAACACATGATAATTACACACACACTTTGACACCTTTACCATTTTCACACTATCGTGCCGACCCAAACTGTACTGTTCTGGCTCTGATGTGTTCTTTCCACCGTTGCAGCAGGGTTCCGTCAACTACAGTGGATGCATAACCAGGCCAGCTTGGCTTGGCTTGACCCGGCTCAGTAGAAATGGGTAATTGTGTTGATTCTCTCTGAATCAACGTAGTGTACCATATTGCTGTGTTACCTCTCTCTTGCGGTCCATCCTGGTGTCAGCATTGGCGATGCTTCCTCTCTTCTGCTTCTCTGTGGGGCTGAGACTCAGTCTCCTGGCGCTGGACACCATCTCTTCAAACTCCATCTGCAGGTCTGACACACACACAGTGAGTGATTAGTGTATAGTGTGGGTATGGTTAACACCAGAGTCATGTATAGGCTATGGGTGCAAAAGCACGGTGCACTGCAAAGTGGAAAATGTACCATAAACCTCATTATCATCGGAATTTAATGAAACTTTTCTTCAACAATGTGCGTTATGAAGAGGAGACTATTTATGTATTGCTCCGTTTTTTTTATTATTATACCATGCCATTGTTGAATATTTGTTTTTGATTGTCTTGAAGGGCATTCTATAACGCACGGTATATCAGCACGGTAGAATTCAATGGCTATAGTTAATTCTTATATGTTATATACTGCTTTTGACAGCAAAAGTCAAATTGCAAACATTATTGGCATTGTTGAGCTAGGACTGATGGTTTGGTTAGCTAAACTAGCAAGTCTGTTTGTTTGGTTACCAAGGCAATTACTGTAGCTATCTAAACTCAGCAAAAAAAGAAACGTCCACTCACTGTCAACTGCATTTATTTTCAGCAAACTTAACATGTGTAAATATTTGTATGAACGTAACAAGATTCAACAACTGAGACATAAACTGAAAAGGTTCCACAGACATGTGACTAACAGAAATTGAATAATGTGTCCCTGAACAAAGGGGGGGTCAAAATCAAAAGTAACAGTCAGTATCTGGTGTGGTCACAAGCTGCATTAAGTACTGCAGTGCATCTCCTCCTCATGGACTGCACCAGATTTGCCAGTTCTTGCTGTGAGATGTTACCCCACTCTTCCTCCAAGGCACCTGCAAGTTCCCGGACATTTCTGGGGGGAATGGCCAAAGCCCTCACCCTCCGATCCAACAGGTCCCAGACGTGCTCAATGGGATTGAGATCCGGGCTCTTCGCTTGCCATGGCAGAACACTGACATTCCTGTCTTGCAGGACATCACGCACAGAACGAGCAGTATGGCTGGTGGCATTGTCATGCTGGAGGGTCATGTCAGGATGAGCCTGCAGGAAGGGTACCACATGAGGGAGGAGGAGGAGGATGTCTTCCCTGTAACGCACAGCGTTGAGATTGCCTGCAATGACAACAAGCTCAGTCCGATGATGCTGTGACACACCGCCCCAGACCATGACGGACCCTATACCTCCAAATCGATCCCGCTCCAGAGTACAGGCCTCGGTGTAACGCTCATTCCTTCGACGATAAACGCGAATCCGACCATCACCCTTTGAGACAAAACCGTGACTCGTCAGTGAAGAGCACTTTTTGCCAGTCCTGTCTGGTCCAGCGACGGTGGGTTTGTGCCTATAGGCGACATTGTTGCCGGTGATGTCTGGTGAGGACCTGCCTTACAACAGGCCTACAAGCCCTCAGTCCAGCCTCTCTCAGCCTATTGCGGACAGTCTGAGCACTGATGGAGGTATTGTGCGTTCCTGGTGTAACTCGGGCAGTTGTTGTTGCCATCCTGTACCTGTCCCGCAGGTGTGATGTTCGGATGTACCGATCCTGTGCAGGTGTTGTTACACGTGTTCTGCCACTGCGAGGACGATCAGCTGTCCGTCCTGTCTCCCTGTAGCACTGTCTTAGGCGTCTCACAGTACGGACATTGCAGTTTATTGCCCTGGCCACATCTGCAGTCCTCATGCCTCCTTGCAGCATGCCTAAGGCACATTCACGCAGATGAGCAGGGACCCTGGGCATCTTTCTTTTGGTGTTTTTCAGAGTCAGTAGAAAGGCCTCTTTAGTGTCCTAAGTTTTCATAACTGTGACCTTAATTGCCTACCGTCTGTAAGCTGTTAGGCCCCGTGTAGCTCAGTTGGTAGAGCATGGCGCTTGCAACGCCAGGGTTGTGGGTTCGTTCCCTACGGGGGGCCAGTATGAAAAAATGTATGCACTCACTAACTGAAAGTCGCTCTGGATAAGAGCATCTGCTAAATGACTAAAATGTAAATGTTAGTGGATTTTGAACACATTTCTTGCTGCAAATGTATTAACTTATGGCCAAGTTGTTAATTTTTTCCATAGAATACATAGCCCCCAGTTATTATCCCTTACATAATCCGCTCCTTATAACGGCCATTGTTGAAGAACATTTTCAGATTAAATCACACTGCAAGATTATAATGAGGTTTACGGTATTTTCTGCACTTTGCACAATGCTTTTGCACTAAGAAAATGTTGCCCTAAATCTATGAATCAGGTTGGCACTAGACTAACCTCACCCCCAGGCTATTGTGCACAGCGCATATAAGCCTGGGATATCAACCACTCAAAATTGGCCTTACTGGGAGTGACCATAGAATTCTATTGGAGTGACCTACTGAGTAAAGTATTTGTCATCATTTAATTTAAGCGAATCCCACAACTGCGAAGAGTGGCTCTGTGCTTGTGGTGTGCTAGCGTACAGGATAGAGTTAGGGGGAAGGTGTTGTGGAAGATGATTGGTTGGTAGATTAAGCCGATTAAGCCAATGTCTACGCGGCGGGAATTTCTCCCGGCTCTCTGTATTGGCTAACGAAGGTACACCAGGCTTTGGGTGAAAGTGTCTGGGAAGGAGATTAGCACTGGACAGATGATGTATGACATGCCCTGTTCAAATCCGCCTGACGCCACTTCTAACCCCAACACTCACTACACCAGGGTCAAACAAACACACAGGGTGTCCTTTTTAGAGGAAACTTTATACCATACACACACACATGGACACAAGCATACACCCACACACACAAACATACGCACACACAAACACACAACTACTCTAACAGGTGGGCAGGCAGGAACTCAGCTGTTTGGGTTTCCAGAGCTTGTTCAGTTAAATTGTGACCAGAGCCACAGATGGAGAGCTAAATGCCCCTAAACCCCTAAAAACACTGCCTGCCAGCTCTCTCTCTCTCTCTCTCTCTCTCTCTCTCTCTCTCTCTCTCTCTCCTCTGTCCCTCTCTCTCTCTCTCTCTCTCTCTCTCTCACTCTCTCTCTCCCTCTGTCCCTCTCTCTCTCTCTCTCTCTCTCTCTCTCTCTCTCTCCCTCTGTCCCTCTCTCTCTCTCTCTCTCTCTCTCCCTCTGTCCCTCTCTCTCTCTCTCTCTCTCTCTCTCTCTCTCTCTCTCTCTCTCTCTCTCTCTCTCTCTCTCTCTCTCTCTCTCTCTCTCTCTCTCTCTCTCTCTCTCTCTCTCTCTCTCTCTCTCTCTCTCTCTCTCTCTCTCTCTCTCTCTCTCTCTCTCTCTCTCTCTCTCTCTCTCTCTCTCTCTCTCTCTCTCTCTCTCTCTCTCTCTCTCTCTCTCTCTCTCTCTCTCTCTCTCTCTCTCTCTCTCTCTCTCTCTCTCTCTCTCTCTCTCTCTCTCTCTACTCTCTCTCTCTCTCTCTCCCTCTGTCCCTCTCTGTCTGTCTCTCTCACTATCCCTCTCTCTATCTCTCTCTCTATATCCCCCTCTCTCTCTTTCTGTTTGGTCTCTCTATCTCTCTCTCTCTAGAGTGTGTTTGTCTAAGCAAGGCAAGGCAGTGCTCTTCCAGCCCCAGAGAGCAGACCTGATCCCCAGCAGCTGTTGCTGTATTCATGTGGATTAGAGTTTTCCCCAGACACAGGCTGCGTCCTAAATACTATTCCATATGTGGTGCACTACTTTTGACCATAGCCTTATGGGCCCTGATCAAAAGTAGTGCATTATACAGGGAGTAGTGTTTCATTTGAGACACAGCCACAAAGAGAGACACAACACCTGTTCACATTCTGCACCAGCAACTAACTAGACCCATTACAACACTACACAACTCCCTAACAAGACACATAGTGTATAATAGGTTATACGCCACTTAGCAGACACTTTTATCTAAAGCGACTTGCAGTACAGTGAGTGCACACATGTTTAGTCAAGAGAGAGAAGAGATGTAGATAAGGCCTTTGGGGATATTAACAGTTAATGCTGTGTTCTGTATTTTGAGAAAGTGGACTGTCATTATTTTATGACAACAGTCTCCTTTTCAGACAGTCTTTGGAAGATAAGCCATCATAAGGTAAACACACCACAGAGGAGGAACATGACACGTGGCCCCATAATGTTTCATTATGAAGTTACTGAAACCCAATGATATATTTGCAACGCCAGGGTTGTGGGTTCGATTCCCATTGGGGGGCCAGTATGAATAATAATATGTATTCACTAACTGTAAGTCGCTCTGGATAAGAGCGTCTGATAAATGACGTAAATGTAAATGTTAGCAAAGCATGGACCACATATATTTTCTAGCCAGGGACAGTCAGTGAGTTAAGAAGAAACAACCAGCTCAGTGTTCATATAAACAAAAAGACAGACAGACGGACAGACAGACAGGCGGACAGACAGACAGACATCAGACATCATCATCAGCAACATCAAAGTCATGTTGTAACATAGCCTGGTCTAAGCCTGGGGTGAAGTCATGTTGTAACGTAGCCTGGTCTAAGCCTGGGGTGAAGTCATGTTGTAACATAGCCTGTTCTAAGCCTGGGGTGAAGTCATGTTGTAACATAGCCTGGTCTAAGCCTGGGGTGAAGTCATGTTGTAACGTAGCCTGGTCTAAGCCTGGGGTGAAGTCATGTTGTAATGTAGCCTGGTCTAAGCCTGGGGTGAAGTCATGTTGTAACATAGCCTGGTCTAAGCCTGGGGGTGAAGTCATGTTGTAACATAGCCTGGTCTAAGCCTGGGGTGAAGTCATGTTGTAACATAGCCTGGTCTAAGCCTGGGGTGAAGTCATGTTGTAACGTAGCCTGGTCTAAGCCTGGGGTGAAGTCATGTTGTAATGTAGCCTGGTCTAAGCCTGGGGTGAAGTCATGTTGTAACATAGCCTGGTCTAAGCCTGGGGGTGAAGTCATGTTGTAATGTAGCCTGGTCTAAGCCTGGGGTGAAGTCATGTTGTAACGTAGCCTGGTCTAAGCCTGGGGGTGAAGTCATGTTGTAACGTAGCCTGGTCTAAGCCTGGGGTGAAGTCATGTTGTAACGTAGCCTGGTCTAAGCCTGGGGGTGAAGTCATGTTGTAATGTAGCCTGGTCTAAGCCTGGGGGTGAAGTCATGTTGTAATGTAGCCTGGTCTAAGCCTGGGGTGAAGTCATGTTGTAACATATCCTGGTCTAAGCCTGGGGTGAAGTCATGTTGTAACATAGCCTGGTCTAAGCCTGGGGTGAAGTCATGTTGTAACATAGCCTGGTCTAAGCCTGGGGGTGAAGTCATGTTGTAACACATCCTGGTCTAAGCCTGGGGTGATATCCAGAGTGACTGTAAAGAGGGTGGACAGGTCTGAGAAGTGACCAATAGGACCAGGCAGCCCTGTCTCTCTCAATTCAATTCAATTAAATTCAATCTAAGGGCTTTATTGGCATGGGAAACGTATGTTAACATTGCCAAAGCAAGTGAAGTAGATAGTAAACAAAAGTGAAATAAACAATAAATATTAACAGTAAACATTACACTCAGCAGTTCCAAAAGAATAAAGACATTTCAAATGTCATATTATGTCTATATACAGTGTTGTAACAATGTGCAAATAGTTAAAGTACAAATGGGAAAATAAATAAACATAAATATGGGTTGTATTTACAATCGTGCTTGTTCTTCACTGGTTGCCCTTTTCTTGTGGCAACAGGTCACAAATCTTGCTGCTGTGATGGCACACTGTGGTTTTTCACCCAGTAGATAAGGAAGTTTATCAAAATTGGGTTTGTTTTCAAATTATTTGTGGATCTCTGTAATCTGAGGGAAATATGTGTCTCTAATATGGTCATACATTTGGCAGGAGGTTAGGAAGTGCAGCTCAGTTTCCACCTCATTTTGTGGGCAGTGTGCACATAGCCTGTCTTCTCTTGAGAGCCAGGTCTGCCTACGGCGGCCTTTCTCAATAGCAAGGCTATGCTCACTGAGTCTATACATAGTCAAAGCTTTCCTTAACTTTGGGTCAGTCACAGTGGTCAGGTATTGTGCCACTGTGTACTCTCTGTTTAGGGCCAAATAGCATTCTAGTTTGCTCTGTTTTTTTGTTAATTCTTTCCAATGTGTCAAGTAATTATCTTTTTGGTTTCTCATGATTTGATTGGGTCTAATTGTGTTGTTGTTGTTGTCCTGGGGCTCTCTCTCTCTCTCTCTCTCTCTCTCTCTCTCTCTCTCTCTCTCTCTCTCTCTCACTCTCTCTCTCTCACTCTCCTTCTCACATTTCCTTCTCTTATCTATCTGTACGATCTCTTTCACACTTCAGTAACCCTTACCCTGAGACTATCTGAGCTGGAGCTATCTGAGACTATCTGTAGGGTCACTCTGACACCTCCACTCTGACCTGAGCTGACACCTCCACCCTGAGCTGAGCTGACACCTCCACCCTGACCTGAGCTGACACCTCCACCCTGAGATGAGCTGACACCTCCACCCTGACCAGAGCTGACACCTCCACCCTGACCTGAGCTGACTCCTCCACCCTGACCTGACACCTCCACCCTGACCTGAGCTGACACCTCCACCCTGACCTGACACCTCCACCCTGACCTGAGCTGACACCTCCACCCTGACCTGACCTGAGCTGACACCTCCACCCTGACCTGACCTGAGCTGACACCTCCACCCTGACCTGACCTGAGCTGACACCTCCACCCTGACCTGAGCTGACACCTCCACCCTGACCAGAGCTGACACCTCCACCCTGAGCTGAGCTGAGCTGACACCTCCACCCTGACCTGAGCTGACACCTCCACCCTGACCTGAGCTGACACCTCCACCCTGAGCTGAGCTGACACCGCCACCCTGAGCTGAGCTGACACCTCCACCCTGAGCTGAGCTGACACCTACACCCTGACCTGACACCTCCACCCTGACCTGAGCTGACACCTCCACCCTGACCTGAGCTGAGCTGACACCTCCACCCTGAGCTGAGCTGAGCTGACACCTCCACCCTGAGCTGAGCTGTAACCATCAGAGCTGTGATGATCTAGCCTGTGACTCTCTGTCACCTTTTATTGCTGCTGTGAAACTGTGTGTTAGGACCCAGGAAGAGACGCTTCAGAGAGCTTGTTTACAGCAGTACAGTCGGAGTGCGTGCCATGGAGTGTGTGTGAGAGGGTGTGTGTTTTCTGTGTCCTGTCCTTGGCTGCTGTTCCAGATCAGACTGTTCTATTCCTCTTCACAGGATACTGCTGTTTCATGGTGAGTCATGTTACATCTTCAATCATCGTCTTCATCTTCCTTCAGTTACAGGATATGAGTAAAAGCCATTTTGATTCTGCGACAACACATTTTCTTTGTATTCTTCACTGTAAGATGGTGTTTGATCTCTGATATCTGATATCTGATCCAGTGCTGTTGGAGACAGGTCAACCTGTCTGCTAGTTACACATGCTACGTGTGTGTGTTTGTGTGTGTTTGTTTGTGTGTGTGTGTGTGTGTTATTTATAGTGCATGGCGAATGTTGTCAGCTCCATCCCTAGAGCTCCCCACTTACAGTGGAATTTAGAAAGCAAGAGCTAAACCCAAACAGTCTAAACCTGGGCTAAGAATAACTGACCTTAAATATCATCCATCCACACACAGAGTAAACCTTCTCATTTCACTACAAGACAGGGCGAAGCAGGAACACACACACAGACACAGACACACACACGCACACGCACACACACACACGCCTCCTCCCAGAAATGCTTTTAAAGAGTGGTGCGGTGTGTGTGTGTGTGTGTGTGTGTGTGTGTGTGTGTGTGTCTGCTTGTGTGGAGGAAGATATCACAAAGTACCCTAATAGTGGAACTACTCTAACTAGTGGATCTAGCACTGTGTCAGCAGGAGAAGTGGTTCACTGGACACACCAACGGACAAAACCAACAGGGAAATCCTGTTCTGATCCTGCCAATGAGGCATTCTAATCTCTGCACCCAGAACCCAATCTCACACAAGAGACTATAGAGGCATTACAACTAACCAGTTGTGGCTGGCGGCACTCTAAGCCGGAGGACAGGTTCATAGTAGTGGCTGGACCGGAATGAATGGAACGGTATCAAACACATCAATATGTGGTTTCCATATGTTTGATTCTGCTCCATTCGGTCTATTCCAGTCAATACTACGAGCCGCCCTCACCTGCCTCCACTGTAACTAACCTGCTGATTAACCAACATGTTGGTTGGACTGAGGTCCAGTCTGTGTTTGATGTATGGCTACGCCCCAAATAGCACCCTATTCCCTATAGCACACTACTTTTGACCAGGGCCAATATAGGGACAAACCAATGCACTATATAGGGAATAGTGTGCCATTTGGGGCACAGGCTGCTGGACCTTGGGGCCTATGATTAGACAGTAACCAGTGATTTGTCCCCAAACCATAACCCTGACCTGCAGACACCCCATCAGCCACAGTCCATAAACCCTGCTCCTACATTATATGTAAAGATACAGCTAGAGAGACCGGACGCACGTAACAACAACACTCACACGGATACTGCAGCTCTGGATAGTTTCTGAGCTTAGGACTTCCAATGGATTCAGAGAATAAAATTCATAACCTGTCCTGTAAATGTAACTTCATGTCTTCAGGAAATTGTGGTAAGGAAATACTTCTGGTCTAACTCACTATGGCTGTTTCTCCCAAGTTGTACCCAATTCCCTATAAAGTGCACTCCTTTTGACCAGAGCCCTATGGGCCCTGGTCAAAAGTAGTGAAATACATACGGAATAGGGTGCCATTTGGGACGTAAGTACTGTACGTGGTTCAGAAGAGCAGTCTTCAGCTCTGAGTCAGAAGGCTACCCCTGACAACAGGCTGTATCTGGAGTTGGCTTTAAGGTTTGAGGTTTGGCCCTCCAGAGCTCTGTTAGCGTGTTAGTGTGTTTCTGGTGCGTGTTAGCATGTTTCTGCAAACGTGTCCCATCCCAATCACCTCAGCCCTCTCAGGATCTATTGGCCGTGGCAGCTTTAACAATGAGCCCAGTCAATTAGCAGGAAAGGTGAGGTTTTAAAGACTGACCTCTGGGTTGGACGCAGCACATACCTCTGGCAGCTACCACACTCTACTCAATAACCTATCTACTATGAGAGAGAGAGAGAGAGAGAGAGAGAGAGAGAGAGAGACAGACAGAGAGAGAGACAGACAGAGAGAGAGACAGACAGAGAGAGAGACAGACAGAGAGAGAGACAGACAGAGAGAGAGACAGACAGAGAGAGAGACAGACAGAGAGAGAGACAGACAGAGAGAGAGACAGACAGACAGAGAGACAGACAGAGAGACAGACAGAGAGAGAGACAGAGAGACAGAGAGACAGAGAGACAGAGAGACAGAGAGACAGAGAGAGAGAGAGAGGAGGAGGGAGAGAGACGGATTAAGAGAAAGAAAGAGAGAGGTAGAGAAGTTAAAGAGGTGTACTCACGCAGGTCTGTCGTGCCTGCGGCCAGTCTACTTCCTGTGCTGTTCTGCTGTAAAGGCCAGCTGAGCTGAACAGAGCTGAGCAGAGCAGAGACCGAACAGAGCTGAGCAGAGCAGAGGCCGAATAGAGCAGAGCAGAGACCGAACAGAGCTGAGCAGAGACAGAACAGAGCTGAGCAGAGCAGAACTGAACAGAGACAAAACAGAGCTGAGCAGAGCAGAGACATAGCTGAGGTCAACATGACTTCACCCCAGGCTTAGACCAGGCTATGTTACAACATGACTTCACAGAACTGAGCAGAGACAGAACAGAAACAGAACTGTGCTGTATTTTATCCTCTACAGAAGGCTACTGTTTAAACACTGCAACACACTACCGTACCTGTACACACTGTCATATAGGACTGTGCACCCACACTACCTGTACCCACACTACCTGTACCCACACTACCTGTACCCACACTACATGTTGTCACGAACCGGCTCAAGTTCGTAACAAAAGGGAGACACGTGGAGACAAGGAGTACTCAAAGTGTATATTTATTAATTAAAGTAAACTAACTGAAATAACCATGGGGTGTGTAATCAGTAATCAGTAGTGTAAGTGAGTGGTTGCTTGCATAAATGTAATATAGAAAAGTGTTGAGAAGTGCCAAAGCAAACAACCCAAAAAGGCCACAAAAATATCACAACCAAAATCAAAGTATCTGCCTGGAGAGAGTCTCCTTAATGAATGTGGAAGAGGTCCATTTATCCTGGGACACACCCGGCCCAGGTGTTTCCCATATAGCTGACGACCCTCCAAACTCCGCCCACCGGCATCCTAATAAGGAAACAAGAGCAAAGAGAGAATACGGCAGACAGAGTGGGAGGGTCGTCACACCCCCCCCCATAAGACCGGGGACCAACAAGGACCCCGGACCAACGTACCAGCCCCTGCGTCCCAAACCGACAATTTGTACATGTTCACCCCTCCACTTGCCCCACCCATCATCCTCCTCTCCAGACCTCAGCAACCTTTACACAGGAAGCAACCTTTAAGAGGAAAGAAAAACACAAGACTAGGAGGGGACAAACAGGAAAGATAGAACATGACAAAATCAAACACTGGTCGGTCACATCAATATTCATGAACAGGGCGCACGAGAGAGCGCATCAGCAATCACGTTATCAGTCCCCCGGATGTGCCGCACATCTAGATGGAAAGATTGTAAAAATAAACACCATCTCATTATCCTCTGATTAGGACACCTCATGGACCTCAAAAATGTGAGAGGGTTATGGTCGGTGTAGACCACAATAGGTACTACACCCGACCCAACATACACTTCAAAGTGTTGTAGCGCCCATATAAGTGCTAATGCTTCTTTTTCAATGACCGAATAGTTCAACTGATAATGGTTAAACTTTTTGGAAAAGAAACTAACAGGCCTCTCAACCCCAGCCACATCTGCTTGCAGCAACACTGCACCCGCCCCCACATGACTAGCATCCACCTGCAAGGTAAATGACAAATCCACACGAGGAGCAGCCAGTACCGGAGTTGAAGTAAGCAACCTCTTTGCATCTTCGAAAGCCTGTTGACAATGAGAAGACCATACGTACACAGCCTTAGCTTTCAGCAAATCTGTCAAGGGAGCGACCACAGTAGAGAAGTTCCTACAAAAACCACGATAATACCCAATCATTCCCAAGAAACGCATCAGTTCCTTTTTAGTAGTTGGTAGTGGAAAAGCATCAATAGCTACCACTTTAGCCCGAACAGGACGCACTTCACCCTGCCCAACCACCTTTCCAAGGTATGTAACAGTCGCCTGAGCAAACTCACATTTAGCCAAATTTATCGTCAGACGACCCGCAGCCAGACGTTCGAACAAGGCTTGAATACGGGACAGATGTTCCTCCCAAGTATCTGCATATATCACTACATCGTCCAGATAAACAGCGCACCCGGCCAGACCAGAGACAATCCTGTTCATAAGTCGCTGAAAAGTTGCAGGCGCATTACGCAGCCCGAAACTCATAACCGAATACGAGTACAGACCAAAAGGTGTAATAAAGGCAGAGATTTCACGTGCCCTACTCGTCAGTGGCACCTGCCAATAGCCCTTTAACAGGTCAAATTTGCTCACAAACTTAGCTGCGCCGACTTGATCAACGCAGTCCTCCATCCGAGGAAGAGGAAATGAATCCGGCTTAGTGACATCGTTTACCTTACGGTAGTCCGTACAAAATCTGTTTGTTCCATCCGATTTACTGACCAAGATACAGGGAGAAGCCCAACTGGAGAAAGAAGGCTCTGCTATTTTACTCTCCAGCATGTACCTGACCTCAGCATCCAGACAACGCAGTTTCTCTGAAGAAACTCTATAGAACCGTTGACGAATGGGGTCAGCATCTCCAATGTCAATATCATGTTCTATTAAGTTTGTACGTGTTGGTGTATCAGAAAACAACCCTGGAAATCTCCGAATCAGACCCACCATCTCTTTCCGCCCATCAACAGGTAGATGAGTAAGAAGACTATCTAAAATCTCCAGTGTCTCTGAATTCTTCAATCTACCCTGCAGTATGCAATCGTCGGGACCAGAAACATCTTCCTGCTCCTGCACAGACCTAGCATGACCAGAATCCAGGGAATAAACAGTATCAGCCAAAAGAACAGCCTTACCGTCCTCTGTAGACTCCCCCTGTTCAGTCTCAGAGGAACGTGCATAATAGGGTTTTAACAAATTTATATGGCACAGTTGGTGTGCTTTCCTCCGTTCTGGAGTGGCAACTAGATAATTTTGCTCAGTGTACTGGCGCACCACTGTATATGGACCTTGAAACTTGGCTTGAAAAGGAGAACCAACAATTGGCAGCAGAGCCAGAACCTGATCACCTGGACTAAAGTGACGAGGCTCAGCTCGCCGATCATATATGCTCTTCATCCTGTCCTGTGAAGATGATAGCTTCTCTTTAGCCATTTCACCAGCGGCATACAAGCGTCGCCGAAAATCACACACATATGATAACAGGGACTGAGGAGGCTCGGGAGACTTCCAGTCATCCTGGAGAACAGATAAAAGCCCACGCACCTTATGTCCAAACACTAGGTCATTTGGGCTAAAACCTGTGCTCTCCTGTGAAACCTCCCTAGCAGATAACAGTAACCAAGGCAACCCCTCCTCCCAATCCTTATCCATCTCAGTACAATAAGCTCTCAACAAAGACTTAAGCGTTTGATGGAAACGTTCCAGTGCTCCTTGACTTTGGGCATGATAAGCGCTAGACAAGTTGTGTTTAATATGGAGTTGTTGGAGAACCTGTCCAAAGAGATTAGAGGTGAAATTAGATCCTTGATCACTTTGAATGACCTTAGGGATTCCAAACAGTGAGAAAAACTGAGTCAAAGCTTTTAACACAGACTTAGTCGTGATAGACCGGAGAGGATAGGCAGCAGGAAACCTAGTGGTCTGACACATCACAGTCAACAAATAATTACTACCCTTTCTGGAACGAGGCAGAGGACCAACACAGTCAATAATCAGATACTCAAAAGGTTTACTGAGTACAGGAATAGGGAACAGTGGTACCGGCTTAATAGCTTGATTAGGTTTACCAGTTAATTGACAGGTGTGACAAGTTTTGATGAAATCAGAAACATCCCTCTTTAATCTTGGCCAAAAGAAATGTCGTAATATGCGATTGTAGGTTTTTCTCACACCCATATGCCCAGCAACGTCGTTGTGAGAAGTTGTCAGCACCAACTCACGAAGCTTAACTGGTACCACAACCTGACTAATCGCCTCCCCCAGAAAACAACTACCATGAGACATCCACTTTCTCATCAGGACCTCCTCTTGAAGAAAATAGCCCTGTGCGACATCTCCCAACTGTTCCACAGGCACAATTTGGTCCCGCAACTCTTCTAATGTAGGGTCAGTCCGTTGCGCCTCGATTAAATCGGAGCGGGATACAGATAACGGGATAACAGGGAAAACAGTAACAGACTTCTTTATGGTATTCTCGTTAGCCAGCTCCGTGACCAGGTCGTCATGGATCATAGAACGCGTCACTGCACACGCAGAAAACACCTCTGGGAAATTCTGCGCACTCTCATCAGGAATCCCTACAATTGACGGCTTAGTGGAAACCACTAAAGATGGAGACACGATAGGCCACACACGCTCCCCAGCCAAGTTATTTCCAAGGATCACGTCAATACCCTCAATAGGCAATGAAGGCCGCACCCCCACAACAACCTCACCTTTCACCAGTCCACAATCCAACATCAGTTTATGCAATGGAACTGACAGAGTGTTCAAACCTATTCCCCTAATTAGAACACTATTCCCCGAATCAGTCTCCGCAGAGAAGGGTAACACAGATTCCAACACAAAGGATTCAGAGGCACCTGTGTCTCTTAGGATCTTTACTGGCACTAAGTTCTTACTTCCTACCATAGACACAAAACCCTCCGTAACGAAAGGTAAATAGTCGGGATCAATATAACCCTTCACCTGGCTCCGGGCATGAGACAATGCGTCATGAGTGAACTGATGTGGAACAGGCGCGGCTAACGCTGCAGGCCTCGATTTACCATAAGCACCTGTACTGAATTTACCCCTAGACCTAAGAATCGGACATTCATTTTTCCAATGACCTAATTCTTGACAGTAGTGACATTCTTGACCAACGTCAGTTTTACCACGGGTATCAGGCTCAACCCTATTTGAATGAAACTCTGCCCGGGAACCGAAGTATCTCGGCGAGCGCGGCCCAAATCTCTGCGAACGCCCCCACTCACTCCGAATACGGGGTTCTGCAAAAACATTTTTGTGAGTCAACACATATTCATCTGCCAAAACCGCAGCTTCAGCGACAGTGTCGTAGTAAATATATTATGTTATAGCTTGGTCTGACTAAAATCTTGTGCATAACCCATCTTGTGTTGGGCCTTGGGATTTAATACAATGCACAAAGACTTCTATCTTGTCGGCCTTATCAGCAGGTGGCTATGGACAACACCCACGCCATAGGTCTCTCAGCTCTCCCAAACTCACGAGTTATTGCTCTGAGGACATACACACACACACCCCCCCCCACACACACACACACACACACACACACATCATCATCGTTAAACATACACACACACACATACACACACATATACACACATACACACACATCATCATTGTTAAGCACACACACACAAAAAACCCCTTCTCTTAGGAACATCTGAAGACAGAGAACCCGACTCAGAGCCAATGCAATGGAGATGACCTCGACCAACTCATCAGGACCAATCGGAAGATCAGAACTACTAGAATCAACCTACTTTATTTTATTGTATAAAATGTCAGCACACAATGTTTTGGGCGCGCTCTCAGATATCTCCCTACGAGGTTGACGAACGGGTCCGTGCACGCTATTTTCAGATATCTTTACCTCTGAATAAACTGCCTTATATTATACAATCATCCACCTTGTCCGAAAGTCTCTACTTGGTCTCCGTTCTCCAGTAAACTTGTGATTATCAACAACAGTCTTTATTTTTCGTTCGTTAATGTACGTCGCTATACGATCAGGGATTGTGTCCTTAAATTGTTCTAACATAATCAGATCACACAGCCCTTGGAAAGTCATAACTGCAGAGGCAGAACACCAGCGATTGAACTGTGAAGATAATATTCGCGCAAACTCAACATGAGTCTGCTGATCATCCCTTTTTAAAGTTCTAAATCGTTGGCGGTAAGCCTCAGGGACCAATTCATAACTCTTTAACACAGCCATTTTAACCTTCTCTTAACTAACACGGTCTGCTACACTAAGAGCTGAATATGCTTCTTGCGCTTTACCAGTCAGCACACACTGCAACATCAAAGTGCGATCAGAATCAGGCCAACTCCTAGCGTCAGCAACACGCTCAAACAACGAAAAGAATGTCTCCGGGTCCTTTTCATTAAACTGGGGCAACAACCGTAAATTCCCTACAACATCAAATGTGTCTGGATTACGACCAAAAGAGGAACGACCCCTAGGTAACTCTGGGTCACCTTCCCAGAGCAAACTCTCCCCTGAGAGCTTTCCTTCCCTGACCAACTCTAGTCGCTCTTGTTGCAGCTTGATTTTAGCACGCTCCATATCCTGTTTAAATTCCAATTCCCTTTCATATTTTACACGATCATGCTCCATTTTAGCTCTTTGTCCATTTCGTTCATGCTCCATTTTAGCTTGTTCATGCTCCATTTTAGCTCTTTGTCCATTTTGTTCATGCTCTAGCTGTAACAGAAGCAGTTCTTTCTGCTGTTCAAAAAGAAGACCACTATGACTAACCGATGGAGCGGTCATTGTAACATATCGGGGAGACAACGTGTCCTCAGCAGAGGCTGCCCCAGTGGTAACATCCAGAATACCACTCTCCATCAAATTGGCCTTCAATATTAACCTAATAGAATTTTTTAGGCGTTTATCACTAATTTCAACCTTGTAGTGTTCCGCAATCTTCAACAGCTGTTCTTTAGTACATAATTCTAACAGTTCTTCTGATGGAAAGCGAATGAACTCGTCTACATTAGACGCCATAATCAGGAAAATAAATAAATATATATATATATATCATAGTAATCTTGCTCAACCCCTCTGCTGAGCACACCAGACACAAGAGAAATGACAATCACACCGAGCACCACAGAGAGGAGCTGGGATATGGAGCTTCCCCAAAACCTACAATAACTCAACCCTAGTCTTCGTGCAGATTCGCGGTGGGTAATTACGCACTGTAGCCCGCTGGCAAGGAATTAAACCCCCCAGCACGCTGGTAGATTCCCCCAAGCCACGGATGTGCCCCCGAGACAACTGCTCAGTCCACAGACACCACACAAAAATAACAAACATTTAACCATGCCCAACGTATCCCAAAACAAAACACGTCACTAAGCCTATCAGGGGAAAGCTATCGCTCCGGGTAGCAAATGTCACTACCCTACCCAATCTCCCACTGAGGTACACAGCCGATTGTACTCACCTCCTCAGCCCGATGTCCCAACAGCGAGTAGAGCAAGAGTTTCCAAGCTGGGCAGGGACTGGAAACTAACCAATGTATTCTCTCCAACGCAGTACACAACCCAAAGACAACCAATACTGGGCCTATCAAACTCAACCAAACTAACAAAATTTACCAAAAAAAAAAAAAAACTACAGAATTGGACATTAACTCCACGTTCTCCCAAACACAACCAGTTCAATATCCCGGACGAGCCCCCACTTGTCACGAACCGGCTCAAGTTCGTAACAAAAGGGAGACACGTGGAGACAAGGAGTACTCAAAGTGTATATTTATTAATTAAAGTAAACTAACTGAAATAACCATGGGGTGTGTAATCAGTAATCAGTAGTGTAAGTGAGTGTTTGCTTGCATAAATGTAATATAGAAAAGTGTTGAGAAGTGCCAAAGCAAACAACCCAAAAAGGCCACAAAAATATCACAACCAAAATCAAAGTATCTGCCTGGAGAGAGTCTCCTTAATGAATGTGGAAGAGGTCCATTTATCCTGGGACACACCCGGCCCAGGTGTTTCCCATATAGCTGACGACCCTCCAAACTCCGCCCACCGGCATCCTAATAAGGAAACAAGAGCAAAGAGAGAATACGGCAGACAGAGTGGGAGGGTCGTCACAATGTACACACTTAAACCACCTGCAGAGAAAATGGGCTGTGTCATGACTGTGAGGGTAAAGACCCTGTCCTTAACCTCCAGTTTGGTCTCTGGTACAACCTCTAGGTAAAGACCCTGTCCTTAACCTCCAGTATGGTCTCTGGTACAACCTCTAGGTAAAGACCCTGTCCTTAACCTCCAGTATGGTCTCTGGTACAACCTCTAGGAAAAGACCCTGTCCTTAACCTCCAGTATGGTCTCTGGTACAACCTCTAGGTAAAGACCCTGTCCTTAACCTCCAGTATGGTCTCTGGTACAACCTCTAGGAAAAGACCCTGTCCTTAACCTCCAGTATGGTCTCTGGTATAACCTCTAGGTAAAGACCCTGTCCTTAACCTCCAGTATGGTCTCTGGTACAACCTCTAGGTAAAGACCCTGTCCTTAACCTCCAGTATGGTCTCTGGTACAACCTCTAGGTAAAGACCCTGTCCTTAACCTGCAGCATGGTCTCTGGTTTAACCTCTGGGTAAAAACTTGGTCTTAACCTGCGATCTGGGTCTCTATTAAAACCACTGAAATAGCCTAATAGATGCACTAATATCAAGAACCAGCACCTCTTTGAAGTGTGTGTGTGTGTGTCCCTTTTTCCACAGTTTGTTACGTTACAGCCTTATTCTAAAGTGGATTAAATTGATTGTTTTCCTCATCAACCTACACACAATATCCCATAATGACAAAGTGAAAACAGTTTTCTAGAAATGTTTGCACATTTATAAAATAAACTTGATTGGAGTCCACCTGTGGTAAATTCAATTGATTGGACATGATTTGGAAAGACACACACCTGTCTATATAAGGTCCCACAGTTGACAGTGCATGTCAGAGCAAAAACCAAGCCATGAGGTCGAAGGAATTGTCCATAGAGCTCCGAGACAGAATTGTGTCGAGGCACAGATCTGGGGAAGGCTACCAAAAAATGTCTGCAGCATTGAAGTTCCCCAAGAACACAGTGGCCTCCATCATTCTTAAATGGAAGAAGTTTGGAACCACCAAGACTCTTCCTAGAGCTGGCCGCCAGGCCAAACTGAGCAATTGGGGGAGAAGGGCCTTGGTCAGGGAGGTGACCAAGAACCCGATGGTCACTCTGACAGAGCTCCAGAGTTCCTCTGTAGAGATGGGAGAACCTTCCAGGAGAAAAACCATATCTGCAGCACTCCACCAAACAGGCCTTGATGGTAGAGTGGCCAGACAGAAGACACTCCTCAGGCACATGACAGCCCGCTTGGAGTTTGCCAAAAGGCACCTAAAGGACTCTCAGACCATGAGAAAGAAGATTCTCTGGTCTGATGAAACCAAGATTGAACTCTTTGGCCTGAATGCCAAGCGTCACGTCTGGAGGAAACCTAGCACCATCCCTACGGTGAAGCATGGTGGTGGCAGCATCATGCTGTGGGGATGTTTTTCAGCGGCAGGGACTGGGAGACTAGTCAGGATCGATGAAACCAGAGTACAGAGAGATCCTTGATGAAAACCTGCTCCAGAGCACTCAGGACCTCAAACTGGGGCGAAGGTTCACCTTCCAACAGGACAAAAACCCTAAGCACACAGCCAAGACAACGCAGGAGTGGCTTCAGGACAAGTCTCTGAATGACCTTGAGTGGCCCAGCCAGAGCCCGGACTTGAACACGATCGAACATCTCTGGAGAAACCTGAAAATAGCTGTGCAGCAACACTCCCCATCCAACCTGACAGAGCTTGAGAGGATCTACAGAGAAGAACGGGAGAAACTCCCCAAATACAGGTGTACCATGCTTGTAGTGTCATACCCAAGAAGACTCGAAGCTGTAATCGCTGCCAAAGGTGCTTCAACAAAGTATTTAGTAAAGGGACTGAATATTTATGTAAATGTGATATTTCCATTTGTTCTTTTTTATACACATTTCTAAAAACCTGTTTTTGCTTTGTCATTATGGGGTATTGTGTGTAGATTGATGAGGGGAAAATAAAACAATTTAATCAATTTTAGAATAAGGCTGTAACGTAACAAAATGTGGAAAAAGTCAAGGGGTCTGAATACTTTCCCAATGAACTGTAAGCCTAGAGCAATAGCTACACTGTAGTTTTTTTTTATTTATTTTTTAAGTTTTTTAAAATTATTATTATTATTATTATTATTATTTTTCTGGGGGAATGGATCAGCTTAATATTGCAGATAGATTGTATCTTCTATCAATGTAATTGTCTGCATCACTTCCAATCCCCCATGTTTATTTTTTATTTTTTATATATATATTCCCCTTTATTACTTTTCAACCCCACCATCCTTTCCCTACTTGGAGTAAATTAGTGAACAACAACGCCCAGGCCTCTACTTCCGGTCTATACTTACTATCTACACCTTATGGACAGAGTTAATTTTACAATAATTCTATATATATATATATATTATTTTTTTTGCTCCTGAACTTCTTCTACTCTCAACCTCTCCGATCATTTTCATGATGTCCATCCGGTTTGCTGCTATATGCCATATCTTTCTAACTGTGCTCTTTCCCAAAAGCTCCCAACATACAACCTATATACTTATTATGGACACAGTATGCTTACATTATTAGCTATCTTTGTTATTATTTGTTGTTATTTGTTATTAGTCCCATCCTTCAACTCTATTCAATACCTCCCATCTATCTTTTAACACCATCCATATAGGATTTCTATTTGCCATATATATTTCAACCGTACTGTGATGTTTTACAAAAGTTCTGAACCTTTCTATTCTCATTGCTTCTACAGATTGTGAATTAAAAATAAACATTTTTGCTAAAAGTATTATTATATTATTGATTGATTGACTATGACTTTTCAGATCACCCAGTAATGCTATCTGCAAGGTTAGTTCCAGGTAAATATTGCAATCCTTTAGCCATTCCTGGACCTGTGTCCAAAAACAAGCTACAAATGGACAGAACCAAAACAAATGATCTAATGATTCTGTCTCTTCACAGCAAAATCTGCAGAGCTGGGAAGATTGTATCCCCCATATAAATAACATTCTATTGGTAGCAAGAATTTTATATAATAATTTAAATTGAAAGATTCTAATTTTTGAATCCGTTGTCGTTTTGCGTGTCAGTTCATAAACACTATGCCATGGGATCGGTACGTCAAAGATCTCTTCCCAACTATTTTGTAATCTATATGGGACGGCTGTCAATCCTTTGGTCCTTAAGTGAAACTGATATACTTTTTTATTTATCACAGTTTTCCTTAACCAATTATGTTCTTTAATGCAAGGCCGACAGACAAGTTCCTTACTTTCTCCCCCTTCAACTTTCCTCTTCCACTTTTGCGGTAAGGCTGCAATTATTTGGTTGTAATTTTGGGTAGAGCAGACATTTCCATATGTTTTTGTTAGCTGCATGTGCGACATAACTCCACCAGTCCTACCGATGATATCATTTACGAAGATTATACCTTTTTTAAACATTCTGTCAAAAAATAAAGGTTTTTTGTCAATTAGTATATTTGAATTTAACCACAATATTTGTTGCATTATTTGTTCTGTCGTTTCTGGAGGATTAAATTGAAATTGCAACCAACTTTCTATGGCTTGTTTTAGAAATAGTGACATTTGGGAGATTATTTCCTTTTCAAATAACTGAAAGTGAGAGGTTGTAATCTGAATAAAGGGAAAAAGGCCTTTCTTGAACAGTGGGTGAGACAATCTTACTAATTTGCTTGAGAACCAGTTCGGATTTAAGTATAACTTTTGGATGACTGAAGATTTTAGTGATAGGTCTAATGCTTTAATATTTAATAATTTCTGTCCTCCGAATTCATATTCATTATATAAATATGCTCTTTTAATTTTGTCTGGCTTGCCGTTCCAAATAAAATTGAATATTTTTTTCTCATATAATTTAAAAAACTGTTTGCTAGGCGTAGGCAAGACCATAAGCAAATAGGTAAACTGGGATAATACTAAAGAGTTAATCAGGGTGATTTTTCCACAAATTGACAGGTATTTTCCTTTCCATGGTAGTAAGATCTTATCTATTTTTGCTAACTTTCTATTTGTTCTATTACACTGTAGTTTTAAGATGAATGACACAACAAGATCTCAACAAAATTAGACGTATTATGGATGAACGTCTATTTTTGACGCATTCATTCTTAAAACACAAACAACTTAAAGGTTAACAGTTTAGGCATGAATTCCGAGTGGTTAAGATTAGGGCTTGGGGAAGGCTTAAAACCATTAAAAATGACGTGCTATTACCATCAAGTATCATCAAGTATTCTCATGGCTTCCTAGAGCATTGTGAACTGCGGTGGCACAGTGGTCTAAGTAAGGCGCTCCAGCTCCGAGCATCACGAGTTGGAGCCCAGTGCTGGCCAATCCTTTTTTTTTAAATGGTGCGCACCGAGGAAGGCGCAGGTGTCTAAACAGAGGAAGGCAAATATCAATGTTCTCAGGACCTTTTCAAACTTCCAAAATCTATTTATAGTGATCAGGCTGGAATGACAACGCTTACATAATTACAAATAGTTAGTTTATTTTAAACTATATTAAATAAGCTAGGTTGTATACACAATGGTGATATATGGTGCTGTGTGTTTACAGTAGCCTACATCATTATTGGCTTTAAAGAGCTGAGGATTTACATTGTCAACTGTCAATGCATCTTGTGATGCGCTTTGTTAACATGTGGATAACTATTTATTGCAAAAAATAACAACACTGTTTCAATGCCACATAAATATTAAAAACCTTGGCCATAAAAGATCACTAGAGCAGAAAACATTGAAATATCACACCCTTAGCGTGTGAACGCTATCTGAGGTGATGGAGAGGACACATGAAGGATCCCTACACACGCACGCACACATACACACACACACACACACACACACACACACACACACACACACACACACACACACAGACACCCACACACACAGACACCCACACTCTCTCTCAAACACACACACACACACCACAACCACAGGCTGGGTCCTGACTGACACCTAATCGATGAGATGTTTATGACCACTAGTTGAGTTCAGCAGATGAGAGGGAGGCAGAAACTCCTCAGCATTCTCCCTCTCCCCACGAGAGCCCTCATCATTAGGGACCATATAAAAGTGAACTGTCCAGTCCTAGGAGAGGCCAGGTATGTGGGCTTTAATAACAAACATGGAAAGTGAAAGAGTGCTTGACCCCAGAGGGAGATGAGTACCTGAGAGAGGTAATGCCTTCTGGTTCTGTCTGCCCCAATAGAAGGCTGCCAGTGTGTGAGTTTAGCGAGGGCTTTGATCTTCAGGTCTGGGGGTGGACGAATCCCTTACTCTCTAAAGATGTCTCAAAGCTACTAAAGACACCCAGTGAATGATTGTGACATGTACAATAACAGGGGAAACGTTGGGCTTTGGATGTTTATAATTTTGTGTAATAATCTCATCCCGCTCTTTAATTGAAGGTAAGGTTTTCTAACAAACACACTTAGACATGAGTTGACATTTGAAACAATGCTAAAGCGTTTAAGTGAGGGGGCATTTGGTGGGAAAGGGGGAGAGAGACGCTGCACTGGTCGTTGAGAGCGCATGCTAAAGTAATAATGGCATTCCAGGAGCAGACCAGGAGAAAATCAGCTATTTATTCATGTTTATAGCTCCCTCTCAGGATGACTGGCTGACTGACAGACAAAAACAGAGAGATAGAGAGAGATACAGGCAATAAAAAAGAGAGAGACAGAAAGAGATTAAAACAGAGAAAGGGAGAGAGAAAGAAATATAGAAAAAGATAGAGAGGGAGAGAGAGAGAGAGAGAGAGAGAGAAGAGAGAGAGAGAGAGAGAGAGAGAGAGAGAGAGAGAGAGAGAGAGAGAGAGAAACAGAGAGAGAAAAACAGAGAGAGAAACAGGGTGGAACAGAAGGGGGGAGTTTTGGGGGGAGGGTTGGTGATGAAGGGGGGTGCTCTCTCCCTCTCTGTCTCCCTCTCTCTCCACCAGTGACAGCTGAGTGGCTAGGAGCTAATTGCTGTTGCGTGAGGTCAGAGAGGCATTTATCTAACTGAGCTAGCCTTCCCTGCTAGCCCACAACAGACAGACAGACAGTGAGGATGATGCACAGCTCACACTACAGAGAGGAGAGACTGGCTGCTAAAGCACTGACTGACTGAGACGTCCCAGGGACACGCACACACATACATTGCTCTGACACATACACACACTCTCTCTCTCTCACACATACATCCACATACCCACACACTCCTCTGACACACACACCTACACACAGCTTGTGTCTAACTAATCAGGAGCAGTGGGATCACAGTAACTCTGAAGCCTTCTAAGGAAAAGGAATACCACTAACTGTTTCATCTCTGAACGCTCAACACTAATGTAAGTTTTTATTCCAACTTCATTTGTTCTCTTTATATTTTATTTACATTTTATTGAACCAATTAATTCAGTTAAGATCTGACTGCAGTAAGAAAACTTTTTGGAAATATATTAGGAAACTAACTAAGAGTTGTTGCCTTATTTGTGAATGAATTAGTGAATTGATTAGTGAATGTGTGTATGGAAGCTCAGGGTTTGGTGAGACTTCTGTTTATCTGTTGAGACTGACTGAAAGTCTACAGACGTGTTGCAGACAGATAGAGATATTACAGATAGAGGTTTAGAGATAGATATAGAAATATAGAGATATAGAGATAGCAGCTCTAGAATATGTCCCTCTATCCACACACAGCTAAAGGAGAGTTCATTTCAATTCACTTTTTGGGCTTTATTCAGGAATTTCAACTTGCATCTTGAACTGGCATCTTTTGAGAATCACATCTTGAGCATGCACAGCTTACATTTCCATTTCCAGACAACTCTGTCTGAGACAAATGACAACAACAAGATCGCAGAGACCGATAGAGCCATTGACAACACAATCTATGAAATCGGACATATCACAATCAGTGTTGTTGCTAAAGATGCATGGCAAAAGGTTTTGAGTGCACAGGTCAGTAAGGTACAGTACAGTAGGCAGTAGACTGGGCTGGGGACAGTTTGGTAAACCACTGCACACTGGGATTAAGAGTGACCGGCTACTAGAGCGAGGTTACAAACCTAAAGCAGATGTCCAGTGTTACATTCAGCACTGCAGCTCTACTCCTCACTTTAACAATCAACACTGTCTGGGAATCATACTTTATCCATGTGTGAGTAGTAGTATACTGTAGATCCACATCCACTGGACTGCCATCTAAATTACAGGCTGTAGAAATATCAGACCTTTAGGCTAATACTACTAGCTGTAGTAATAACAGACATCTAACACACACACACAAAAAACATCCTTCTCTTCCACAGCTCTGGCCTCCACAGAACCCCTGAAACATCTGGAAACATCTGGAAACAGACGGAAACAGACGGAAACAGACAGAAAAGAGACTGAAACAGACAGGACAATGTCACACAACCAAGACACACAGTGAGGATTACACTGAGACAGACTGACGGACATCAACATAAAGACTGGCCTCATTCATACAGAGAGACAGTGAGACAGACGGACATCAACCTACAGCCTTGTGTCCTTTCAACAGAGACAGCCAGACAACTCCAAACAGAGAGAGACATCACACTAGTGCCTGGTCACTCTCCAACCCTCCTACCCTCCACCCACTCCACCTCCCACCAGCTGGCCTCAGCGCCCCAGCCAGGGGTTACAGGTCACAGGTCAGGGAAACTAGCCCGACAGGCTCCTAGTGAACAGCGCTAGGAGGGCTCTGTCTGGCCTTCTGTTCTGTTCTGTCTGCCAGAGCAGACAGCAGTATTTCAGCATGTTGTCCGTGGCGCCCCACAGCAGTGCATTATAATGCCCAGATGGATGACACTGCCATGCAACCTGCCTAACTTGCTGTCGGGACTGTACCTTCACATCATCTTCCTGCTGGGCAGCGTGTGTGTGGCCTGCAGCGACTGCACACCCGAGCAGCTGGCCGCCATCATGAACTGCTCCAAGCACGAGCGCCACGCACGGAACTACGACTACATGGAGGGGGGAGACGTACGCATACGACAGCTGTTCAGCCGGACGCAGTGGTTCCTTACCGTCGACGACTACGGCAACATCAACGGGACACAAGACCCCACCAACTGTTACAGTAAGACCAGTGTTTCCCCTATATACATTTGGCATCGGCGCACCACCGCTGCTAAAATCGTGGCCGCCGCTGCTAAAATCGTGGCCGCCGCTGCTAAAATCGTGGCCACCGCTGCTAAATCATGGCCACCGCTGCTAAATCATGGCCACCGCTGCTAAATCGTGGCCACTGCTGCTAAAATAATAATGTTGATGTATAAATGTATTCCCCAGGAAGACCCCATCCGCCCCCCCGCGCCAACTGTTACAGTAAGACTGATCTATATACTGTATATCTATCTATAAGACCCCACCAACTGTTACAGTAAGACTGATCTATATACTGTATATCTATCTATAAGACCCCACCAACTGTTACAGTAAGACTGATCTATATACTGTATATCTATCTATAAGACCCCACCAACTGTTACAGTAAGACTGATCTATATACTGTATATCTATCTATAAGACCCCACCAACTGTTACAGTAAGACTGATCTATATACTGTATATCTATCTATAAGACCCCACCAAATGTTACAGTAAGACTGATCTATATACTGTATATCTATCTATAAGACCCCACCAACTGTTACAGTAAGACTGATCTATATACTGTATATCTATCTATAAGACCCCGCCAACTGTTACAGTAAGACTGATCTATATACTGTATATCTATCTATAAGACCCCAACAACTGTTACAGTAAGACTGATCTATATACTGTATATCTATCTATAAGACCCCACCAACTGTTACAGTAAGACTGATCTATATACTGTATATCTATCTATAAGACCCCACCAAATGTTACAGTAAGACTGATCTATATACTGTATATCTATCTATAAGACCCCACCAACTGTTACAGTAAGACTGATCTATATACTGTATATCTATCTATAAGACCCCACCAACTGTTACAGTAAGACTGATCTATATACTGTATATCTATCTATAAGACCCCGCCAACTGTTACAGTAAGACTGATCTATATACTGTATATCTATCTATAAGACCCCACCAACTGTTACAGTAAGACTGATCTATATACTGTATATCTATCTATAAGACCCCACCAAATGTTACAGTAAGACTGATCTATATACTGTATATCTATCTATAAGACCCCACCAACTGTTACAGTAAGACTGATCTATATACTGTATATCTATCTATAAGACCCCACCAACTGTTACAGTAAGACTGATCTATATACTGTATATCTATCTATAAGACCCCGCCAACTGTTACAGTAAGACTGATCTATACACTGTATAGGGCGGCAGGTAGCCTAGCCATTAGAGCAGGGGTGTCCAGGCCCGTGAGGGGGAACGAACTCAATATACTTTCAAATGACTAAAACCAAATCAAAACTGTGTATAAATGATAATGGACCTACATTCATACAGTTTCTTGACTGTGTCCAGCTCGTTAATAATCACCGAAATGAAAGCTAGTCAGTCAGGGAGCATCGGAAATTCCGTAAACGATGGATAGAGGACTATTTTTAGCAAATGTTGACCGCGAGGAAATATTGCCAATTTTATGTGTGGCCCCTTGACCTCGTTGAAGACCGAATAGGGGCTCCCGGGGCAAAATATGTTTGACACCCCTGGGTTAGAGCATTGAGCCAGTAACCGAAAGGTCGCTAGTTCGAATCCCCGAACCGACAAGGTGAAAATCTGTTCATGTACCCTTGAGCAAGGCACTTAGCCCTAATTAACCCTTAACTCACCAACTTTTACAGTAAGACTGATCTATCTACTGTATCTCTATATCTATAAGACCGGCCAAATGTTACAGTAGTGTTACAGATCCAAATGCTATATTCTGTTTAATACCCCATTCATTGCTACAGTAAGGCAGGTTTATTATCTACAACTTAACATCTACTGTATGTGCTGTCTTAGGACTCATCACTTCAATGAAATTCTATCAAACAAACCCATATTGCGCAGGTTGTAGTTTGTAAACAAAGATAGATACAGCGTAAACTGGTGTGGCAGGTTTGATTGAATTCCAGTCTTTGTTGTAGGATTAATCTTTTACTAACAGTGGCTCTGACTTATTGATTCTACTCACTGTATATTTATGGGCTGCTTTAGACTCTCAGAGATGTCTAAACATTTTTACAGCTGATGTGTTACTGTTAATAACAATATGGTTGAGCAACGTCCACGTTGCTGAGATCTTAGTCACTCATGTCTAATCAGAGAGGGAGAGAGAGAGAGAAAAAAGAGATAGAAGAGAGAGATAGAGAGGGAGAAGGGGAAAGAGAGCGAAAGAAAGAAACAGAGAGAGCAGAAAAACAGAGAGAGAACCCAAAAACCAAACAGAGGGAGAGAAACGGAGAGACAGAGAGCTCCGCTGGCAGATTCCTCTGTGTCTGTGTGAGTTATCTCCCAGTCTGTTGAGTGAGTAATACGGCTGTTGGAACACGGTCATATAGCAGCTAGCGCTCTCCCCTCTGGGACTCCCTGGAACAGCCTGATGTTATTGTCCAATGTTCCCTCAGCAGTGTAATCACACTGGTAATGGGTCATGTGTCTCTGTTAGGGCAGCCAAAGTGACAGAGGTAAAGTGAAGCAGGTGTAGGCTCTGGCAGAGCCAACCATAACACCATGTAAACACAGCCACTAATGAAGTAAACCAAGGGGCTGGGAGTTCAGGCTGGGGATGCAGACGGTCAGGACAAATGAACTGGCATGAAACACGCACACACCCACGCACATATTCAAACACCTCAGTGAAGTGGTGCAGTGCTAGCTGTGCCACTAGAGATCCTGGTTCGAATCCAGGCTCTGTCGTAGCCGGCCGCGACCGGGAGACCCATGGGGCGGCACACAATTGGCCCAGCGTCGTTCAGGGTAGGAGAGGGAATGGCCGGCAGGGATGTAGCTCAGTTGGTAGAGCATGGTGTTTGCAACGCCAGGGTTGTGGGTTCGATTCCCACGGGGGGCCAGTATGAAAAAGGAAAAAATAATGTATGCACTCACTAACTGTAAGTCGCTCTGGATAAGAGTGTCTGCTAAATGACTAGAATGTCAAAATGTAAAACATGAAGTAGCCCAAGCTGACATAGTCTATCCACAGAGATACAGGGTTAGTGTGTGTGAGTGTGTCTGCGTACTGAGTGACATCAAAACAATCACTCTTTAGGTTTCAATAATGTCTGTCTGTCTGTCTGTCTGTCTGTCTGTCTGTCTGTCTGTCTGTCTGTCTGTCTGTCTGTCTGTCTGTCTGTCTGTCTGTCTGTCTGTCTGTCTGTCTGTCTGTCTGTCTCTTCACCTGCCTGCCTCCCTCCCTGTCTGTGTGTCAGTGGAATGCTGACGTAGCCTGTCTGCCTGTCTGTCTGCTCACCTGCCCATATGCCTGTCTATCTGGCTGTGGAATGTTGGCATGACCAGGGTAGCCTCTGCCTCTGGTGAGGAGGGGGAAGTTGGGTCTTGCGAAACAAAAACTGGTGATGAGAAGCAGAGAAATGGATCCACCCAGATGTGTCTGACAATAGCACGCAGGGAGACATGCAGGCACGCACACACACACAAACACACACACACCGACAGGCCTTTGAAGAGCCCAGCATGGGCATGAATATAGCTAATAAATCTTTGATTCATATTGCTCTGTTCCTCTGTCTGGCCTGGGCTGGTCTGAGGTGAGGTGGGGTGGGCTTGGTTGAGCAGTGCAGGGCAGGGCTGAGGTGAAGTGAGGTGGGGTGAGGTGGGCTGGGTTGAGCAGGGCAGGGCTGAGGTGAAGTGAGGTGGGGTGAGGTGGGCTGGGTTGAGCAGGGCAGGGCTGAGGTGAAGTGAGGTGGGGTGAAGTGGGCTAGGTTGAGCAGTGCAGGGCAGGGCTGAGGTGAGGTGGGCTGGGTTGAGCAGGGCAGGGCTGAGGTGAAGTGAGGTGGGGTGAAGTGGGCTGGGTTGAGCAGGGCAGGGCTGAGGTGAAGTGAGGTGGGGTGAGGTGGGCTGGGTTGAGCAGGACAGGGCTGAGGTGAAGTGAGGTGGGGTGGGGGGGGCTGGGTTGAGCAGGGCAGGGCTGAGGTGAAGTGAGGTGGGGTGAGGTGGGCTGGGTTGAGCAGGACAGGGCTGAGGTGAAGTGAGGTGGGGTGAGGTGGGCTTGGGGACTAACCAGCCTTGAACACAACCGCTGCACAGACAGACAGACAGACAGGCAGACAAACGAACACAGACATGACAAAGTGGGGAAAGAGTGACCGTTGGCTATGACAGTTTGTTCTCTCAGAGCTTAACAATTTTTTCCCCCTCAAGCGCATCTCTGAGCACAGACGACAATCTAAGACTTTACTCAGAAAGACAGTGAACGGGTTCAGCGATTGATTATGAAGTGAACTCTGACAGTCTTTCAAACTACTGTCTGAGACTTGTGATGGAACTTGGAAGTACTCCAATGGCTGACAGGAAGGAATTGAGATACATACATTTCTGTGCTATTTGTGCTGACTAGAGTAGACTAAATCATCTAACCCTTTATTCTAAAACAAGAGAGTACCCCAACAATGAGATACTGTTACAGGAACAGGCATGGGATCTGTTTCTCAGGGTGGACAGTGCTAAGAGGTTGTTATAGGAACAGGTTTGAGGTCAGTTTCTCAGGGTATTCTGCTCAATGTCCTGTCCACTGTGTTAGTCCAACCTGACAACCAAACAAACACAGGTGATATACTGTACTGTATGCGCTAACAGGCATATAGTACACTATATTACACCGGATTAGATAAAAGTCAGTGCTCGAATACCCGTACTTGTGTTCTAAATAGTAGGCATTTTGGGTATGTTTTATAATATGTGAAATTTCGTAAAATAAAATGTGTACGCTTTTAACGCCAGGATGTCATACTCATTTACGCCTTTCATCTAGTAGAATTCGCTGCACACTATTGAGGAAGATAATCATCTTTTCAGACTGATAATCAGCTGATAATCAGCTGGGGGCGTGCTGTACCAAAAGCTACATTTCTTTTTGCAGGATAGCTGGAGGCAAAGTCATTCATATTCATGAGTTACGTTGGGTGCTTGGTTGAGCCTTCTTGGGTGTGTGACATCACAAAGATGCACTGCAGAGGCTTGCTCGCCAGGATGACCAGTGAGCACCGACTTCCAGCTACATACCAATCTATTTTAGTTTCACTTTCCGATCATTCATAAAATGAGTCCACAAATTATAATTGTTTTAATTTCCACAAACTGTCTGTTGATATATTCAAGTCAACCCAAATGTTCCAAAGAATAGGAAATCCACGATTAGTTGGCTAGTAGTGGCTACTGCCTGGCCTGTGAGCTAGCTACATTTCAGTCAGTAGCTATCCTTCTAAATGCGATGGTCACTGGATAAACTATATAGCTATGAGTTGAACATATCTTGTTGAAAACAAACTAATATCCAGTTGTTGTTGCCCATGGTGGAATCATATCTAACCAGCTGGCCCCTGAATCCCGTGTCTATGTGGCCATGCATGAGCTTCTGAGTCAGATGTAGTCTGGCTAACATTAGCTAGCTAGCTACCTAGCATCGCTAGCTGAGCTGTTTTATAAGAAAACCAAAGTACCAAAATGAATGAATGGCAGGAATCAACACAATTGTGCATGAGATTACGCATTCTCAGTAGGATGAGCCTAGTATGCTGATATTTGTTGCTTACTGCATTAGGTTTTTATTAAACAGTACGTTCTAAATAGTATACGATTAGTACACAGTATGCAGTTTAAGTAAGTAGTAGGCAAACCAGATTTCAGACACAGCCATTGGCTTTTTTAATCCCCAATCACAGCATTTTAATCTGAATCACTAACACATGACGCAGGTGCTTGGTTTGTAGTGAAAACACTGAAGAAGGGTCTTCATAGACAGCAGAGCATGTTTTACTGTATGTGGTTTTAAGCAAATAATTTGTAACTGTAGGCCAGGGGTCGGCAACGGGCCAGTTTTAGCCAGTGATTTATTTATTTTGCCCCCCCCCCAAAGTTTTTAGTACATTTTAGGATTTTTGTTTTTGGTATAAAGAAAATACTGTAAAATCACCAGGAATTCAGCTAGAAATTTGTTTAATTTAAAAGAGACATATGAGATCTTGTCTCAATGTATTCAAGGTATGAAAGTATTGTTATTTTCAAATACAATCTCTTTTTTGGGCTTAGTTGTGGTCAATTTGCAGTGTACAAATTATTATAATTATGTCCTGGCCCCCCGACCATCCGCTCCGACAAAAATCGCCCCGCGGCTGAATCTAGTGGCCTACCCCTGCTGTAGGCTATTCACAAACATATGGGAACACTCTTAAACCCTCCAGACAGTTTGCTGGTGAGTGTGTTGTGTCTGTTGCCCCAGTACAACAGATAGGCTATATAATAGTATTGTTACCCTGTTATAACCCAGTATAAGCGATATACAACAGTATTATTGATTTGTTACTGTGACGAGGTGTGAATGAAGGAGTCAGGCGCAGGAGGTAAAATACCAGTCCAGAGTCCAGAGTTTATTCCGTTTACATAAATCAAACGCCCCAAGCGTCAAACGAAACTATTACAAGGGAAAATATCCACCTTGGCATAAACACAATGAATAGTAGCTCAACCGAGCTACATGCTCTCACAATACAAACAATCTCTCACAAAGACAAGGGGAACAGAGGGAACACTTATACACATACTAATTAGGGGAATGAGCACCAGGTGTGTGTGATTGACAAGACATGACAAGTGGAGTGATGAGAATGGGATCGGCAGTAGCTAGTACTCCGGTGACGACGAACGCTGAAGCCTGGCCGAACCAGGAGGGGGGGCAGCTTCGGCGGAAGTCGTGACAGTTACCCTGTTGTATCAATATACCAGATAATAGTATTGTTACCCTTTTATTACAATAGAATATACTGTACGGTATATAGTATTGCGACGCTGTTAGTATTACAAATATATTGTGACCCTATTATAACAGTATAACAGTATAAGAGATATGACCCTGTTCTATCAGTCAGTGTCAGCCTCTGAGTGTCTCCCTGAATAACCTCAGCAGCCAGATCTGACCTGAGACGCATCCTCAGCGTTACGCACCATAAACCATCAGATGCCTGTGACTCAGCCGTAACATGACACACATGGGCTTAGAAACCCTTAGAAAAGACTAGAAACACCAGAGTAGAGAAGCGATATCCACACACTCAGCTATGATGCAGGTTCCTAATAAACATCCATACACTCAGCTGTGATGCAGGTTCCTAATAAACATCCATACACTCAGCTATGATGCAGGTTCCTAATAAACATCCATACACTCAGCTGTGATGCAGGTTCCTAATAAACATCCATACACTCAGCTGTGATGCAGGTTCCTATTAAACATCCACACACTCAGGAGTGGTGCAGTCTGTATCCTACAGGCTTCTTATTCAGTGAGCTGAGCTTTCAGATAAACAACCCTTAATCAGAGCAATAGGATGAAAGTTGTTTGACCAACATCTGAGCTAAATACTGTACAACCCAAGTATGTAGAAGAAGTTCCCTCTCTATTTCAGGGTGATAAAATGTTACAACTTTGTTGACAAATTACTAAAGAGATACAGTTGAGGTCGGAAGTTTACATACACCTTAGCCAAATACATTTAAACTCAGTTTTTCACAATTCCTGACATTTAATCCTAGTAAGAATTCCCTGTCTTAGGTCAGTTAGGATCACCACTTTATTTTAAGAATGTGAAATGTCAGAATAATAGTAGAGAGAATGATTTATTTCAGCTTTTATTTCTTTCATCACATTCCCAGTGGGTCAGAAGTTTACATACACTCAATTAGTATTTGGTAGCATTGCCTTTAAATTGTTTAACTTGGGTCAAACGTTTCGGGTAGCCTTCCACAAGCTTCCCACAATAAGTTGGGTAAATTTTGGCCCATTCCTCCTGACAGAGCTGGTGTAACTGAGTCAGGTTTGTAGGCCTCCTTGCTCGCACACGCTTTTTCAGTTCTGCCCACAAATGTTCTATAGGATTGAGGTCAGGGCTTTGTGATGGCCACTCCAATACCTTGACTTTGTTGTTCTTAAGCCATTTTGCCACAACTTTGGAAGTATGCTTGGGGTCATTGTCCATTTGGAAGACCTATTTGCGACCAAGCTTTAACTTCCTGACTGATGTCTTGAGATGTTGCTTCAATATATCCACATAATTTTCCTTCCTCATGATGCCATCTATTTTGTGAAGTGCACCAGTCCCTCCTGCAGCAAAGCACCCCCACAGCATGATGCTGCACCCCCGTGCTTCATGGTTGGGATGGTGTTCTTCGGCTTGCAAGCATCCCCCTTTTTCCTCCAAACATAACAATGGTCATTATTGCCAAACAGTTCTATTTTTGTTTCATCAGACCAGAGGACATTTCTCCAAAAAGTACGATCTTTGTCCCCATGTGCAGTTGCAAACCGTAATCGGTCTTTTTTATGGCAGTTTTGGAGCAGTGGCTTCTTCCTTGCTGAGCGGCCTTTCAGGTTATGTCGATACAGGACTAGTTTTACTGTGGATATAGATACTTTTGTACCTATTTCCTCCAGCATCTTCACAAGGTCCTTTGCTGTTGTTCTGGGATTGATTTGCACTTTTCGCACCAAAGTACGTTCATCTCTAGGAGACAGAACGCATCTCCTTCCTGAGCGGTATGACGGCTGCGTGGTCCCTTGGTGTTTATACTTGCGTACTATTGTTTGTACAGATGAACGTGGTACCTTCAGGCGTTTGGAAATTGCTCCCAAGGATGAACCAGACTTGTGGAGGTCTACAATTATTTTTCTGATGTCTTGGCTGATTTCTTTTGATTTTCCCATGATGTCAAGCAAAGAGGCACTGAGTTTGAAGGTAGGCCTTGAAATACATCCACAGATACACCTCCAATTGACTCAAATGATGTCAATTAGCCTATCAGAAGCTTCTAAAGCCATGACATAATTTTCTGGAATTTTCCAAGCTGTTTAAAGGCACAGTCAACTTAGTGTATGTAAACTTCTGACCCACTGGAATTGTGATACAGTATTATAAGTGAAATAATCTGTCTGTAAACAATTGTTGGAAAAATTACTTGTGTCATGCACAAAGTAGATGTCCTAACCGACTTGCCAAAACTATAGTTTGTTAAGAAGAAATTTGTGGAGTGGTTGAAAAACGAGTTTTAATGACTCCAACCTAAGTGTATGTAAACTTCCGACATCAACTGTATGTCCATTTCTTAAATAGCTGTGTGGTGTTTTTTTATTTTATTAATTTCAAACTGCGTTAGAGCTGACAATGTAACAACAGTCCGTCTCTGCTGGTTTGTCATGATGTGTTTTCCTGTTGGACCAGACTCTGCTTTATTACATCCTTAATATGCAAAGCAGTGTGGATCCAGCCTGGATCCAGGGAAGACAGAGTTAGAATGGATCACCCACAATGTGTTGACTTAGCCAGGGGCTGGCTGGGCTGGGCCAGGGAGAGAGCAGGGAAGTGTGTGTGTGTGTGTGTGTGTGTGTGTGTGTGTGTGTGTGTGTGTGTGTGTTTGTGTGCACCACTCCAGTCTCCCTGTGTCCACTAAACAGTGTCAGTGTCTGAGACAGAGCAGTAACAGAATAGTGTATCAGTTCTGTTCTGTGTCTTTGTGACCAGAGCTCTCAGCTGCTTTATAGCTCTCAGCTCTCAGTGTTTCTGTGACAAAGCACTCTGTCTGCTAGCCTAATGTCAGCCCCAGCACAATACCTCTCATCATACAACTACAGCCCAGCCCCAGCACAATACCACTCATCATACAACTACAGCCCAGCCCCAGCACCATACCACTCATCATACAACTACAGCCCAGCCCCAGCACAATACCACTCATCATACAACTACAGCCCAGCCCCAGCACAATACCACTCATCATACAACTACAGCCCAGCCCCAGCACAATACCTCTCATCATACAACTACAGCCCAGCCCCAGCACAATACCTCTCATCATACAACTACAGCCCAGCCCCAGCACAATACCACTCATCATACAACTACAGCCCAGCCCCAGCACAATACCTCTCATCATACAACTACAGCCCAGCCCCAGCACAATACCTCTCATCATACAACTACAGCCCAGCCCCAGCACCATACCACTCATCATACAACTACAGCCCAGCCCCAGCACAATACCTCTCATCATACAACTACAGCCCAGCCCCAGCACAATACCTCTCATCATACAACTACAGCCCAGCGCCAGCACAATACCGCTCATCATACAACATTAATCATTCTAATCATTCATCTCCTGCTTCCTTTGGGAGATATTGACCAGTGAGGGCTGGATCATCTCCTGCTTCCCATGGGAGATATTAACCAGTGAAGGCTGGATTGAGAAGAAGGGATTGAGAAACATTTGTGCAACTACAACCTTCCCACAACTGTACCATTGGCTTCAATACATGATTCAAGATTTACCCAAAATGTTTAGTAAAGTTTCTCACGTTAGGGTTTGGCAGAGTCTGACTGTTACAGAGGTTATCTCGCTCTCTCTCTCTATCTCTCTCTCTCTGCTCCACTGCAGTTATTCTCTCTCACTCTCTCTCTCTCCCTCTCTCTCTCTCTGCTCCACTGCAGTTCTATCTCTCTGACATTGAGATATTGGCATCAATTGTTTGATGTGACAAATAGCTGTGGCTCAAAGAGCTCAGCATTTAATCTGAATGTCTGTGAAGCTGCTACACACACATCAAAGCAGGACCACTGACTGTCTGTTGCTCTGTGTCTGTCTGACTCTCTTTTACTCTGTGTCTGTCTGCCTGTCTGTTGCTCTGTGTCTGTCTGCCTGTCTGTTGCTCTGTGTCTGTGTGATGAGGTGATTTGAAGGAGTCAGGCGCAGGAGGGTAAATCACAGAATAACAGGATTTATTCTGGAATACAGAGTTACGCAATAAAGCGTCAAAACAGTCCAGTGCGCAAAACAGGCGCACTGAAACCAAGAAGGCACACGGGAAAATAACCTGGTGATACAAAATACAAGGAGCTCCACCGAGCTTCACTAATCTCACAATATACAATCACACACAAAGACAAGGGGGCAGAGGGAACACTTATACAGGTACTGATGAGGGGATATGAACCAGGTGTGTGTAATAAACAAGACAAAACAAATGGAATGATGAGATATGGAGCGGCAGTGGCTAGAAGGCTGGTGACAACGAACGCCGAAGCCTGCCCGAACAAGGAGAGGAGGCAGCCTCGGAGGAAGTCGTGACAGTACATACAATTATCTAAAATGCTTTTAGCATTGAGGATGTACTTAGTAACAGACTTTACTGCAGTTGTTTCATAAAATATTTCTGCCTAACATAATTGACCTGAGCTGCTCTCTGAACTGGTGTTAAAGAGTCTAGTTGTCTGGTTTCTCAGCAGCCGAGCAGTAAATCTCCATGACACATCTTCACACAGTGTGCAACGATGTTACAAACACTGCCAGTTACAGATGCATGGGCTAAAACCACAGCACTGGTGTTTCTCAACCACACACACACACAGCCGAATATATTGATACAAGTCACCTTGTCCAAGAGACATTTACATGTCTATCAAAATGTCATGCCAGGGTAGGCCTACACGAAACACAGCCCTTATGTTAAGTGTTTCTAAAATCCCCCTATGGGGAAAAATGAATGGTGGAAAAACAATTGGAACCATTTCCCTGTTTGACAGCTAGGTTTTATGGGTATTATGACACCTCCACTGTGGGGCTCTATAGGATCCTTAATGATGCTTGGTCATCTGTGATCATTAACTCTGAGGGAGGTGAACCAGAAGAGAGAGAGTCTTTGATAAACACAACGTCACTGTTGTCTGGGTCTGGCTGACACACAGACAGATGTTGCTCTGGCAACCGCTCGCTCGCTATCACAACTGTGTTTTATTAACACATTAGTCCTGTGTTGGACCTGACAGCTTTTGTTTTGCTACGATATATAATATACACCATCTGATATTCTTCATGTTTAATGAGCCAGTAAATTGGAAAATGAATTGTTATGCCCCTTTTCAAAAGAAAAACACTATATTATTGTAGCTTTCTACACCCGTAATAAAACATCAAACGTGTGCATGTTTAAAAAAATGGGTTGAACAACTTGTTATTTGAATAGTAAATAAATCACATGAACTTTATATCTGAGTATCCCGTGAGATATCTAAATTATGTTGTTAATCTCAGCGGTGCTCCATGGCCGTAAAGCAAACCAACAAGCTAAATCCTTTTATTTGTCCTCTCCCACAGAGAGTGAGAGAGAGAGTTGAGGCGTAGGTCTGAAGACTGAGGCTGGGGCAGAGGTTGGGGCTGAGGATGGGGCTGTGGTGTAGCGTGCAAAGCGCAGGAGAGTAGGTAGTTTTCTCAATCCCGGGGGAGCATGCCTAGTCTGCCTCCCATATGTGGCATGGCATGAAGCTGTGGTTTAGTAATGGCCACCCAGAGAAGAGAGAGGAGGGCCTGCCTGGATACATCCAGTAAAGCCAGAGACCAACCTAACCGCAGACTGATTAACCACTAAGACCTCCTTCCTGTTAGATTAATGAAGATGAATACTGAGATCAGGAGAGGAACGCTTGAGTGGGATTGGCTAGTAGGGCTCATACCTACTATCTGTCCTGACTGAGACTCTCTGATAGGTCTACTGTGATGGTCCAGTGATGGTCCTTGTCATGTGATTACTACATCATTATATATATTTAGATACTGTGGTAGTCTCTTATATCAGTACTGTGATTGTTAGGTATATATTGTGGGTATTGAGATATTTGACAGTCTTCTGTAGTATTTAGATATTTGTCCTGTGATTGTTAAGTTTATTGGTACAGTATGTCCTCTGTGATTGTTGCTCAAAGGGTATATACAGTCCCCCAGTGAAAGTCTACACACCAAAAATCCCTTTTTAGATTTAATTTTAAGGCAGCAAAATGTGAAAACTGTGCAAGGAGTGTGTAGACTTTCACTAGGCACTGTATACTATAGTAATTTATAGTAATTTATATATCTGCCCCGTCTCCTGTAGGTATCCTGGAGGTCCGTACGGTGTCCGAGGGAGGAGTGTTAGCTATCAAAGGAGTGAAGAGCCAGTACTATATCTCCATGAACAGGACAGGCCTGCTGCAAGGCAAGGTAATGAACTAAACTAGCATCTCTCTGCTGGACAGGGTTGGAATGCACTGTACTGTACAGTGCCTTGTGTTCTAGGTTATTATCTTGCTGAAAGATGAATTAATCTCCCAGTGTCTGGTGGAAATCAGACTGAACCAGGTTTTCCTCTAGGACTTTGCCTGTGCTTAGCTCCATTCCATTTCCCTTTTATCTTGAAAAACTCCCCAGTCCTTAACGATTACAAGCATACCCATAACATGATGCAGCCACCACTATGGTTGAAAATATGTAGAGTGGTACTCAGTAGTGTGTTGTATTGGACTTGCCCCAAATATAACCATTTATATTCAGGACAAAAAGTTGATTGCTTTGCCACACTTTTTTGTAGTATTACTTTAGTGCCTTGTTGCAAACAGGATGCATGTTTTGGAATATGTTTTATTCTGTACAGGCTTCCTTCTTTTCATTCTGTCAATTATGTTAGTATTGTGGAGTAACTACAATGTTGTTGATCCATCCTCCGTTTTCTTCCTCCGTTTTCTTCTATCACAGCCATTCAACTCTGCAACTGAGTTAGGAAGGACACCTGTATCTTTGTAACGACGAAGTGTAATTAATAACTTCACCATACTCAAAGGGATATTCAATGTCTGCTTTTTGTTTTTACCCACCAATAGGTGCCCTTTTTTGCAAGGCATTGGAAAACCTCCCTGGTCTTTGTGGTTGAATCTGTTTTTGAAATTCACTCTTCGACTGAGGGACTTTACAGATAATTGTCTGTGTGGAGTACAGAGATGAGTTAGTCATTCAAAAACCAAGTTAAACACTATTATTGCACACAGAGTGAGTCCATGCAACTTATTATGTGACTTGTTAAGCAAATATTTACTCTTGAACTTGTTTAGGCTTGCCATAACAAAGGGGTTGAATACTTATTGATTCAAGACATTTCAGCTTTTCATTTTTAATAAATGTTTTATTCAAACACATTTTTTTTAAACACAATTACACTTTGACATTATGGGGTATTATTGTGTGTAGGCCAGTGACAAAACATCTCAATTTAATCCATTTTAAATTCAGCCTGTAACCCAACAACATGTGGAAAAGGTAAAGCGGTGTGAATACTTTCTGAAGGCACTGTATGTCTGACACATTTGGAGAAGATACCAATTGTTTTTGAATAAAGTATTAACCAGTTATTGTTATTCTACATTTACATTTAGTCATTTAGTAGACACTCTTATCCAGAGCGCCTTACATTCATCTTAAAATAGCTAGGTGAGACTACCACACCTCAGTCATAGTAAGTACATTTTTCCTCAATAAAGTAACTATCAGCAAAGTCAGTGTTAATTCATGAAAGGCAACTGTGTTTTTTGGGGGGGTTTTGCACTATGATTTCATATTTTATTCTAGCACCTCCAACACTTTTTAACAAGGTTTTACTTAAGAGTGGCAAGAGTGTCAACTAAATGACTGAAATATAAATAGGAGAAATATAACCAAGTAAAAAAGCCAGAAGATGTTTATAACCCTCCTCACGCCTAATATCGTCCCATTTTGTGTCCTCATGTATTTACAGAAAATCTACAATGAGAACTGCAACTTCAAGGAGGTTTTCCTAGAAAACTACTTCAACGCGTACTCGTCTACTAAGTGGACTAGAAACGGCAAGGAGATGTTCATTGCTCTGTCTCAAAAGGGCAGGCCGCTGAGAGGGAAGAAGACCAGGAGGGAACACATCGCCTCCCACTTCATCCCCATGAAATGTAGAGAGGAGGAGAGGACTGGCGTCTGAGAGAAGGAGAGGACCCGACTGAAAAAGGAAGGGGTGACTGGAGCCTGAGAGGAAGAGAGGACTGAAAGAGGAGAGGACTGAAAGAGAGGGAGGAGACTGAAAGAGAAGGAGAGTACTGAAAGAGGAGGAGAGGACTGAAAGAGAAGGAGAGGACTGAAAGAGGAGAGGAGGAGAGGACTGAAAGAGGAGGAGAGGAGGAGAGGACTGAAAGAGGAGGAGAGGACTGAAAGAGGAGAGGAGGAGAGAAATGGGGCCTTAAAGGAGGAGAAGAGGAGGAGAGGATGGGCCTGAGAGCTGAGAGGACAGAGAGCAGAGAGGACAGAAAGAGGAGGAAAGAAGGATAGGAGAGAGGACTGAGAGAGCAGAGAGGACAGAAAGAGGAGGAAAGAAGGATAGGAGAGAGGACTGAGAGTGCAGAAAAGACTGAGAACAGAAAAGACTGAAGCTGTGACGTCCGGATGACCCATGTTGGGGTTCTTGGACGTTGTGACAGCTTAGCTGCAGATCTTTGATGTATAATTTAATATAATCTAACTCCAGTCAGTACAGTATACCACTTCAGTCACGTCATATTAGCTGGTACAATGTAAATAAGTTCTGTAGCTACTTATCCATTCATGTGTCAAAGTTTTTATTGTAAAACTGATGCACGGTCCTCCTCAGTTGTGTGCATGTTAAAGGTCCAATGCAGCTGTTCTGAGTAACAATTAAGTACCTTACTCTGATCGATTTAAATACAAATGGTCAAAAATAAACAAAAATAGCTTCTTAGCAAAGAGCAATTTCTCAAGCAAGAATTTAGCTAGGACTGTCTGGGAGTGGTCTGAGCGGGGAGGGGAAAACTAGCTGTTATTGGCAGAGAGATTTGAAACTCTCTTTCTTATTGGTGATGTCACCAGGCAGGCCAAAACTCCATCCCACCAAGACAGGCTGAAATTTCATGCAGTCTTCTCAAACAGCTCTTACACTAAAAGGGCATTATCATAATTTTCTAAATTTCACAGTATTACTCCAACCTCATTGTGTGGAAATATATATAAAAAACAGGAAAATCACGTTTTGACTGCACTGTGCCTTTAAGCTTTTACAATGATTTTTTCAGTTTGCAATTACGTTAGTACCTTTTTGTAACAAGGATTGCTACACCATTATGATGGCACTACAACTACCTGTTTATCTCATATTTCTTCACAGAATGGATTGTGGTCAATAATACTAACAATAACCTTGATATGGATGAAGTCAAGCACTCTGTTTCAGCATGCATAACAGTTGTTTTGGGATAAACACAATACAGGGAAAGGAATTAGAAAAGGGATGTTTGAGAACATTTATAATAAAACTGTTCCTACTGACTGAATTCTCCAGGCAATGTCAAAATGTAATGTTAAAGTAAGCTGATCAGTCACTTACTTTACTCAAGAAAAGTATTATTATTGATAATAGTTGTACTATTATACTCATTTTAGTTCCCTTATTATAATGGGTAATAGTGTAATGAATATAGGAGTAGTAATAAAATAGAGTTGGTATTTACCTGGAATTTACTAAAACAAACAGCTGGTTATAATTTGTATTAAAAACTGGGTTGTTCGAATGCTGATTGTCTGACAGCCGTGGTATATCAGACCGTAAACCACGGGTATGACAAAATATTTTTTTTTACTGCTCTAATTCCGTTGGTAACCAGTTTATAAGAGCAATAAGGCACCTCGGGGGTTTGTGGTATATGGCCAATATACCTTGGCTGAGGGCTGTATCCAGGAACTCTGCGTTGCGTCGTGCTTAAGAACAGCCCTTAGCTGTGGTATATTGGCCATATACCACACCCCCTGGGGCCTTATTGCTTAATTATAGCTTACTTAATCAATCAATGAAATTGAAAACGATGCGATATCAAATGGTACCTATTGTAGTGCTACTTGTTTCACTTAGTCCCAAATATTCTAAGAGCTAGTTACTGAGTAATAATAATTTGTTTCCATGTTATGTTTAAGTAAATAACAGGTAGAAAGCAGGCTGTAAAATAAAGTGTAACTAAACGTAGTATAATAAGCAAACAGTACCACTGTTGGACGTTGGATCAATGTAAAGACAGTCAGCAAGCTGGACTTGCCTTTTCACTATACAAGTGTTCAAAACACACCATATATATACACAATATATTGATAAATATATATGTACAAACTAAAATACATATGTAATTACATGCGACAGCTGCTCATTGACTCCCTATTCATTTACTAAGGTTTGATAATGATTGTGTCCCAAATGGCACTGTATTTCCTACATGGGGCAATTATATAAAATCATGTACTTTGTGGGATAAATAAAGTATTTCTCCTTGGTCAAAAGTAGTGCACTATGTAGGGAATAGGCTGCCATTTGGGACACAGATTTAACAATGCAAGAATGTAATGCTGCTGCTGCTGATGATGATGATGAGGATGATGATGATGACGATGATGAAGTTAGGAATGATATCTGGATTAAAGTACAGAGAGACCAGAACATACAGCTTGTTAAATGTGTATGCTATACTGTATGCCTTGATCTTCCTCCACTATAATTAATTAATTAATGATTATATAAATTGTTAGCGTTGATCTCTGTTATGTCCCTGATGTGATAAATGGTATTTATTTGAACTTTGAGATGAGGGGGCTGTGTCCCAACTAGCACCCTATTCCCTATATAGTGCACTACTTTTGACCGGAGCCCTATGGGCCCTGGTTAAAAGTAGTGCACTACACAGACAATAGGGTGCCATTTGGGACGTAGACAGGCTTTTTTTCTGTTGAGACATTCCATGTTCTGCCAGATACCATAATGCTTTACTAAGATATTGTTGGTCTCACTAACGAATTTAAGTTAACTGTAGCAACATACCAGAGGCTTCATTTAAATCACTTCATTCCTTTCATCTCTTCTGTTTTTGGATGTTCCTGAAGCACATCACATATACCGTACTCGTCATCTCATTACCATTAAATAACCTTTTAACAACCTTTTAAAGACGTTCACTCTGTCTGCACAGTTACAACTAAACTGCAAAATCTCCATACTGGCCTATAACGTTTGTGTTATTATCCATTGTTGTAAGTTATTATTTGTGTTATTTATATAAAAACCAAAGATTAGTTATTATGGGGTGTTTGGAGTGTAAATTATTTATTTTCTAAGATGTGTTTTGCCACGTCATCTTTGGGGACATAAACCATGCCCTCACTCTGCCACTACCCATAAGCCTCGCTGGCCAGGAGTCTGAGCAGAGGGTTCGGTTGGAACCAGAGAATCAACAACCTATCAGCTGCCAACAACACATTAGAGGAACAGCAAAATACAAGACATTCAGAGAATAACTGAACGGCAAAATGCAAGACATTCTAGGAATAACTGAACAGCAAAATACAAGACATTCAGAGAATAACTGAACGGCAAAATGCAAGACATTCTAGGAATAACTGAACGGCAAAATGCAAGACATTCTAGGAATAACTGAATGGCAAAATGCAAGACATTCTAGGAATAACTGGGCAGGAATATCAAAAGGATCCGCTGTGCTGCTGTAATATGGATAATCAACCAGCCTATATCTGACAACTTAAGTGTTTTGTATTTTAAACACAGACACTGATATACAGAATGTCATTGGGTTCCACAATCATAGAGGTGTTCAGGAAAAACATAACACATTTGAATAAACAAATCAACTCCTGTAAAGTTTAAACTTAACAACATGACACTCAACTAAAAAGTTTAGTTGAATTGACTTGAACTGTTAGTCATTGAGTTTCATCATATCTTTGTTATCTATACTCTCAATTAATTCAACTAAATTACTTAATAACCACTTTAATATTTAGAATATAAAGCAGTTTGTTACATCCAACCAAATGTATGTTATCATGTACTATAACTGAGATGCTAATGACCCTGTTAGAAATCCGGAATATGGTTCTCGGTAAAGACAGAACAGATCAAGATGAGAGGTGGGGAGTGTGTTATGTACCTCCATCGAAGTTGATTTGCGAAGTTTCATCAAAATTGGTGTCATATTGCCTTAGATGTGCTGGTAGGAAATTTTGATTTTAACATTGAGCATTAATCAATGCCTCGGGTACCATAACAATGTTTTATACGTTATATGTTATATAATGTATAATATAACAACAGTATATTATTGGATTGTGGGTTTACCGGTTAAACCACAACAAAAGACAAGTATCCATGCCTGGTGATCCTCTAAGATCTTCTAGGATCTCTAAAGATCTTTTCAGGATGTGAGCTTGGCTAGGATCTCAAAAACATATTCAGAGATTGTGAGTTAAGACCCCTACAGAGCCATATATAATTCTAACACCATCCATTAGTCTCTTAATACTGCCGGCCTAAAACAAAATCCTGCAGTTTATCACAGTATAAAGGTCTGCTGCAGGTCTGGGTCCTTCAGACTGCTGATGTTAATAAAACGCTCTCTCACTGCGTTGGAGTTCTCTCCAGAGATGTTAACCAGACTAGTTCCCAGCTTATATGACTAAAGGACTAGATAATCAAATCTGCTGTCCTTTGTCCCAACAAGATTAAATACACATCGGGAAGATAAATCTGGAAAAAGTTTCATTTAGATAAGGGTCCAGCAGTGAGATGCATGAGACAAATGAATTACATTATTCCCTGTCTGATAAAGTACACCAGAATAACACAAGTCCTGGATACATCTCTTAATTTGATGCAGGGGCAGATAAAAATATGTCAACACACGGACTGAATGTTGTAATAATTTGCTCATAACTTTATATTGTATTGAGTGAAATCTGAGCGCTGTCAGATTGAGGGTAGAGCATATTGGCAGTTGGCCACACACACACACCATACACCAACACTGTACACACCATACACAAACACTGTACACGCACACCACAGGAGGTCAGTGGCACCTTAATTGGGGAGGACGGGCTCATGGTATTGGCTGGAGCGGAATGAGTGGAATGGTATCAAATACATCAAACACATGGTTTCCATGGTTTCCATGTGTTTGATACAATTACATTCGCTCTGTTCCAGACATTATTATGAGCTGTCCTCCCCTCATCAGCCTCCACTGATGCACACATATAGGCAGATAGATGAAAGCTTTACCTTCTGTTGGGGTTCACATCTGGCTCCGAGCAGCTCTGACAGATAAAGAGAGTGAAGTTGAGAGAGAAAACCCCAGAATGAGGTTGACGCAAACAAAGTCTGAGCAAGGTGAAGGCTTCTGCCAAGTCACGCAAAGTTAGTCTTAGCAGACTTGTAACATGTTCAAAATGTAAACACATTTCTAACTCAAGGCTGTGGATTCCCAACAGACTGTGGAGGAGACTGCAGCCAACAGGAGCTAACTGGGTTGTAGAGAAGAGAGCTGGGTCTGCTAAGAGCATAGAGGAGAGAGCTGGCTAGGCCTGCTACGAACATAGAGGAGAGAGGAGAGAGCTGGCTAGACCTGCTACGAACATAGAGGAGAGAGGAGAGAGCTGGCTAGGCCTGCTACGAACATAGAGGAGAGAGGAGAGAGCTGGCTAGGCCTGCTACGAACATAGAGGAGAGAGGAGAGAGCTGGCTAGGCCTGCTACGAACATAGAGGAGAGAGGAGAGAGCTGGCTAGGCCTGCTACGAACATAGAGGACAGAGGAGAGAGCTGGGTCTGCGAAGAGCATAGAGGAGAGAGGAGAGAGCTGGCTAGGCCTGCTACGAACATAGAGGACAGAGGAGAGAGCTGGCTAGGCCTGCTACGAACATAGAGGAGAGAGGAGAGAGCTGGCTAGGCCTGCTACGAACATAGAGGAGAGAGGAGAGAGCTGGCTAGGCCTGCTAGGAACATAGAGGACAGAGGAGAGAGCTGGCTAGACCTGCTACGAACATAGAGGACAGAGGAGAGAGCTGGCTAGGCCTGCTACGAACATAGAGGACAGAGGAGAGAGCTGGCTAGGCCTGCTACGAACATAGAGGAGAGAGCTGGCTAGGCCTGCTACGAACATAGAGGAGAGAGGAGAGAGCTGGCTAGGCCTGCTACGAACATAGAGGACAGAGGAGAGAGCTGGGTCTGCTAAGAGCATAGAGGAGAGAGGAGAGAGCTGGCTAGGCCTGCTAGGAACATAGAGGACAGAGGAGAGAGCTGGCTAGGCCTGCTAGGAACATAGAGGACAGAGGAGAGAGCTGGCTAGACCTGCTACGAACATAGAGGACAGAGGAGAGAGCTGGCTAGGCCTGCTACGAACATAGAGGACAGAGGAGAGAGCTGGCTAGGCCTGCTACGAACATAGAGGAGAGAGGAGAGAGCTGGCTAGGCCTGCTACGAACATAGAGGAGAGAGGAGAGAGCTGGCTAGACCTGCTACGAACATAGAGGAGAGAGGAGAGAGCTGGCTAGACCTGCTACGAACATAGAGGAGAGAGGAGAGAGCTGGCTAGACCTGCTACGAACATAGAGGAGAGAGGAGAGAGCTGGCTAGACCTGCTACGAACATAGAGGAGAGAGGAGAGAGCTGGCTAGGCCTGCTACGAACATAGAGGAGAGAGGAGAGAGCTGGCTAGGCCTGCTACGAACATAGAGGAGAGAGGAGAGAGCTGGCTAGGCCTGCTACGAACATAGAGGAGAGAGGAGAGAGCTGGCTAGGCCTGCTACGAACATAGAGGACAGAGGAGAGAGCTGGGTCTGCGAAGAGCATAGAGGAGAGAGGAGAGAGCTGGCTAGGCCTGCTACGAACATAGAGGACAGAGGAGAGAGCTGGCTAGGCCTGCTACGAACATAGAGGAGAGAGGAGAGAGCTGGCTAGGCCTGCTACGAACATAGAGGAGAGAGGAGAGAGCTGGCTAGGCCTGCTAGGAACATAGAGGACAGAGGAGAGAGCTGGCTAGACCTGCTACGAACATAGAGGACAGAGGAGAGAGCTGGCTAGGCCTGCTACGAACATAGAGGACAGAGGAGAGAGCTGGCTAGGCCTGCTACGAACATAGAGGAGAGAGCTGGCTAGGCCTGCTACGAACATAGAGGAGAGAGGAGAGAGCTGGCTAGGCCTGCTACGAACATAGAGGACAGAGGAGAGAGCTGGGTCTGCTAAGAGCATAGAGGAGAGAGGAGAGAGCTGGCTAGGCCTGCTAGGAACATAGAGGACAGAGGAGAGAGCTGGCTAGGCCTGCTAGGAACATAGAGGACAGAGGAGAGAGCTGGCTAGACCTGCTACGAACATAGAGGACAGAGGAGAGAGCTGGCTAGGCCTGCTACGAACATAGAGGACAGAGGAGAGAGCTGGCTAGGCCTGCTACGAACATAGAGGAGAGAGGAGAGAGCTGGCTAGGCCTGCTATGAACATAGAGGAGAGAGGAGAGAGCTGGCTAGGCCTGCTACGAACATAGAGGACAGAGGAGAGAGCTGGCTAGGCCTGCTAGGAACATAGAGGACAGAGGAGAGAGCTGGCTAGGCCTGCTAGGAACATAGAGGACAGAGGAGAGAGCTGGCTAGGCCTGCTACGAACATAGAGGACAGAGGAGAGAGCTGGCTAGGCCTGCTACGAACATAGAGGAGAGAGGAGAGAGCTGGCTAGGCCTGCTAGGAACATAGAGGACAGAGGAGAGAGCTGGCTAGGCCTGCTACGAACATAGAGGACAGAGGAGAGAGCTGGCTAGGCCTGCTACGAACATAGAGGAGAGAGGAGAGAGCTGGCTAGGCCTGCTACGAACATAGAGGACAGAGGAGAGAGCTGGCTAGGCCTGCTAGGAACATAGAGGACAGAGGAGAGAGCTGGCTAGGCCTGCTACGAACATAGAGGAGAGAGGAGAGAGCTGGCTAGGCCTGCTACGAACATAGAGGACAGAGGAGAGAGCTGGCTAGGCCTGCTAGGAACATAGAGGACAGAGGAGAGAGCTGGCTAGGCCTGTTAGGAACATAGAGGACAGAAGAGAGAGCTGGCTAGGCCTGCTACGAACATAGAGGACAGAGGAGAGAGCTGGCTAGACCTGCTACGAACATAGAGGTGAGAGGAGAGAGCTGGCTAGGCCTGCTAGGAACATAGAGGACAGAGGAGAGAGCTGGCTAGACCTGCTAGGAACATAGAGGACAGAGGAGAGAGCTGGCTAGGCCTGCTACGAACATAGAGGAGAGAGGAAAGAGCTGGCTAGGCCTGCTAGGAACATAGAGGACAGAGGAGAGAGCTGGCTAGGCCTGCTAGGAACATAGAGGACAGAGGAGAGAGCTGGCTAGGCCTGCTAGGAACATAGAGGACAGAGGAGAGAGCTGGCTAGGCCTCCTACGAACATAGAGGAGAGAGGAGAGAGCTGGCTAGGCCTGCTACGAACATAGAGGCGAGAGAGAGCTGGCTAGGCCTGCTACGAACATAGAGGCGAGAGGAGAGAGCTGGCTAGGCCTGTTAGGAACATAGAGGAGAGAGGAGAGAGCTGGCTAGGCCTGTTAGGAACATAGAGGAGAGAGGAGAGAGCTGGCTAGGCCTGTTAGGAACATAGAGGAGAGAGGAGAGAGCTGGCTAGCCCTGCTAGGAACATAGAGGACAGAGGAGAGAGCTGGCTAGGCCTGCTAGGAACATAGAGGACAGAGGAGAGAGCTGGCTAGGCCTGTTAGGAACATAGAGGAGTGAGGAGAAAGCTGGCTTGCTATGAGCATAGAGGAAAGAGGAGAGAGCTGGCTGGCCCTGCTAGGCACAAATCAAATCAAATCAAAATCAAATCTAATTTTATTTGTCACATGGGCCGAATACAACAGGTGTAGACCCTTACAGTGAAATGCTTACTTACAAGCCCTTAACCAATGATGCAGTTTTAAGAAAGAATATCCCCCAAAAATTACAGAAAAATACGCCTCAAAAATACAAATCATACGAAATAAAAGTAACAAATAATTAAAGAGCAGCAATAAAAATAACAATAGCGAGGCTATATACAGGGGGTACCGGTACCGAGTCAATGTGTGGGGGCATCGGTTAGTCTAGGTAATTGGGGTAATATGTACATGTAGGTAGAGTTATTAAAGTGACTATGCATAGATAATAAGCAGAGAGTAGCAGCAGCATAAAAGAGGGGTGGGGGTGCAATGCAAATAGTCTGGGTAGCCAAATAATCTGGGTAGCCATTTGAACATAGAGGAGAGAGGAGAGAGCTGGCTAGGCCTGCTAGGAACATAGAGGAGAGAGCTGGCTAGGCCTGCTAGGAACATAGAGGAGAGAGCTGGCTAGGCCTGCTAGGATCATAGAGGAGAGAGCTGGCTAGGCCTGCTACGAACATAGAGGAGAGAGCTGGCTAGGCCTGCTACGAACATAGAGGAGAGAGCTGGCTAGGCCTGCTAGGAACATAGAGGAGAGACCTGGCTAGGCCTGTTAGGAACATAGAGGAGAGAGCTGGCTAGGCCTGCTAGGAACATAGAGGAGAGAGCTGGCTAGGCCTGCTAGGAACATAGAGGAGAGAGGAGAGAGCTGGCTAGGCCTGTTAGGAACATAGAGGAGACTGCCTGGGACACAGAAAACAGCTATAGGTAGAGAAGAGAGCTATAGGTAGCTATGGAGGCTAGGCCTGCTATGAACATAAAGGACAGAGAGCTAGCAAGGCCTGCTAATAACATAGAGGACAGAGAGCTAGCAAGGCCTGCTATAAACATAGAGGACAGAGAGCTAGCAAGGCCTGCTATAAACAGAGGACAGAGAGCTAGCAAGGCCTGCTATAAACATAGAGGACAGAGAGCTAGCAAGGCCTGCTATGAACATAAAGGACAGAGAGCTAGCAAGGCCTGCTATGAACATAGAGGACAGAGAGCTAGCAAGGCCTGCTATGAACAGAGGACATAGAGCTAGCAAGGCCTGCTATGAACATAGAGGACAGAGAGCTAGCAAGGCCTGCTATGAACATAGAGGACAGAGAGCTAGCAAGGCCTGCTATGAACATAGAGGACAGAGAGCTAGTAAGGCCTGCTATGAACATAGAGGACAGAGAGCTAGTAAGGCCTGCTATAAATATAGAGGACAGAGAGCTAGCAAGGCCTGCTAATAACATAAGAGGAGAGAGATAGCTATGGGGGTTAGGCTTGCTTGCTAGGAATTTAAAGGAGAGAGGAGAGCTAGCTATGAGAGTGTACACAGGGCAGGCTCTAGCCTTTTGGGGGCCTTAAGCGTGATTTGGTTGTGTGGGGATATATTTTCTCATAACTGGATGGGATGACTAACTTAGAAAGAATGCATTAATGATTAAAGCATAAAAGGTTTGTACTGTACTGATATAAATTGTTTCACATAACAAGCTGTGATTCATGTGAGGAACGTTAGGGGGTAGGATGAGATGAGACTTGTATTTCTCACAGACACGAACACTTCTTCTATTGTGATCTGTGAACCGACCAAGGACGTGTACTGCAAAAGTGCTGACTTTCTGGATAAGTTGCAAAACAACTAGACACCTGGCAACAGAGATGCGCCAAGGGACTGGGACCAGCCTGTGCGCCAACGGATTGGTTGAGTAAGTCTAAACCACGCTCAGTCTCTACTCTGATTGGCCAGCAGAGAGTGGGAACTATCTCTGTCAGAGTATTTGAAGAAGAACCTGTAACAATGGATTAGTTCTGTGTCTGCCCTGCGTGGTATTTCAGTGGACCCGTATATACGAACATCATATTTACCATTGAAGTGGTTTGCATTAATTAAAATACTAGTCTATTTAGAAGACGTGTATTGACCTCTTTTGTTCCTAATACCAGATTTGAATTGACGCAACTTAACAATTGGTGACCACCGACTGTGATCTGGTAGAAGGGACTTCGCTGGGTATTGTCCGGCCCATTGGACATCTCTGTCATTGAACGGTGTGTTTCACAAAAAGTCCGGACTACTAAAAAAGGTAAGCAGACACCTATTGTTATATAACTAAAGTTCTGCACATTGGCTTTATCCAAATTAATTTTTGTGAAACACCTGTCTGATGTAAGTGAACTAAATTATGAAACTATTATGAGTAGATAAGCACCATATTGTGACATGCAAACCTTTGGTGAATGTGATGTTAAACCATGGTACCAGAGAGTATTTGTGCTACCGGCAAGGTCCGTAACTGTGGAGTACGGCTAGGTTCGGAGACAATACTGACATCAATCGGCAAGGTCCGTAACTGCGAGAATACGGCTAGGTTCGAAGATACAGGGAATAATTGACTTAGTAATTGCTATCGGCAAGGTCCGTAACTACGAGGATACGGCTAGGTTCGAAGAATTACACCGGCAAGGTCCGTAACTACGAGGGTACGGCTAGGTTCGGGAAATGTTAGATAATACTAGCGACTGGCAAGGTCCGTAACTTCGAGGGTACGGCTAGGTTCAGCTGAGTATTTTTTAGATAGAGAGGAGGCTGTGTGCCCCATAGTAGAAGGAGGCTGTGTGCCCCATAGTAGAAGGAGGCTGTGAGCCCCATAGTAGAAGGAGGCTGTGTGCCCCATAGTAGAAGGAGGCTGTGTGCCCCATAGTAGAAGGAGGCTGTGTGCCCCATAGTAGAAGGAGGCTGTGTGCCCCATAGTAGAAGGAGGCTGTGTGCCCCATAGTAGAAGGAGGCTGTGTGCCCCATAGTAGAAGGAGGCTGTGTGCCCCATAGTAGAAGGAGGCTGTGTGCCCCACTGTGTATCGTTGTTGACTGTGTGTCATAAGACATTTTAGTTGTGTGACATAGAATTACGATTGTGTGTCGAGTGTAAGTGTGTCATTTATGACTGTGTGACATATTTGACTGTGTGATAGGATTATGACTGTGTATTGTGAGTGAGTGCGATAACTGTGTACTATTTTTGCTGTGTGATAACTGTATACTACGTTTAACTGTGTAATAACTGTGTACCATTTTGGCTGTGAATACAAACAATATTTTAAAACAGTAAATAATGAGAATTACAATTAGGAAATAAAGTTTAAATTGTGCAAACGTTAACAAAAGACACCCATAGGAGGTAATTTAAATAGATAGGCAGTGCGACGCTATGGCACATATCAGCTCAGACTAGATATGACTAGGTTCAAAGGAGACACTTAAAATTCTTTAAGACAGGGGTGACGATATGCATGAGAGTGTGAATGATAAACCTGTATACCTTGATAGAAAACTAATTGGGAATTAAAGACGTCTGTGGCTGTCCAAACTGTATAATTTGGGGATAACTGTTGGGTTTGTGGTTGCTTAAACCGTATAACCCGTTAATAACAACTGGGAGCATAAAGCTAAAGTGATGAATGGCTAGTGTGACTGAAACGTTTGAGCTGATATGATTGAACTGTGGCGTTTGATGTTTGACCCTGCAAAATACTGGTTAAACAATTAGACTGAAATAATTCGGTTTATCGTTGAAATATAAATATGCACCGACTTTAACTAATTAGGTGGGAATAATTTGATTTAAATAAATAGACTAAAGTACTTTAAATAAGGGCAGAATATTGGAAACGCTAAAACGAAAAACAGCTCCTCAAAAAGCCTGTTCCCACTGGACACGGAAGAGAGAGTTGCGAGGGGAGGGGCTGGAGACAGCGAGAGTGTGGCTTTTGAAAAGTCAGGAAGGACTAGGGGGTGATTTGTGTCGATTAAGAATTGGCTAAAAACACCACGAAGCGATTGTTTGAGAGGTGCCTGTGGGTTTCTGTCGATATATACGTATGAACTTGCTCACCCGAACGTAGACGTACATCATGGGTGAGAAAGTAGAGAATATTTACATTTGCATTTTTGGTAATTTGGCAGACGCTCTTGTCCAGAGCGACTTACAGGAGCAATTGGGGTTGGGTGCCTTGCTCGAGGGCACATCGGCAGATTTTTCGCCTGGTCGGCTCGGGGATTGGAACCGGCGACCTCTCGGTTGTTGGCGCGGCACTATTGGTCACTAAGCTGCCTGCCGCCCCATATGAGTTTAAGGTTGTGCCGTTGTTTGATCATGTGATAAGGTTTAATGGGTAATCGGACCATAACTAATGTGGTTATGGAAGTAATGTATAAATAGTGGAGAGCCAATAGAGGGCTCCATTGAACTATTATGGTTTATTTGGCATTTCAATGGCATAAGGTGAAATCTGTATGTATGAGGGGAATTCGCTTATGTTTTATTATAGTATTATGGACACGCCGTAATAAATAAACTGAACCAAACAAGACGTTACTACAGCAATAGAGGATGGTTAATGTTGTTACGTTAGTTTTTAAACCCGATGATAGAGGTAAATGCAGAACGCTGTTTGAGAGTGTGTTTTATTTATTTTTTTGAGACGAAAGGGCTGGCTAGACGGGGAGTGATGACGTGGCTGGTTATGCGACATGAAAGTATTTACTTTGAAAGCATCGCGGAATGTGTGGAGTGACTGGCGATGTATGTAGAGGGTTCCTGGTTCGAAAACAGGTAGGGACAGTAGGTAAAGCTTTCGCATTGGGGCTATAGACCTAGATTACTATGTGGATTGGGAAATGTGAAAGGTTGAATTAGATAGCTTAAGTAGAAGTATTCTAGAAAGGTCTATGAAAATATGTTACTAGGTCCTTGCCCCTTCCCCGTTGGATAGAAAGGAGCAAGGGGAGGGGTGAGAGAGAGTTCAAATGTTAGGAACATTAGCAAGTATTTGTTTTATTAATTAGGGCCTAATCAGAGAGAACAGTTAAATAAATTGAATAGCGAACTGAAATGGGTTAGCGGGAAAATAGAAATAGTTGGTAAATTTTAGAACGATAATTTATTTTCGTTAAGGGGAACAAGGGATGCAAGTGGCATTGGCTGTTGTGCTGGGGGAATGGCGCCAGCCTGTGGTGGGTTCTGGATTTGTTACATAAACAAACTTATATTTTAAACTAAAGTCATGGAATAGGCTACAATTATAACATTATCAGAAAAAGGGCACAATTTAATGTGAAATAGTTATTACAATTATTATTGATAGTTATTACAGTTATTATCATTGATCCAGTAATGATAAAAGGATAGTAGAGGAAAGGCAAGGGATTAAATCTCATTTAGGGAAATAAGAAGAGTATGAAATATTAGGGAGAAAATACCATTAACTGAGGGATATAAAACGTTTAGCTGAAAAGAAAACAGGAATAATTTACCTTACACCCTAATATAGACATTGCATTACTTTTGATGTAACCGTGATTGTATTGGCTAAAAAGTGAAGTGTGACATTTACAGGGGGGACAGGAACAATAGAAGGGGAGACAGATTTTCCTAGGGGGTTGAACAAATAATTGATAATGGATCATTTGAGATGAGATCACATGTAGCAGAGTTAGGGTAATCAATTAAATAATCATTGTATACTCGAGGAATTTTTAGTGGTTTTATGGATTAGTTATGAGGAATTAGATTGATACAAACAATTATTGATGGGTTAGGACTGGGGATATCTGTATCATGTTTTGTGTGTACTACCATCTTTAGATTATAACCAGGAGAAAGAGATTAGCTCATCTCATTGGAATGTTGCCCAGGGCTAGGGGGAGCAGTAGTGAAGTTAGGCAGTATTTAGGTCATAAAAGTGAGCTACCAAATTAAGTGAGGCCTGGCTATTTGTGGTTGTTGTTTTTCAAATTGGGTTTTTCAAACAAAAAACAACATACCTAGTATGATGTTTATAAAGCCTTGTTGTTAAAATTGTAGGGGGTTTTCAGCAGGTCAAGGGTGATAGGTCTTAGTTTCAGCAGGTCTTAGAGGAGCACGCACAGTGAATTTTATGGAGTTTTTTAGGTTTTGGCTGAGTTTGGGGTATATTTGATTTCTTATGAGAATGAATGTCATGAGGACTTACTGAACACTTGGGATAACTAACATTTATGAAATATTTAGAATAATGGTAATGTTTGGTATACTATGGGATGGAACAGTTCGTTAAATGATTTCAATGGCCTCTGAACTCTGTCTATTTAGAAGACGTGTATTGACCTCTTTTGTTCCTAATACCAGATTTGAATTGACGCAACTTAACAGTTGGGTGTAGGGCTGTTACGGTGACCATATTACCACCACACTGGTGGTCACGAGTCATGACCGCAGTCAAATTCTACGTGACCGTTTAGTCACGGTAACTAGGCTTCTCCAAGCTCTGATGCTGCTGATGGTCATTAGTAGCCTACCAAACCTGCTAACTGCCTGGTACTCAGCACTCTATTGTCCCTCTAATCACTCTGACATCAATGCAAATGTCATCGAAAATCTAATCAAACACTTCATGAGAGCCCATGAGCTCATGTTGCCCAACATTTCTATAGGCTACGCAACTGCATGAGAAAACAGAGTTTTGTTGGCCTCTATTAAAAAGAGGAGGATCCCATCAGCTTTCTATAGGCTAGGCCTATTATATTTATTGCTCAACTTTCCTAATATTAAGCACATTGCTTCTCTTCACAACATGAGTATAGCCTACCTGGTTGGCATGAAAATGAACCACGGGAAAAGCGTCCTCCATTCGCTATTTAAGTGCATAGATTACTTATTTTTTTCCCCTGCCCCTGTTCCGAGACAGGTGCATGATAATGGTCCATTCTAAATCAAAACTAATATCACACATATATTATTTAGTATATGTAAAGACAAGATTAAATCAAGAAGAAGTCTGATGGGTGACAATATCAGCCTATCACCTGTGAATTATATATTATCAATTGTAAATGATGCCCAGCTTGTGAGCAGTAAGGCAAGAAACAGTGCATACCATTTTTTTGTGACTTTTTCAAATCATAGTCACACAACTATGTAGCCTAGCCCATAGGCCTATATGTTTTGATAAGGTTTGTATCACAACTAAAGTGGCCAAATAACTTCTTACAATTAAGCACATTCAGCCGCTTTATAACCGGTGTAGAGACTAACTGGCATACATTGGCGGCGCATGAGTTTCAAGTTTGGGGAAAGTAATTTTCACCATAAAAATGCACTTTTATAATAAAGCATTACATGCATAATCGCATTTGCGGTCACTTTTGAGAATGGTGTTTTCCCACTAATTGATTGCATTTTGGAACATTCGCGCTTATAGCCTACTGCCGTGTGCACATTGCTGCGCTAATAATGTGAAGAAGTAGCCTAATAGTTTATCATCATTTTAAGCTAAACGTTCTGATCTGTTGCATCATTTCTTTTAAAAGGTTTTTTGATGCTAGCGGTTGTATTAATTTGGGATCTATCGCAACCCACAACTGTTCCAGACTCTGTTTGCAATATTTATTTCACACTGAAGGAAAAGTTGACAAATAGAATAGGTCAACTTTTGTACTATGGGGGATAGTAGATTGACATAGGCTAGTGCTTTTGCTGTTCGTTAGGCTTGTTCATCTTGTTGGTAGACGAATAGTAAATCTTCAATATGAGCCTAGGAATTCGATTAGGATGCGCGCAGTTGTGTCCCAGCTGTGTCTGTCTTCACTTGTAGCCTGTGAGAAGGACCCAAGATGCTTTGAGAAGGACCCAATCACTTGACGTGCATTGGCTAATATGAATTGAGATATCTGAGAGAGCCATGTGAGTGAGAGGTGATTCGGAGCACGCAGCCGGGAGAAGGGAATTATAATTATTATATTCAGCCCAAGGGCACAACGGCCACTGGCCGCAAAAGGCAGGATTTTTTTAGGGGGCTTTACGGCCACACAAAGGGGATGCCGCCGGGTAATTCAAAGTATTATCAAGTGCTTGTCAAACTGTGAATGAGAGACTGATGAAGTGTGTGTAGCCTGCGCAAATAACTAAGCAGAGCTCATGCCTTTGATGCAACTTTTTTCATATCATCATTAGTCACATCATACAGGCTTAGAATGTATTAAAAAACAAAACATATAGCCCAACGTTTGTATCACAACTAAAGTTGCATAAATAACTCTAAATTAAGCATATATGAGGACCTGTTTCTTTGTTAACTGTCCAACACAGAATAGCCGCATGTGCACACTCCCTCAAATCGTTAGGAGAAAATATCCTTTCTATTTTATTCAGCTATGTTCAATTGTATTCTTCATACTATTAATTTTATAAAATAATGCCATGGAATTCTAAGCAAATATTGTCTGCTTAATGAACTAGTGTAGCCCACAGCCATATGGCATAGCCAGATCAGGGCCTAACATAAGGACAACTCAGAGTATGCTATTCTGTTCTTCTGAAATAGACTACATTTTCTTCATATCATGTTTCTTTAGACCTGTCTAAAATAAATAATGGATTTATTGGGATGGTGTAGGCTATATTAAATGGATTTATTACACTTTTTCAAAGCTTGTAGGCTATGCGTAGAAGCCAGGAGATGCTAAATGTGTTTAAGTTAAATAATGTAAATTTGCTTGACAATCACCGGCTGACAACATTTCCTGACCACCACAGCCCTAGTTGTGTGGGCCCCACACCTCACGGAAAAACATTTTAGTGGCCCCCCTCTTTATGGCAGAGAGAAAATCATTTGTTTTAAAGTTCAATTCTTGCAATTCTACTCATTTTGCCATGTGGCATAGATATTTACTTTGCAGTTTTACGTCACATTTCGGGCTTGAAATCTATATCCACAGTAAAACGAGTCCTATATCGACATAACCTGAAAGGCCGTTCAGCAAGGAAGAAGCCACTGCTCCAAAACCGCCATTGTCCATTTGGAAGACCCATTTGCAACCAAGCCTTAACTTCCTGACTGATGTCTTGAGATGTTGCTTCAATATATCCACATAATTTTCCTTCCTCATGATGCCATCTATTTTGTGAAGTGCACCAGTCCCTCCTGCAGCAAAGCACCCACACAGCATGATGCTGCCACCCCCGTGGAGCAGTGGCTTCTTCCTTGCTGAGCGGCCTTTCAGGTTATGTCGATATAGGACTCGTTTTACTGTGGATATAGATACTTTTGTACCTGTTTCCTCCAGCATCTTCACAAGGTCCTTTGCTGTTGTTCTGGGATTTATTTGCACTTTTCGCACCAAAGTACGTTCATCTCTAGGAGACAGAACGCGTCTCCTTCCTGAGCGGTATGACGGCTGCGTGGTCCCATGGTGTTTATACTTGCGTACTATTGTTTGTACAGATTAACGTGGTACCTTCAGGCGTTTGGAAATTGCTCCCAAGGATGAACCAGACTTGTGGAGGTCTACCACCACTTGGCTGATTTCTTTTGATTTTCCCATGATGTCAAGCAAAGAGTCACTGAGTTTGAAGGTATGCCTTGAAATACATCCACAGGTAGACCTCCAATTGACTCAAATGATGTCAATTCGCCTATCAGAAGCTTCTAAAGCCATGACATCATTTTCGGGAATTTTCCAAGCTGTTTAAAGTCACAGTCAACTTAGTGTATGTAAACTTCTGACCCACTGGAATTTTGATACAGTGAATTATAAGTGAAATAATCTATCTGTAAACAATTGTTGGAAAAATTAGTTGTGTCATGCACAAAGTAGATGTCCTAACCGACTTGCCAAAACTATAATTTGTTAACAAGAAATTTGTGGAGTGGGTGAAAAACAAGTTTTAATGACTCTAACCTAAGTGTATGTAAACTTCCGACTTCAACTGTAGGCCATAGAAAAGACTGCCTGGGACATAGAGGAGAGGAGAGAGCTAGCTAGGAATACAGTATAAGTATAGGGAAGACATATAACTTGTACAGATGTAGGAGCTTAATTTGAGCCAATTTGCTATAGCAGGGAAATAACAGTAATTATTATGTTGAATATAATTCATGGACATTTTTGTAGGGGTTGATACACTTTTCATAAGGGAAAACCAAGTCTGAACTTTCAAAGTGAAATTACAAACTTCAGAAGCCTTTTCAAACCTAAAATACACTACAAGTTTTAAATGTCCTGCATTGCAGGAATGTTCTCCTTCAACAGGGTGATCAAATTAAGATCCTACATCTGTAGGGAGTCATATCCCAAACATACCAAGACGATCACCTCTCCTGCCCTTTTGCTTGGCTGTATAAAGAGAAAGCGTACTATTTAAAATCTTTAAAATATACTTTGAGTGTTTGTTCTAGCCTGCCTAGAGTGCCAGGTGGGCAGGGTTTATAGTTTTAGGACGATTATATTGGTCCATTAAGCCAGGCATGCTCAATCAAGCCCAGATGGAGTATTTTAAATTATTTTAAATAGTATTTGTACCCAGTTCTGGAACAGACCCAGTCTACATCCCAAATGGCACCCAATTCCCTATATAGTGCACTTCTTTTGACCAGGGAGAATAGGATGCCATTTGGGATGCAGACCGAGTCAGAGTGGCATGAACACTGGTGATGAGTGGAATCAGCTACAGTAACATCAGTGTGGCACAGCAGCAAACTCTCCACTTGTTAAAGTAATGTGAGGAACGATTTACTACGATCCAGAGACACACTTTAAGCACGGACGGCAGTAGGCCCTGCTTGCATTTGTGGCGAAGCAGGAACACACGAGACAACGTGTGTGCTTAATGCCAACAGCATGTGTGGAGGGAAGGGAAGGGGTGAGAGGGGAAGCAAGGGGAGACGGGGGAGACTGTAGGGGGTTCCAGGGGGAGACTCGGGGGAGGTAGAGGAGGGGGAGACCCAGGGAGGCCCTGGCAGCAGCTGAACTTGATACATTTGAACCTTGTTTCCCCGGAGAGTCTGGAGTGTTTGGAACCTTAGCACGGAACCCCCAGAACACCACAACACTTTCAAACAGCACTAACATTCCACACTCTCCTCTCTAGTGACAAATCTAAACCACAGAGAGAGATAATCAGTTACATACATACATACACACACACACACCACACACACACCATATAAATCCATGGCTGAGAGTTATGAGTGCAAGCTACAAATGATGATCAACAGAATATTGTGAGAATATAAGTGAATGAATTTCATATCCTACTTTCTGGTAAGTATTACATTATTAATAACAACAAGATAACTAATGTAAAGCATACTGTGTCCATAATAAGGATATAGGTTATAGGTTGAGAGCTTTTGTGAAAGAGCACAGTTAGAAAGATATGGCATATAGAAGCAAACCGGATGGACATCATGAAAATGATCTGAGAGGTTGAGGGTAGAGGAAGTTCAGGAGTAAAAACAAACAAAATAGAATTATTGTAAAATTGACTGTGTCCATAAAATGTATATAGTATGTACAGTGGGGAAAAAAGTGATGCAGACAATTACAATCTATCTGCAATATTAAAGCTGATCTACCCCCCCCCCCCCAAAAAAAATATAATAATATATATATTAAATTATTTCCCTCCTCTAAAGCTGTCCATAAAAAGTTGTATCTTGAAACGTTTTTAAAAGGAGCCCATATCCCATTACTGTCCCAGAAGCACAGTGCAGTGATGGTTTGTTGTGAGCCAACACTCAGCGAGGCCGCGGCACCACAGTCAGGATGACTTGACAGTTTAATGTCTATATATCAAGTCATGCCCTCACTACATCACAGCGCTATGTGACAGAATAGAGTGCAGTAGTGATAGATAGGCATGTGTTAAAGCAGAGGTTCATGTTGTAGCTTGTTCTCTTTGTGGTTATACGCCTTACTGAAACAACAGGTCAGTAGGTTTAGCCTAAACCCTCAGTCAATCTGAAACAACGGGTCAGTAGGTTTAGCCTAAACCCTCAGTCAGTCTGAAACAACGGGTCAGTAGGTTTAGCCTAAACCCTCAGTCAATCTGAAACAACGGGTCAGTAGGTTTAGCCTAAACCCTCAGTCAATCTGAAACAACGGGTCAGTAGGTTTAGCCTAAACCCTCAGTCAGTCTGAAACAACAGGTCAGTAGGTTTAGCCTAAACCCTCAGTCAGTCTGAAACAACAGGTCAGTAGGTTTAGCCTAAACCCTTAGTCAATCTGAAACAACGGGTCAGTAGGTTTAGCCTAAACCCTCAGTCAGTCTGAAACAACGGGTCAGTAGGTTTAGCCTAAACCCTCAGTCAATCTGAAACAACAGGTCAGTAGGTTTAGCCTAAACCCTCAGTCAATCTGAAACAACGGGTCAGTAGGTTTAGCCTAAACCCTCAGTCAATCTGAAACAACAGGTCAATAGGTTTAGCCTAAACCCTCAATAAATCTGAAACAACAGGTCAGTAGATGTAAACCCTCAGTAAATCTGAAACAACAGGTCAGTAGGTTTAGCCTAAACCCTCAGTAAATCTGAAACAACAGGTCAGTAGGTTTAGCCTAAACCCTCAGTCAGTCTGAAACAACAGGTCAGTAGGTTTAGCCTAAACCCTCAGTCAGTCTGAAACAACAGGTCAGTAGGTTTAGCCTAAACCCTCAGTCAGTCTGAAACAACAGGTCAGTAGGTTTAGCCTAAACCCTCAGTCAGTCTGAAACAACAGGTCAGTAGGTTTAGCCTAAACCCTCAGTCAGTCTGAAACAACAGGTCAGTAGGTTTAGCCTAAACCCTTAGTCAATCTGAAACAACAGGTCAGTAGGTTTAGCCTAAACCCTCAGTCAGTCTGAAACAACAGGTCAGTAGGTTTAGCCTAAACCCTCAGTCAGTCTGAAACAACAGGTCAGTAGGTTTAGCCTAAACCCTTAGTCAATCTGAAACAACAGGTCAGTAGATGTAAACCCTCAGTAAATCTGAAACAACAGGTCAGTAGCTAGATGTAAACCCTCAGCAAATCTGAAACAACAGGTCAGTAGCTAGATGTAAACCCTCTGTGAATCTGAAACAACAGGTCAGTAGATCAGGTCTTACCACATGCTGACTCTCCATGGCTCTCCCCGGACGTGTCTACAGGATCCAGCCAGCCCAGGTTCCAGCTCTGCCACGACAACATGGTGGGCTTCACACCTAACAGAGACACACAGGAGACGAACTATTTTTAAACACTAACTGTATGTTGTTCTTATCAAAGGAAGGCACTAAAAACTGTCAGACACCAGCCACCTATGTCATAGACTGGTCTCTCTGCTACCGAACGGCAAGCGATACCAATGGACCAAGTCTGGAACCAACAACACCCTGAAAAGCTTCTACCCCCAAGCCATAAGACTGCTAAATAGTTAACTAAATAGCTACCGGGACTATCTGCATTGACCCTTTCTGGACTAACTCTTTTGACTCATCACAGCTGCTACTGTTTATTATCTATCCTGATGCGTAGTCACTTTACCACTATCTATATGTACATATCTACCTCAATTACATCGTACCCTTGCACATGGACTCGGTACTGGTATTCCGTGTATATATCAAGTTATCGTTACTCATTGTGTATTTATTCCTCGTGTAATTAATATTTTTCTAAAATGTTTATATTGTTCTCTCTGCATTGTTGAGAAGGGCCCGTAAGCAAGCATTTCACTGTTAGTCTACACCTGTTGTTTACCAAGCATGTGACAAATACATTTTGATTTGATCTTTGTTGTTCTTTGTCATTTAGAGTATGTCATTTTGTTGTTTAGAAAGTCTGTAATGCATTGAGATGTTTAACTGTACTTTAAATACAGCGTGATGTGGTTGCATGCGATGATCACCAGACCCAAACACTAACACTAACCTGATACCCAGAGGGAGATGAGGTCAGTCAGGTCTGTCTTGAAGTCATTGCCTAGACGTTCCATGGACTCAGGGAATGCTCTGTAGAACGCTCCGTAGACCGCCTGGGCCAGGCAGTCTGCATACACCTGGAACACACATAGGCTTTACTGTGACTGCTGGATTTGTCTTGTCTTGCACAAACACTCACACTATTCTTCAAGTAAGTTACTAGCACTGATTTTGCAGATAGCAGCAACTTTTTGAAGAAGGTTCTACAAAGATTGTGATAGCTGAATGTGCTGAATGTAAATCTCTCTGGATAACAGTGTTTGTTAAATATAAGTACCTTAAAGAGCTTGTCCTTCAGGTCCATCTGAACAGTCATCAGCAGAGAGACAAAGGCTCCAGAGATACGATCAAACAACTGGCTCTCCTCCTCCACGTTAGGCTGGGAGGGTATTGACACACAGTTCCCCACTGTAAGGTACTGCAGGCTACCTAACCTGACAGCATCCAACAACTACTGTACAGTCAGAACATATTCTAAAATAAATGTTCGCACAGAGCCCTACATTTCATCCTTTACTCAACTTTATCAAGACCAATTACGTACAATATTTTGATATTTCACGTTATATTGTGCATACGTGCGTAAGACTGCCTCTGCTTAATACTGAGTATATCATAACTTAGTTGTGGAATCTGGCAGAAACCGTCAGATAAGATAATTTTCACTGCATGCTTTTTCCTCTAAATCACATTCATCTATAAATACTGTATTACCAGTGATGGATGTACTGTACTGTCTCCCCCATCATCTGCCTCATATTACTACGGATATGTATCATAGTTACATGTTTTTAGGTAGCATTGTGCGTTGATACAGTGCATCACAAAGGTTGGAGTGAAGTCACCTTAAATCTGTGGAGGAAGAACCACCAGAATGTGTCTTTGAGAACAGCCACGGACAGATCACACAGAAAGAACGGCCTCCAGATCTTCAGGAAGCCTGGCTGCAGTAAAGAATCATACACACACATGCACACACACACAGCAGGATTAATGATGATTAGCCTAACCCCAATGAGATGGAATTGTCCTGTTATGTACACAGCAATTAAATGGTAATTGCAAAGTGGTAATTACATAAGAATTGCATAAGAATTATGCTTTAGTATTTTGATAACTCATTGAAACAGGCACCATGTCCTTACCTGTTGGTAGGTAGTTAACAATTGTGTTGGTAAATACCAGCTGACACAGGAGTGTTAAATAAAGCATTACAGATAACTAGCTAATCTCTAATCTACTTCTCATTGAATACCAATCCACCCTGCCATTAAAGACTGGCACACAGCAGCATAGCTACAGTTCATATGTGAGAGATTAATCATGTGTGTTTGGAATGCAGTCGAATCCGATCGCATGCACCGAGAGCGGGAGAGGGCCACATTCAATACACATGTGCTTGACGTGCATGCGAAGTTTGCATGCGATCCCTTTCTCTTTTTCCTAAAAGCTGTGACCGCTCAGGTATCTGTGAAACCTGACATAACATAACAAGTCTGCTCTCCATCACCCGGACCGACCACATCTGGCTTTCAGCGAGATGGATGGATATTAGTGTTTCTGGTCATAAATAAGACCTAGCCCAGCGCTGGTTTACTCTGCATTTCATTTGTCTCTCTGTTTCTGTATACTGTATAGTGCACTACTTTTGACCAGAACCCTATGGGAAACTCTATGGGCCCTGATTAAAAGTAGTGCACTATATAGGGAATAGGGTACCATTTGGGATGCAGCCTGAGACTGTTAATACTACAGGACTTTAATAGGAGCCTGGCTACTCCTTAGATTAACATGATTGGTTGCAGAGCTGCCACAGTATTCCCCTGTGATGAGAGAGAGCAGAACACTGGCCACACCACACACACACACACACACACACACTGACACACACAGAGTAGATATGAGATTGCAGGTACGTACATTGAAGCCTTGGGCCTCTGAGACGCTGTCCAAATGTTGTAAGGCATCAGGATGTCCTGGGATGTCAGTATCCACGACTGCATCAAACCCTGGGTAGTCATAGTCCTGGAGAAACACAACTCATTAGTCTAACTAAGTAAACACCAGAGAGATAATGCCCTCATGGTGTAAAGAGCCATAAACAGACAAGACAACAGACTCACCTTGATGTCCAAGCTCCACGACACTGCCTCACTCTGGAAATGAACAGTCAATGTTGTTGTAAATCAGAATCATCCTATATAAATTATACAATCTAATACAAATAACTATAACTGCTCCTCTGCAATTTCACTGTCTGAAAATCATTACCTGTTCTTTCATGATTCGATGTGCTCTTTCCACATACATTTTATCTGAGAAAGAAACATTGAGATAATGGCAACGTTATCACCACTTCACAGCAGCCCTGTTTCGTTGAGACTGGGTTCGAAATGCACAATTTGGCCTGATGGTGAATTTGAGAGCTGTGGGTAGTGTAGCTACTTACATTTATTAACGTCACCAAACACTGACTCCGCATTCTTGTTTTTGCTCTGTTCTTGTGAGATTATGGATGCATGTAGTTTTATTTTGGAATATAGCTCCTCTATGCTCTTGGAGAAGGACATGGCGACGTCCACTGGGAATGGCACGTTTACTTTAAAGTAGTCATATATCTGTATGGGATGACTGTAATGTTTGAAGTGTGATGATATCTCTATATTCTCCTCAAACGCAACGGGCCAGTCAACCTACAGAAAATGTTGAGAGACCGTTTCAGTATCATGATGTAGGCCTATTTGTTATATGTGAGTATTTATGTTGATTATTATCATGTTGTTATCCATCTCAAATACCTATACAATTAACACGTTAATGCATTCTTACAGCTTAACACATGGTAGAAAACAACATTGCCTACACTATGTAATCTTGCCTGGACTGTGCTAGGAACTACTTGTTAACGTTAGCAAACGTTAAAACAACACATTGGCAGCAGTATCTAATAAATAACCATTGTTTATAAGGCTTTTCTTACCAGTCCCTGATTCCGAACAAACTTTTCAAACGTGCTCAGGATTTCTTCACCGTCCTCCAGGTCTTGTTGTTTAGCCATGTTTTGTCTCTCGTACCCTCCAAAGATGCTCAGCCCTCTGATCCTGACTGTCAAAATATTACACGTGTTCCGTTGCTAGGTAACAGCTATCATCAACATGCGCCCCGCTAACTTCTTCCGGTTAACACTTCCGGCGTAGAAAGAGTCCATGCTTGCTCTGCTTCAGAAAACATCGACAATTGCTCTAAATCAACTGGATAAAGTCACATTTTAAACAGGTAACGTTAATGAAATGTGCTTTCTGTCTTCCACTGTTAGATAAAAGCATTAGTTGTATCGCTATATGAACGTGTTTATAGCCTCAAGCTACAAGCTAATTTAGCTAGCTATCGTTAGCTGCAACAAGATTCTAGCTAATTAGCTTGTAAGCTTGCACCACAGATAGCACAATGGGTTAGTTATAAAACTCTTTGCTTGCACACTTCAGTGCTGACATTACCGTTCTCCTAGCAACATGATATTATACTGGCAGTCCCCCTGCAAAGACATGCTAAACTTTGGTAATATACATTTTTTTTAGCGCTCTAGTGCAGTACAACCAAAGATGTTTATAACTAAACCAAGATAGACCACAGCCTGTCGTTTCTAATGGGAACTAATGAGTAATAGTGGGCAGAACAAACAAGGAGGTGGGCAGAGCCAAACACGAGCTAGCGAGATCCTATTTGCCCGTTCTAGCAACATCTGCATATTTCCGTTAGGGAACGCCTACTCTGTGCAAAAAACTGAAATCGCCTTTGCACGCCTAAACAACGCGATTTTTTACAACTTTGACAAAGGTTAAAGTCTACAAAACGCAGTCCACTCTGTTCATAACAGATTCTAGTTTTGGGAACAGAAAACCGTACTGAGATCAAATGTTTCATCAATGAGAAAATGTGCAGAATGTTGGCCGAAATCCATCTTCTCCAACAGCCGGCTACTCGGCTTTCTCTCATAGCCTGCTGCTGGCTTTTCACTCCGCCCACTCTATAGGTCCCAATGCAATACACTGTAATAGACTGTACATGGGACAGGGGCGGTGTGTTCAATAGGGCGATATGGGCGACGCACTGCCAAACGGGAAAAGGAAGGGATTTTTTTTCTAATCAATTATATCACGGCAACAGTAGTTATCAGTGTTGTAATCTAGACGTGTCTGGTCTGATCTGCCACTAAATGTCCAATCAGGCTAAAGTCGTGCTTCAAATGGCCACCCCCCCTTTTTGGGCGATTTCAGTCAGGTTGAAAATCGCCCAGAAGTCTGTCATAGACTCCCATGTAAAATCTATTTTTTTCAAATTTCAGAGCTTTCAATACAATCTCTATGGGTGTCTGAGGGCTTGCACTTACGCGCTTTCGTCATACGTAACGTAACCATGAACGTAACTAAGAAAAGACCGGGTAGCAGCCTCAATCAATTCACTACTACTGTAAAAATGGCTAGCCTTCAGTGCAACTCGATTGTGTCTTTGAAAGAAGTTCCTTTTTGTCGGCGAACAAATCAAGATAAATTGGCAACGAAACAATTAGGACCTCCCAGACCAAATTTAATAATTCAACAGGTTTCTACTAAAGGCGGAAAGTCCTACACCCGAGGATTTTCCAAAAATTGGTACTAACGAAAAAAGAACATTGCCACTCAACTGGATGAGGGATACAGGCTAGCTGTCTGCCGCCACAACGATGAGGTTAGTGTTGATAATCACAAGTTTACTGGAGAACTGAGACCAAGTAGAGACTTTGGACAGGGTGGATATGGTATAATAAAGGCAGTTTATTCAGAGGTAAAGATATCTGGAATCGCGTGCACGGACCCGTTCGTCAAACTCTTAGGGAGCTATACATTAAGCCCCATTACTTACCATATCAGATAAGAGAAATTGCTGCAGCTACATATATTTTACATCCTGGCCCTACATAGTTCACTATTTGCATCACTTACCAAAATATTACATGTGGTCATATATGCTTGGAAAGTGGAGATGCCATAGAACGTCAAAAAAGTAAACATTGCTGGAGACACATTGCCGTTTTGGAGAAGACATCGCGTTTGCTAGCGAAGAGATTTGTTGTGGCAAATGAACTTGGGCTGGGAATTGCCAGGAACCTCACGATAAGATATATGCATTGCGAGTCTCATGATTCTATACGTATTGCGATTCGATACTGTGATTTTATTGCGCACCATATGTCTGTTGCAGAGGGATCAGAAAGCCATGAGAACGAGTTTTGATCAGTCATGGAAATAAAAGTGCTGAAAACAAATTGGCTCCCAATGTGAAAAGATTGAGAACAAGCTATGAAGGAACAATAATGGTGTTTTGGTGCAGGTACAGCCAACTAGCGCTAAAATATTGCGATATTGTCAATACAGTATATCGTAAAGTATCACTATGTAACTCGATTTCTTTCACCCCAATCCCTCAAATTAACGGTAAATAACTGAATTGTTTGCCCCACATTTAGCTAAGATGATTAGCTAGCCAGCTAAAATGTTTTATTTAGTTAGCAGTCGCATCTACAATAGTTTACTGTCAATAACATGTCTCCAAAAATGACGTGGTGTCTCCAATTGTGTTGACATTTGACAATTGCGATGCGCATCCATGAGTATCCACTTTCTGTAGCTCAGCTGGTAGAGCACGGCGCTTGTAACGCCAAGGTAGTGGGTTCGATCCCCGGGACCACCCATACACAAAAATGTATGCACGCATGACTGTAAGTCGCTTTGGATAAAAGCGTCTGCTAAATGGCATATTATTATTATTATTATTATTATTATTATTATCTGAAGAGAGCCCCGAAACATTGTGTGCAGACATTTTATGCAATAAATGAAGTAGGTTGAATCTAGTAGTTCTGATCTTCTGATTGGTCCTGATGAGTTGGGCGAGGTCCCCTCCAGGCTACTGTCACTGTTGCATTGGCTCTGAGTCGGGTTCTCTGTCTTCAAATGTTCAGCCTAAGAGAGGGGATTTTTGTGTGTGTGTGTGTGTGTGTGTGTTTAACAGTGATGATGTGTGTGTGTGTGTGTGTGTGTGTGTGTGTGTGTGTGTTTAACAGTGATGATGTGTGTTTGTGTGTGTGTGTGTGTGTCCTCAGAGCAAGAACTCGTGAGTTGGAAGAACTGAGAGGCCTATGGCGTGGGTGTTGTCCTTGGCTGACAAGATAGGACCCTTTTGTCCATTGTTATTGGATAGGAACAGAACTTATAACCAGCTCCTGACCTAAATAGATCTTAGCACAACATTTTACTCAACATATCATATTCCATATTCACTATAACAAATATATTTACTACGACATTAGCAAGAACCGCCACATCCTCAGCCGGCTAATCCAGTGTGTGAAGTTTTGCGGAGTGTTTGAGTTAGCTTTGCGAGGCAAAGATGAAACTGAGGGCTCCACCAACCCTGGTAAGCCAACACTTTTGAGATCAGTCAATAAATGCTTCTGGTATTGACTTATATGCTGCCCCTGTCTTCATGTTGTTGCTGGACATATCTTTTTTAAAATGTGTGTAGGTCACCTAAATCATCAGAAAAATTGCCCCCCCTGATAATTTTTTCAGGAGCCGCCACTGACATGGGATACATATTGGCTTGTAGAGAGAATATTTCGACCAGTCTCAGCTAAAGTGGGTTGGGAAATACTCAGTAGTCATTGTACTCATTGTCTTTTGTTTGGAGTGCTCCATGTGAGCATGGGTGTTGTTAATGTTGAGGGAGCACGCGCGCCTGAGCACGCATAGAAGTAGCCTACTTGTCCTGCTACGGGCAAATGTAAGAAAATGCCCATTAAATCACCACGTCCACCACTAAAAAGCTGAGCTTCTCAGTCATTTTTTCTTCACCTCACACAGTAAGTCAACAAAGTATTATTATATATTTTTTTTTTCATCCATTGCGAATGATAGCCTAATAGTTCCTCACAGTAGGCCTATTTGAAAACAATTACCAACAATCTCCCCCTCGATAATCACCAAGCCTCGGTGTGAAACAGCAAAATATCACAATCTGATGATTCCATATATTCAGTGGAAAAGTCATAAAATACCTTTCCCTTGCTCAAAAACACGGGAAACTCGGAGGGCCCGTAATAGACTCGTTGATCGTTGCAAGTTCGCTAGAGACAGCTTCCGGCCGGTTCCAGTTGATTGATTTGATACAATGTTGCACTTCACTAGTGATAGCTCAAGCCAAGACCGATAGAAAGGGAGGGAGACAGGCAGAGTATAGAGATGAATGTGAAAGAACCGGAATTTTCAGCAGTATATTTTATACTGTTTTTATTTGTCGGCTTTATGTATTTTTTATCGGCATTAAAAAAAATTGCGTCCAAAAAACGGAAATTACCAGCTAACGCAAACCCTGGTAGAGACCCTACTGAGTATTTCCCAACCCACTTTAGCTGAGACAACTTTTCTACCTTTCTCTCTACAAGCCAATATATTTCCCATGTACAGTCTATTACAGTATACTGCATTGGGCATTCAAGATGGGACTGAGAACGAAGTGCTGCTGGGTATGTAGGACACAGTCCCACTCCAAACTAACCATATTTGGTCAGTAGAGAAACTACTGAGTATTTCCCACCCCACTTTAGCTGAGATGGGTAGAAAAGTTCTCTCTCTATAGACCAATATTCTCAACATACAAGTGTCAACATTGTATTTTTTAATTATTGGTATTAATCATGTATTTAAAACCTTTTTTCCCCTTTTTTTAAATATATATATATAAATGACTCATTGCATTTTCTTGTCACAATAGAAGTGGCCATTGATTTAAAATTCTATATCTTTTGAGTTCTCATTACCATACGAAAGTGATGTCATTGTTTGTGCTGCTGGCAGAATACTAATAGTGTAGCTACTGCCGCTTTACAGACATAATTTGACTATAGCACACATACATAACGTATTTGTTGTTATTTGCTTAGTAGCGAGTCAGCTACCGAGCTAACTGGTATAACTACGTCCCAGGCTGTGCACCTGATTCTCCAGTTTGATGGTTTGTTTGTTGTCAGTCAGCAGGATGTCCAGTTCGGACGTGTCCTCCTCTCCCAAATCAACACAGGCTAAAACCCAACATCCTGACAACAACTCCAAACCAGTAACCAAACAGAACCCTGTCCCTGCCTCCCCTCCCCTCCGTGGTCTGAAGCTGGCCCCCCACAGGGTGCTGGAGCAGGCACAGCAGAGGGGCAGGCTGAAGTGTTCTAGCTGCGGAGGCTCCCGGATGTTCTTCTGCTACACCTGCTGTTCTTTAGTGGGCGTCAGCCAGCAGGAAATCCCCTCCGTCAAGGTCAGGGAAAGATCTGGGTCTCGGTTCACCTTATTGGTCCTATTATGCACAACACAACACAGGCTTGTAGTGGTTTAATCTGATTGGTCTTATTAAAGCACTAGCCTGCAGAGATGGGTGTCAGAGATAGTAGTACTACTTACGGTGCCTCACACACAAGATTGAAGTGTTCTTCGGTTCTGGTGCAGATGCAGGCTTTTGTTACAGCCCAGCATGAAAGAACACATCTGATTCAAGTAATTATCAAGCTTATGGTGTAGGTATAGATACACGTTTTAGACACAATTCACAGTACATGTGTTGACTGTTGTTGTTAATACCTGAACTGTAATTGATGAACATGGTTGGTCACACTGTAAAGTTCCTCTAACTGTGTAATTGATGAACATGGTTGGTCACACTGTAAAGTTCCTCTAACTGTGTAATTGATGAACATGGTTGGTCACACTGTAAAGTTCCTCTAACTGTTGTGTTTGCAGCTCCCTATAAAGATTGACATCATCAAGCATCCCAGTGAGGTTGATGGGAAGAGCACAGCCATACACGCCAAGATCCTCGCTCCTGATGATGTCACCATCTACACCTACCCCTGCATACCTGAGTATGAAGATGAAACAGACAAAGTTAGTCAGCTTTCCTCATCTTCATATGAACAAATATACAGAGAACAACTTGAGCCTTTGATAAACAGTTTGTCTACCATATCATATACATACAAATGAATGTCATTCTAACGTAACCTGATTAGATAACAGTAATACCATTTGTATTATGTTGACTTGAAATTACAAGTATTATGTGCGTGTTCGTGTGTGTGCGTGCATGTTTAGGTAGTGCTGGTGTTCCCTGGTCCTGGATCAGTCTCGGTGGAGGAGATGTCGCAGAGATTACAGAACCTGGCTGACATGAAGTCAGTTGCCTCCCCAGAGGAGGAACCTTCCCCGAAGAGGCCCAGAGCTGAGGAGGCGCCAGGGGCCACACAGCAGGCTGAGGGACAGACATCAGGGGCCACACACACAGAAGAGAGGGGAGGGGAAGCAGGGTTAGAGGGCCAAACTGAGACACCAGGGGCCTGTCCCCTCCAGAGAGTGGTGTTCATCGACAGCACATGGAACCAGACCAACAGAATCATCACAGATGAGAGACTACAGGGTAATTATGATAGATATAGCATTGATGTAGCTTAAAGTGCTGTACATTATGAGGGGGACCTACTTTGTTATTACCTAGTTATAGCCTACAACTAAAGCCCAGAGTTTTTACTGGTCGGGTCACAACGTGAACAGTAAAAACTCCTGGCCCTGCTAATGACTGATGGACTGTTCCTCTCTCTGTCCCTGCAGCGTTGCTCCGTGTGGAGCTAAAGCCCTGCTAATGACTGATGGACTGTTCCTCTCTCTGTCCCTGCAGCGTTGCTCCGTGTGGAGCTAAAGCCCTGCTAATGACTGATGGACTGTTCCTCTCTCTGTCCCTGCAGCGTTGCTCCGTGTGGAGCTAAAGCCCTGCTAATGACTGACGGACTGTTCCTCTCTCTGTCCCTGCAGCGTTGCTCCGTGTGGAGCTAAAGCCCTGCTAATGACTGTTCCTCTCTCTGTCCCTGCAGCGTTGCTCCGTGTGGAGCTAAAGCCCTGCTAATGACTGATGGACTGTTCCTCTCTCTGTCCCTGCAGCGTTGCTCCGTGTGGAGCTAAAGCCCTGCTAATGGCTGATGGACTGTTCCTCTCTCTGTCCCTGCAGCGTTGCTCCGTGTGGAGCTAAAGCCCTGCTAATGACTGATGGACTGTTCCTCTCTCTGTCCCTGCAGCGTTGCTCCGTGTGGAGCTAAAGCCCTGCTAATGACTGACGGACTGTTCCTCTCTCTGTCCCTGCAGCGTTGCTCCGTGTGGAGCTGAAGACCAGGAAGACATGTTTCTGGCGCCATCAGAAGGGTTCTCCAGACACCTACCTGGCAACCATAGAGGCTGTCTACTACTTCCTCAAGGACTACCAGGAGTTGTGTCTGAGACAGGAGTACACAGGACAGTACGACAACCTGATGTATTTCTACTGTTACCTACACACACTGATCAACAATGCTAAGACAACCGCTGGGAGACGCTGAGACTGCAGGGAGGAGAGAGAGACAGAGAGAGGCCAAAACTACCGCAGGAAGACGCTGAGACTGGAGACAAGAACCTACCTACACACAATCACCACCAAGGCCAAAAAATATATAATCGCTGACAACCTTTTTATGAGAGTAAAGTAGGTCAGATAAAAAAATGTCACAACAGGCCTGATGTAAACTTTCCAAATGTCGACAAAACAATACTCTAGACAAGGTGGGGTCTTTTTGTGTCGGTAAAATGTATTATGCGAGAAATGGCGGTGGAAACGCTTTTAGGCGCAAATATTGTGATATGTTGATATGCATTTTATTAGGCTACAGGTTAAATATGTTATGAACTTCACAGGGTGGTGAAAGTGCAAGGTGATGAGCTTGATGCTCCTTTCCAATAAATATTGGGGGTCGTATTCTGGTGATGATCGATGCTTTGCTGCCGTTTGACAAATAAAAAATAATCTCGCTCTTTCGTCCATAATAATCTCATCACGTAGGCTATACCCACACTGTATCTGCGAGTGCCAGCTGTTGGCTAGAGCGCACATGCCAAGACCAGAGTGGAACCATTTGCTATATAACGCAACATTTGTTGGGACGAAACCATCAGTAGAGTTACAAAAATGTGATGAAAACCAATTACATTTTTTACAGTTATTTTTATGTGCACTACATCACACAGACTTTTATCCACAACAAGTCAATTTGATGAAAACATCTCTGGTGGGAAACCACATATTGTTTTTATGCAGATTTTAGAATATTCGAATGGAACTCGTTCATTGGATGGAAACCTAGCTACTGTCTAAAACTCTGAGCCAGGAGAACTGTGATATTTATGTAGAGAGGACTACTAAGTACAGATCTAATTAGATCAAAACTGTGATGAAACTCTTGGTGCTGTCTATGTCAGTGATTCAGGTTCACCCATCAGATGTGATGTTCTAAAGAATGGTTGTGGTTGTTACTGCGCAACAATGTCATGTTGAATTATGAACAGTAGATCACCTGGTCTGTGTTCATGTGTTCTGTATAAAATTACTAAAGAAAATATACTGCATTTACTGTGAGTATATGTGACTACTGAAGTTGAAAGGTTTTGATAAAGGCTGGGATTGAGTTCATTACGCTGGACAGCTGACAATGCGGCTTTTAAATGAATGATGAAGCTGCGCATGTAGGCTCCATTACCTTTAACAGGCTGGTTTGGAGCTGCTGGTGTTTACTTGTTGAGAGCCAATCTACCGTTAGCTACTGGCAGTATGTGGCTTTATCTCCAAATGGTGCTGCTCAATGATTCAATGGCAGCGTGTGAAATTATACCTGACAAGCTCTTACAGATGCAATTGAATAGGGAACTCTAGCCGACAAAGATCACATTTAAACATATTTTTATTTACAAATCAGGGCAGGCAGTGCATGCAGAATGGGTTAATTTAAATAATTAAATTTCTCCAATTTAAAGAAGTAATTTCATAGTCGCTTCCACACCTTTGGTTCAACATCATCATCACTGTCCAACATCCAATAATCATTACATGTACTGAGGACCTCAATCATCAAACCACTAAGTGTAAAAATACTCTACGTTGCGATTGTTGTTTCCTAATCTTAACAGAACCATACACCTGCATCTGGATTAACGACAAATACATCCATCCGTAAAGCCAATGGGGAGTGTGTGTGCTGTACTGTCCATCTCTCCATGTGTTCTAGTAGTAGGCCTCTCTGATCTTGGCCTGTAGTGTGTCGCAGGTCTTCTTGGCATCTCCCAGCAGCATGGATGTGTTGGGCTTGTAGAAGATGGGGTTGTCTACAGCAGCATAGCCTACACCCATGGTCCTCTTCATCACAATCACCTACAGTACAGGGAGGGGAACGGGTTAGACAATGGCTAACATCACGTTTTATATTCCTCTTCCCACTGGAGACCGGGGTTTGATCCCCATGTCCACCCTTCCTCCCACTTGCCTGTCTCCCCCTCTGTTTCCAACTGTCTAAATCGGGTACGGAAGTACTATTTGAGAAGGTCCGGTCACACAAATTTCCTACGCGGAAAAGGTCCATATATTGTCATTTATCGGCGTAGTAACAAACCCCCACCTCACAACCCCAAATGGTTCACACCCCTCTTGTTGGCGGAGAGAAAAATGTGCAGCTAATTTCCTGCAATTCTACACATTTTGCCGTGTTCATATGATACCAGGGGTCAAGGCCCGAATAAAAATAAAAATAAATGTTTGGGACCCGCATTCTGTATTGACCCCATTCTGGGTCCGGATTTGAACCACAGTCCGCCTGTTGAGTATGGCTGGTGGAAATAAAGTGTCAGAATTATATATATTTGTAACTAGTCCCAGAGCCCCTTCATCAAAATCCCCTACAGAGGAACAGAAGTATGACAGTGCACTTCACAAGCTCATTTTATGCTCTACCTGTGAGAGCTCTTGTCACCCAAAGCGTAGGAGTGCTTAGTCCTCAACACTGGAGAACAACAAGGCCATATTATGCATCCTTCCTTCCGTAAACCAGTGAGAGGGCCCTGTACTAATACTCTTACACTACCTTCTTCCTTCCCTACCTGTTTGGACTTCCAGACCTCCAGGACTGGCATGCCAGCGATGATGGAGTTGGGGTCCTCCTGGGCTGCTGAGTTCACTGTGTCATTAGCACCCACCACCAGTGTCAGGTCCGTCTCTGTGGGACACACACACACCAGACATTCAGTAAAACCAGTAGAGACCCTGGCGGAACTATGGATGGACCCAGCCAGGCAGCGTTACAAACACAACCAAGTGTCTGAGGGATGCCTGCTGGTTGTTATGATCAAATCGATTAAACAAAAATATAAAAAACGCAACATGCAACAAATTCAACGATTTTACTGAGTTACAGTTCATAGAAGGAAATCAATCAATTTAAATAAATTAATTAGGCCCTAATCTATGGACTTCACATGAATGGGCATTGGCGCAGCCATGGGTGGGCATAGGCCCACCCACTTGGGAGCCAGGTCCACCCACTGGGGAGCCAAGCCCAGCCAAATAGAATGAGTTTTTCCCCACAAAAGGGCTTTATTACAGACAGAAATACTCCTCAGCACCCCCCCTCAGACGATCCTGCAGCTGAAGAAGCCGGATGTGGAGGTCCTGGGCTGGCGTGGTTACACGTGGTCTGCCAAATTCTCTAAAACTACGTTGGAGGCGGCTTATGGTAGAGAAATAAACATTACATTTTCTGGCAACAGCTCTGTTGGACATTCCAGCAGTCAGCATGCCAATTGCACACACCCTCAAAAGTTGACACATCTGTGGCATTGTGTTGTGTGACAAATTTTAGAGTAGCCTTTTACTGTCCCCAGCAGAAGGTGCACCTGTGTAATGATCATGCTGTTTAATCGTTTAATCAGCTTCTTGAAATGCCACACCTGTCAGGTGGACAGATTATCCTGGCAAAGGATAAATGCTCACTAACAGGGATGTAAACTAATTTATGCACAACATTTTTGAGACATAAGCCTTTTGTGCGTATGGAACATTTCTGGGATCTTTTGTTTCAGCTCATGAATAATGGGACCAACACTTTACATGTTGCGTTTATATTTTTGTTAAGTATATTGATCAGTGTGAGTGTGAGTGTTCTGACCTTTGAAGTCCTCATTGATCTCATCCATCTCCAGAACCACGTCATATGGAACTCCAGCCTCAGCCAGGAGCACGTTCAGCTGGCCGGGCATACGACCTGCCACAGGGTGGATACCAAACCTAGAGACACACGTGCACACAAACACGCAGAAAAACACGCACACGCATTAATAATGTCTACATGCAATCCCTCAGTCAGTCAGGGCTTAACAGCTTTGCTCTGTATTTGGAGAATAAAGATGTTTTCCACTAAAGCTTTTAGACCCAGATGTGTTTTGTCTTCCTTGAACATAAGAGGTGACCTGCCAGTGTTCCTGACCAGGAAATTCAAGATGGTCAGTAGGATAAGTAAAACTAACTGGAAATAATGTTATTTTAGAACTCAGACTAATACAGAAAGATATCGTTATCTCACTCTGTGACAGGAGGTCTGATGGTACCCAACTAAAATAAAGGACAGTGAAAGAGGGATGAGAGAGAGAGAGAGAGAGAGAGAGAGAGAGAGAGAGAGAGAGAGAGAGAGAAAGAGGGATGATTGAGAAGAGAGGGATGATTGAGGAGACAGAGAGAGGGATGATTGAGGAGAGAGAGAAAGAGGGATGATTGAGGAGAGAGAGAAAGAGGGATGATTGAGGAGAGAGGGATGATTGAGGAGACAGAGAGAGGGATGATTGAGGAGAGAGAGAAAGAGGGATGATTGAGGAGACAGAGAGAGGGATGATTGAGGAGAGAGAGAAAGAGGGATGATTGAGGAGAGAGGGATGATTGAGGAGAGAGGGATGATTGAGGAGACAGGGATGATTGAGGAGACAGAGAGAGGGATGATTGAGGAGAGAGAAAGAGGGATGATTGAGGAGACAGAGAGATGTATTGTGAGGACCTACCTGACAGTCTTGCCCTGCTCTACCAGCATCTTCACCATGTCAGCGATGGGGTACTGTGCCTTAGCCGCACACAGACCCCAACCTACACACACAGACACTAGTGTTATAAGCAGACCCCAACCTACACATCACAGTATCACTGTACGTTAAGTTAAAGTTTTACTGTTAAAGGTAGACTCAGCGACGCACGAAGTAAACAGAATATCGGGCCGATTTCCTCAACTAAGAGTGTTGAAGCACGAGGCTAAACCTCTCCACTGTTTTGGTCCCGTAGCTACCATGCTGTAGCAGTCGCGCATATACTCTGTGTGACTGTGTGAGAGCAAGGTCTTGCATCATGCTCATCTTAATATCTGCGGTGCTGCTCGTGGCAACGTCATAACGCTGAGTCTACATTTAATGTGTTTGATGTTTCAGGTTGATGTGACCTTTTCCAAGACATAGTCGAGAAATATAATGTCGACCAGATAAGCGATAGAGGTAACTTAATGACCAGATAAGCGATAGAGGTAACTTAATGACCAGATAAATGATAAAGGTAACTTTATGCAGAGGTTATTCATGGAAGACTAAAAACAGAAGTGAGTAAGGTCTGTTTGAAACAATTTGTTCTCATCTCCTCTCCTGACCAAGGCTATAGTATCCCCTCTTACCCCTCCTCTCTCCCAATATTCACCTCCTCTTTCCCCATTTCGCCCTCTCTTCTTCCCCTCATCCCCCCCCCCCCCCCCCTACTCTCTTCTCCCCCTCCAACTCTCCCTCATCTTTCCCCCCCTCTTCTCCCCCTCCAACTCTCCCTCATCTTTCCCCCCCCTCTTCTCTCCCTCCAACTCTCCCCTCATCTTTCCCCCCCTCTCTTCCCTCTTTACCCATTCTCTTCCATCTCTCCTCTCTCCCTTCTGTCTTAAATCATAGGATTTCTACCGTCTGGGGGGTGTGCGTGCGAGGAAACCCCTTTCCCCTGCCTGTAAGTGTTATGGGTGGGGGGTTATGTGTGTGTGTGTGTGTTATGGGCGGGGGGTTATGTGTGTTTGTGTTATGGACGGGGGGAGTTATGTGTGTGTGTGTGTTATGGGTGGGGGGTTATGTGTGTGTGTGTGTTATGGGCGGGGGGGGTTATGTGTGTGTGTGTGTTATGGGCGGGGGGTTATGTGTGTTTGTGTTATGGGCGGGGGGGGTTATGTGTGTGTGTGTGTTATGGGTGGGGGGTTATGTGTGTGTGTGTGTTATGGGTGGGGGGTTATGTGTGTGTGTGCTATGGGGCGGGGGGTTATGTGTGTGTGTGCTATGGGGCGGGGGGTTATGTGTGTGTGTGTGTGTTATGGGCGGGGGGGTTATGTGTGTGTGTGCTATGGGCGGGGGGTTATGTGTGTGTTATGGGCGGGGGGTTGTGTGTGTGCTATGGGGCGGGGGGTTATGTGTGTGTGTGTGTGTGTTATGGGCGGGTGGTTATGTGTGTGTGTGTGTTATGGGCGGGGGGTTATGTGTGTGTGTGTTATGGGCGGGGGGTTATGTGTGTGTGAGTTACACAGGTTCCTCTAGCACGCATGACCTCTTCTTCACCCCCCCTCCCATGGGTCTGTCTAATGCCTGCCTGCGTAACTCTGTCCAGGGTTATCAGCGTACTGGGTAGAGGTGTGTGTGTGTTCTGATACTGGGTAGAGTTGAGAGGTGAGCGGTGAGAGGCCAGTGCTGTATGTTGATTAAACAACTAATCAACTTCGTTTGGAACAAATCCCCCTGACCTTTAACCCTCTGACCCCTGGGCCACTGTAGTCTTCTATACTACCGGTTAACTCCGAGGTCTGTCTGACTGCCTGCCTGGCGGACAAGCTAGCTCCGCTTCACAGGGACATAGACAAACCGCACCCTCTACTGGACATTCCCTGTACCTGTCTGTCAGGCTCCAATACAGATGTTATGCTAGGTTTCATTACAACCCCTCTATGCTAGATCCTACATATACTACATTTTCTTATCTGGTAGTAGAGTTCAGCCTGGGGAGGAGAGCAGAACACAGACAGAGACATATAGAGATGCATGACTCAGCACACAACCCTCCTACAGTGATGAACACTGATACACAGGTGTGTTACATCAGACTACCTCTGAACCCTTCCCAGAACATGCCTGTTGTGCGCACGCATGATTGCATTTGTGCTGCGTATGTGTTTGTGTCTGTGTGTACCTGGTGTGATGATGATGCTGTTGGCCTCTTTGATGAGTTCGATGGACTGGTCCACGTTGACCTCTGTGTGGGTGCCCGTGATCTCCATGGGTTTCCCCCCAGCCGTGGAGCTGGTACCAAACCCTCCCAGGATCACGTTGGGCAGGGAACGGTTCATTGCCTAGAAAGAGCGTTGTGTACCCAGGATTAAATACAACATTTATATAATATCGTATCTCTATGGGGAAGGCGCCAAATCTTTTGACGAATTCCAAAAACATCATTCCTGTAAAAAAAATCTCAAACTGCAAGAGCAAAACTAAGATGACAAGGCTGTCTGACTGGCAGGTGAGTGTGTGAGTGAGAGAGAGAGGCTGAGAGAGTGAGTGTGTGTGAGTGAGAGAGAGAGGCTGAGAGAGTGAGTGTGTGTGAGTGAGAGAGAGGGGCTGAGAGAGTGAGTGTGTGTGAGTGAGAGAGAGGGGCTGAGAGAGTGAGTGTGTGTGAGTGCGAGAGAGAGGCTGAGAGTGAGTGTGTGTGAGTGAGAGAGAGAGGCTGAGAGAGTGAGTGTGTGTGAGTGAGAGAGAGAGGCTGAGAGAGTGAGTGTGTGTGAGTGAGAGAGAGAGGCTGAGAGAGTGAGTGTGTGTGAGTGAGAGAGAGGGGCTGAGAGAGTGAGTGTGTGTGAGTGCGAGAGAGAGGCTGAGAGTGAGTGTGTGTGAGTGAGAGAGAGAGGCTGAGAGAGTGAGTGTGTGTGAGTGAGAGAGAGAGGCTGAGAGAGTGAGTGTGTGTGAGTGAGAGAGAGAGGCTGAGAGAGTGAGTGTGTGTGAGTGAGAGAGAGGGGCTGAGAGAGTGAGTGTGTGTGAGTGAGAGAGAGGGGCTGAGAGAGTGAGTGTGTGTGAGTGAGAGAGAGAGGCTGAGAGAGTGAGTGTGTGTGAGTGAGAGAGAGGGGCTGAGAGAGTGAGTGTGTGTGAGTGAGAGAGAGAGGCTGAGAGAGTGAGTGTGTGTGAGTGAGAGAGAGGGGCTGAGAGAGTGAGTGTGTGTGAGTGAGAGAGAGGGGCTGAGAGAGTGAGTGTGTGTGAGTGCGAGAGAGAGGCTGAGAGTGAGTGTGTGTGAGTGAGAGAGAGGGGCTGAGAGAGTGAGTGTGTGTGAGTGCGAGAGAGAGGCTGAGAGTGAGTGTGTGTGAGTGAGAGAGAGGGGCTGAGAGAGTGAGTGTGTGTGAGTGCGAGAGAGAGGCTGAGAGTGAGTGTGTGTGAGTGAGAGAGAGAGGCTGAGAGAGTGAGTGTGTGTGAGTGAGAGAGAGAGGCTGAGAGAGTGAGTGTGTGTGAGTGAGAGAGAGGGGCTGAGAGAGTGAGTGTGTGTGAGTGAGAGAGAGGGGCTGAGAGAGTGAGTGTGTGTGAGTGAGAGAGAGAGGCTGAGAGAGTGAGTGTGTGTGAGTGAGAGAGAGGGGCTGAGAGAGTGAGTGTGTGTGAGTGAGAGAGAGGGGCTGAGAGAGTGAGTGTGTGTGAGTGCGAGAGAGAGGCTGAGAGTGAGTGTGTGTGAGTGAGAGAGAGAGGCTGAGAGAGTGAGTGTGTGTGAGTGAGAGAGAGGCTGAGAGAGTGAGTGTGTGTGAGTGAGAGAGAGGGGCTGAGAGAGTGAGTGTGTGTGAGTGAGAGAGAGGGGCTGAGAGAGTGAGTGTGTGTGAGTGAGAGAGAGAGGCTGAGAGAGTGAGTGTGTGTGAGTGAGAGAGAGAGGCTGAGAGAGTGAGTGTGTGTGAGTGAGTGCGTGTGTTTAGCAGTACTCACCACACACATGATGTAGGAGAGGATAGCACCCGAGGAGCCAATGAGAGCTCCTACGATGGTCATGAGGTTGTTGTCCAATAGGAATCCCTCGGCACACAGCGCCCAACCAGAGTAGGAGTTGAGCACAGTGATGACCACGGGCATGTCAGCGCCCCCGATGGCCATTGTCAGGGTTACGCCCTACAAGAACACAATCACCGTCAGGACACTCTTCACAGTCACCAATAGGGTTGCAAAATTCCAAGGTTTTCCAGAAATCCTAGTTGGAGGATCCCTGGATTTCCTGCTTATTCCCCACTGATTCCAGTAATCTTCCAACCTGGATTTCTGGATAATCTTCCAACCTGGATTTTTGGGAAAGTTACTAGAATCTTGGAACTCTCTCCATCAAACCGGGAACATTCCCAGAACATTAGCTAAGATTCCCATTAAGTTCTAGTTCGTTTTTGATCTAACATTAGGATGATAACATCCCAAAATCATTCAAAGAAAGTTATTTTGTATTTATTTGTTATGTTTTAAATGAAATATTCTTGGAATGTATTCCTAACATTCACAAACATGTTGTGCACAACATCTGTAATAACCACCACAGAACATTCCCCAAACGTTCTCATTAGGTTTCCTGGTAAGGAAATAACAATGCACCTGTACTGTTTTTAGAACATACTGCCACAACGAAATATGAGAGCAATGTTCTTGCAACATCAGGCACATTTTTTATACAAACATTGTATAATCATCAGCACAACTGGACAGTTTTTGTGTTATGAGAGCATTTGCTACAACCTAATGACTGTTCTGGAAACTTTTACAGAGCCAATTTTGGTTTGCTGGGTAGTCACTAGATAAACCCCTCACAGAATTTGTATGATACTGTGTTATTTCCTGTAGATCAGGTGTAGGCAACTAGATTAAGACGTGGGCCCATTTTTGTTGGAGCGAATGGGCCGGAAAACAATTATAATAATTTTTACACTGCAAATTGATCTTAACTAAGCCCAAAAAGAGATTGTATTTGAAAATAACAATAATTTCATACCTTGATTGACTTGAGACACGATCACGTCTCTTTTTTTTATTTGTGGGAATACTTGGGAAGAGATTCTCAATTAAACATATTTTTTGAAGAATTCCTGGTTATTTTTTGAAATGTTGAAATTTTTACTAAAAACATCCGGTGGGCCCAAAAAAATTAACTATGAAATAAATAAACAACACTCGGGGGCCAGTTTTGGCCCACGGGCCGCCTGTTGCCGACCCCTGCTGTAGATTGTTTAGCCTTTATCAAGGTCAGTCCCACCAACATTGTTGAGTGTCATTTTTCTTATTCTGATTAGAGCTGAATAACACTATTGGTCATTGCCGGTGTTTCTTCACCATGTCTGTATAAAACATTGCAGCTTTAGCCATGTTCTCACCATGATGGTGGAAAGTCCAGACACTCCAACCAGACAGCCCATGCCAGTAGCGTAGTCGGTACTGAGCATGAAGGGAATCATACCGCCGACAGATGCCGTCATCAAACCGGCGTTCATCATGTGACGCCCCGGCAACATCAGCGGGGCGGAGTTCAGAACGCCTGACAGGAGGGAATACAGAACAATATTCACAATACTGCACACGGAACTCGGAATTCAAAACTCTGAACTGGGAATTTATCATTCTGAACTGGAAATTGGGAACAGAGAGAGGCGGAATGGAGCAGGGAATCCTGGGTATGTCTACCTCTGCTAAGCTTCCCAGTAAAGCAAGAAAAATAATCAAGCATCCCAGAAAAGTTTTAAAAATAGCCCACGTTAACATATGTAGCTTAAGAAACAAGGTTAATGAAATCAATAATTTGCTTGTAACAGATGACATTCATATTCTGACAATCTCTGAAACTCACTTAGATAATATATTTGATGATACAGTGGTAGCAATACAAGGTTATAACATTTACAGAAAATACAGAAATGCCAATGGGGGCGGTGTTGCGGTCTATATTCAGAACCACATTCCTGTAAAGCTTAGAGAGGATCTCATGTTAAATACTGTTGAAGTAATATGGCTACAGATTCACCTACCTCACCTAAAGCCCATTCTGGTAGGAAGCTGCTTTAGACCACCAAGTGCTAAAAGTCAGTATCTGGATAACATGTGTGAAATGCTTGATAATATATGTGATATCAATAGAGAGGTATACTTTCTGGGTGATTTAAATATTGACTGTCTTTCATCAGGCTGCCCACTCAAGAGAAAGCTTCAAACTGTAACTAGTGCCTGCAACCTGGTATCAGTCAACCTACCAGGGTAGTTACAAACAGTACAGGAATTAAATCATCAACATGTATTGATCATATCTTTACTAATGCTGCAGAAATTTGTTTGAAAGCATTATCCTAATCCATCGGATGTAGTGATCACAATATAGTAGCCATATCTAGGAAAACCAAAGTTCCACAGGCTGGGCCTAATATTGTGTATAAGAGGTCATACAAGAAGTTCTGTAGTTATTCCTATGTTGTTGATGTGAAGAATATTTGTTGGTCTGTGGTGTGTAATGACGAGCAACCAGACGCTGCACTTGACACATTTATGAAATTGCTTATCCCAGTTACTAATAAGCATGCACCCATTAAGAAAATGACTGTAAAAACTGTTAAATCCCCGTGGATTGATGAGAAATTGAAAAATTGTATGGTTGAGAGGGATGAGGCAAAAGCGATGGCAAATAGGTCTGGCTGTACAACCGATTGCCAAACGTACTGCAAATTGAGAAATCATGTGACTAAACTGAATAAAAAGAAGAAACGACACTATGAAACAAAGATAAATGACATTAAGAATGATTTAAAAAACGCTTTGGAGTACCTTAAATGAAATGTTGGGCAAAAAGGCAAACTCAGCTCCATCATTCATTGGATCAGATGGCTCATTCATTACAAAACCCACTGATATTACCAACTACTTCAATAATTTTTTCATTGGCAAGATTAGCAAACTTAGGCATGACATGCCAGCAACAAACGCAGACACTACACATCCAAGTATATCTGACCAAATTATGAAAGACAAGCATTGTAATTTTGAATTCCGTAAAGTAAGTGTGGAAGAGGTGGAAAAAGTATTATTGTCGATCAACAATGAAAAGCCACCGGGGTCTGACAACTTGGATGGAAAATTACTGGAGGATAATGGCAGACTATATTGCCACTCCGATTTGCCATATCTTAAATTTAAGCCTACTAGAAAGTGTGTGCCCTCAGGCCTGGAAGTAAGCAAACGTTATTCCCCTACCTAAGAATAGTAAAGCCCCCTTAACTGGCTCAAATAGCCAACCAATCAGCCTGTTACCAACCCTTAGTAAACTTTTGGAAAGAATGGTGTTTGACCAGATAAAATGCTATTTCACAGTAAACAAATTGACAAGACTTTCAGCACGCTTATAGGGAAGGACATTCAACAAGCACAGCACTTACACAAATGACTGATGTTTGGCTGAGAGAAATTGATGATAAAAAGATTGTGGGGGGCCGTTTTGTTTTTGTTTTGACATTAAATCGATTATAGTCTAATGATGGAAAAACGTATGTGTTTTGGCTTTACTCCCCCTGCTATATTGTGGATAAAGAGTTACCCGTCTAACAGAACACAGAGGGTGTTCTTTAATGGAAGCCTCTCCAACAAAATCCAGGTAGAATCAGGAATTCCCCAGGGCAGCTGTCTAGGTCCCTTACTTTTTTCAATCTTTACTAACGACATGCCACTGGCTTTGAGTAAAGCCAGTGTGTCTATGTATGCAGATGACTCAACGCTATACACGTCAGCTACCAAAGCGGCTGAAATGACAGCAACACTTAACAAAAGAGCTGCAGTTAGTTTCAGAATGGCTGTATTTGGGACAAATCATTTACTAAACCCTAAACCTCAACTAAATCTTGTAATGAATAATGTGGAAATTGAGCAAGTTGAGGAGACTAAATTGCTTGGAGTAACCCTGGATTGTAAACTGTCGTCATGGTCAAAACATATTGATACAACAGTAACTAGGATGGGGAGAAGTCTGTCTATAATAAAGCGCTGCTTTGCATTCTTAACAGCACTATCAACAAGGCAGGTCCTACAGGCCCTAGTTTTGTCGCACCTGGACTACTGTTCAGTCGTATGGTCAGGTGCCACAGTGGGACTTAGGAAAATTGCATTTGGCTCAGAACAGGGCAGCACGGCTGGCCCTTGGATGTACACAGAGAGCTAACATTAATAATATGTATGTCAATCTCTCCTGGCTCAAAGTGGAGGAGAGATTGACTTCATCACTACTTGTATTTGTGAGAGGTATTGACATGTTGAATGAACCGAGCTGTCTGTTTGAACTACTGGCACACAGCTCGGAAACCCATGCATACCCCACAAGACATGCCAGAGGTCTCTTCACAGTCCCCAAGTCAAGAACAGACTATGGGAGGCGCACAGTACTACATAGAGCCATGACTACATGGAACTCTATTCCACATCAAGTAAATTTGATTTTTTTTTAAACAGATAAAAATCCACCTTATGGAACAGCAGGGACTGTGAAGCAACACAAACATAGACACATGTATACAAACACACAATAACATACGCACTATACACACATGTAAACATGGATTTTGTGTTAGAGATATGTGGTAGTAGAGTAGAGGCCTGAGGGCAGACACTTAATATGTTGTGAAATCTGTTATGAATGTATTGTAATGTTTTTAAAATGTATAACTGCCTTAATTTTGCTGGACCCCAGGAAGAGTAGCTGCTGCCTTGGCAGCAGCTAATGGGGATTCATAATAAATACAAATGTCATTGATTAGAGTGAGGGGGTGAAGGCCAGGTGGGGGGTTGTATTGATATATCACATTGATTAGAGTGAGGGGTGGAGGCCAGGTGGAGTGTTGTATTATACTGATAACAGACCACAGATCTGGCAGGGACTCCTGCCTTCAGTCTGTCTCTCATTACCAGTGATCACACAGGGAACAGAGAACTGCCAGTTTCTAAACGCAATAGATAGACAGACAACCATTTCTCATGTGGGCCAGAAGGACTTCCCTCCTTAGAGAAGCAGCCCCCCCCCCCCCCCCCCGCCGCTCTCACTACCCTGGAAGTTAATAGGAATACGACTTTTAGATCGCAAAAACGTCTATCATACATGTCAGATTTCAATACTGGCCGATGTCATAACTCGGGAGGTTGTCTTCTCTCGAATGAACCAGTGATCGTACCTCGAGAAATGTATAATTTAACAGAGGGTCTAGCACATTTCTTCTATTTGTCTTGCTCTTCAGTCCAGGGTGACTCCTAAATTGATAGTGCAGTTGGTATTATTGTGTGTAGCTAAGTTCGCTAGCTAGCTAGCTAGCTAGCCAGCCCATATAGAGCATTGCATTGTGGATTTTGTAGTCTACTTGAGCTGCAACATATTTCCACAACGATTTTCACGTTTCTACCAACCTTATTATAATGACAAAATGAAACATTTGTTCCACAAAAAATATTGTTCTCACATAGTGTTATTTAACACATTAAATTATAGGAATGAGGGGTTTTGGGTGGATTTTTCCTTTATCAACTGTTACCTTTCCCACATAGAATTCCTACAAAGCCTCCCGGCCCTTACACTCTGTCAGGCACGCAATAATCAGCCATACACACAAACACACACACACACCATCCTGGCCTGGATTTCCCATGGGATCTTGAGCTTTGGCTAGATCAAAGGAGGCAATCAGTACCACAGGACAGAGAGCTCAGAGTGTGTGTGTGTGTGTGTCTGTCTGTCTGTCTGCATTCACGTGTGTTAATGGCTGTCTACATTACCTTGCAGCTTGCCATATGCCACCAGTGACCCGCTGAAGGTGACCCCTCCGATGTATGTGCCGAGGTAGGCCACAGTCTTCACCATGTTGGCTGCAGGGTGCACGTCCAGGTGGGGATACTCGATCATGTACTCTGCCACACAGGTTAGCACTGCAGCCAGACCTACCAGGCTGTGGAAGGCAGCTACCAGCTGGGGGAGGTCGGTGATCTCAATACGCTTAGCAATGGTCAGACCTGGGGAAGCAGAGTAGCAGAGATTCAGAAACACGCAGTGGGGCACAGGGGAAAACACAGACACGCCGTCACAGAGACCTTCAGTTCTATATACAGTTGAAGTCTGAAGTTTACATACACCTTAGCCAAATTCACAATTTCTGACATTTAATCTGAGTAAAAATTCCCTGTCTTAGGTCGGTTAGGATCACCACTTTATTTTAAGAATGTGAAATGTCAGAATAATAGTAGAGATAATTATTTATTTCAGCTTTTATTTGTTTCATCACATTCCCAGTGGGTCAGAAGTTTACATACACTCAATTAGTATTTGGTAGCATTGCCTTTAAATTGTTTAACTTGGGTCAAACGTTTCAGGTAGCCTTCCACAATAAGTTGGGTGAATTTTGGCCCATTCCTCCTGACAGAGCTGGTGTAACTGAGTCAGGTTTGTAGGCCTCCTTGCTCGCACACGCTTTTTCAGTTCTACCCACACATTTTCTATAGGATCGAGGTCAGGGCTTTGTGATGGCCACTCCAATACCTTGACTTTGTTGTCCTTCAGCCATTTTGCCACAACTTTGGAAGTATGCTTGGGGTCATTGTCCATTTGGAAGAACCATTTGCGACCAAGCTTTAACTTCCTGACTGATGTCTTGAGATGTTGCTTCAATATATCCACATAATTTTCCTTCCTCTTGATGCCATCTATTTTGTGAAGTGCACCAGTCCCTCCTGCAGCAAAGCACCCCCACAGCATGATGCTGCCACCCCCGTGCTTCACGGTAGGATGGTGTTCTTCGGCTTGCAAGCATCCCCCTTTTTCCTCCATACATAACGATTATCATTATGGCCAAACAGTTCTATTTTTGTTTCATCAGACCAGAGGAAATTTATCCAAAAAGTACGATCTTTGTCCCCATGTGCAGTTGCAAACCGTAGTCTGCCTTTTTTATGGCAGTTTTGGAGCAGTGGCTTCTTCCTTGCTGAGCGGCCTTTCAGGTTATGTTGATATAGGACTTGTTTTATTGTGGATATAGATACTTTTGTACCTGTGTCCTCCAGCATCTTCATAAGGTCCTTTGCTGTGGTTCTGGGATTGATTTGCACTTTTCGCACCAAAGTACGTTCATCTCTAGGAGACAGAACGCATCTCCTTCCTGAGCGGTATGACGGCTGCGTGGTCCCATGGTGTTTATACTTGCATACTATTGTTTGTACAGATGAACGTGGTACCTTCAGGCGTTTGGAAATTGCTCCCAAGGATGAACGAGACTTGTGGAGGTCTACAATTATTTTTCTGAGGTCTTGGCTGATTTCTTTTGATTTTCCCATGATGTCAAGCAAAGAGGCACTGAGTTTGAAGGTAGGCCTTGAAATACATCCACAGGTACACCTCCGATAGGCTAATTGACATAATTTGAGTCAATCAGAAGCTTCTAAAGCCATGACATCATTTTCTGGAATTTTCCAAGCTGTTTAAAGGCACAGTCAACTTAGTGTATGTAAACTTCTGACCCACTGGAATTGTGATACAGTGAATTATAAGTGAAATAATCTGTCTCTAAACAATTGTTGGAAAAATTGCTTGTGTCATGTACAAAGTAGAGGTCCTAACCGACTTGCCAAAACTAGTTTGTTAACAAGAAATTTGTGGAGTGGTTGAAAAACGAATTTGAATGACTCCAACCTAAGTGTATGTAAACTTCCGACTTCAACTGTAAGTACTGAGGCTGTAGGTCCTAGCAGTTGATTTGGAATTCAGTAACAAAAAAAAACTGCCCTGAATCTCTGAAGGTGACCAAATGTATAAGACCCTTTCTATGGAAGTATTTTCTCCTAGTCTCACAGTGCTTCACATAGAGTTGGACTAACTCCTAGTGCTACAACATACTGTATTTGGTGGAAAGGCAACCATCTGTACTGAATTACTTTTGTATTCATATTGGACATTAACATCAAAAGTAACAAAATAGTCTGGAGGCATGCTCTAAACAGTGTTGTCAAAAACCCTAATAAAATAAGAGCTAGTTTTCTCTAAAGGATAATATTACTAATCTCAGACTGCGTTAACACACACGCCCTGTTTGTGTGTGTATGCATGTCCGACGGCTGCCAGGGCCTAACAGAATAATAACATCATTCATCATAACACACCACTCCTAAAGTACACACACACACACACACACAACTACTAAGTACACTCTGATGCCTTGAAGATATCAGAACATGTTATTTCTCTAAATCTAGACAGCATGATGGATGGTCCATCATAGTTTTAATAATTCACACTCATTTTTCAAAGACTTCAGAAATAAGATGCAAAGTCGATAACATGTAAAAACATGAATCATGGTTTTATACGCTTTTAAACAAATGTGGAATGGTGTTTGAGATCAGATATTTCTAGACTTTTCTGCCTGTGTTTTCCAGACCAAAATTCTCATCACCAATGGCAGAATGAAAAGTTCAGAGGTAGAAACATGGCATCTAGCTGGAAAAGTTGACTTTATATGGGCCTGTTTCCTGGAAACGGATTAAGCCTATGGTCTTGGAGGAAGGGCCTACATACCCAGTGTTCTTCCGGTGGCTATGGGCTTTTTAGTTTCCATTTGAATCATATGGTATTTTTAGATGTTTAAACGCACTTTCAATACATTTTGATTAGATTTGACATGGTATGTATCTGTATATGGCTGTGTGGTGTAGCAGGTCTACGTACCCAGGGTTCCTCCGGTGGCCATGGCGGCACTCATCTGTGCCAGCAGCTCAGGAGAGGGCTTCAGGGAGCCAAGGGTGGCAGCGATGCCCCCTGCTACCCCCATCATGCCCAGGGCATTACCCAGACGACTGGTGCCCTGTGAAGACAGCCCTGCCAACGCTCCCACACAGCACATACCAGACCCCAGGTACATCATCTGGAACACACAAAATATAACACATTCTAACACAACACCGCCACACAGCACATACCAGGCCCTATGTACATCATCTGGAATACACAGTGTTACACAATGCAATACACCTACACAACAAAGTACAATGTAACAACACAGATAGCACATCCTAACCCCAGGTAGTTACATCATCTGTAGAACAGCACTTCAACAACAACAATAACAGCACATCAGTGTCACCTGCTCGATGTGGAAGCCAGCAGCCACAGAGGCCCCGTAGCCTCCTATGAAGACTCCTATTGGCAGACCGTACAGGTAGTTGTACTCTGGAGGGTCTGTAGGACGCTTAAACATGTCCAGCATCCTCTGGGTGATCATGAAACCACCTGGGAGGACAGAGAGAGACAGTGAGTGAGTGACTGAGTGTGTGACTGAGTGAGTGTCGTGTGTGTGCCGGACCTGCGATGTTGATGGAGGAGACGAAGGCTGCAGCCAGAGCCAGGCTCTCGGGGAAGGAGGAGGGGTGGAGACCTCCCCCCATCAGGACCAGACCACCCACAGCAGTCAGACCTGCCATGGGGAGAGAAGACAACACATGTTCACACACCTTGTTCATTCAAAGTCCAGGTGCTTGAAGGAGTAAAGTAATAGTTTCTGCAGGGGTTTCTTAGAGGGAGAAAAACACAGGGCTTTATTACACTATACAGCTCAATACTACAGACACACCACATATGGAGAATAGTGTGTCATTTGACCATTACCTACTGACACACCAGGGTCATATTCACTAGACACCAAACAGCTGAAAACTGACCGAATCGAGGAGGAACTGCCAAAACGTGTCCAATAAAATGCTTGTTTTTCCATTACAAAGCGTTTTGCTACATTTTGCTAAGGTGTGCACGAATGAATACGACCCATCAGTGAACCTGTTTGAGCCCTGACCTCTTACCTGAGATGGCATTGGTGACGGACATGAGTGGTGAGTGGAGGGCGGAGGTAACGCCCCACACCGTGTGGTATCCCACAATGCCGGCCAGGCCGAAGGTGGTGACCATCTGGGTGAAGGCTGCGTTGGGCGCTGCCAAGCCCAGAGCCAGACATGTGGAGAGACCTGGGGACAGGAGAGGTCAGCAGAGAGGGAGGGAGTTAGGGCGTGTGTGTGTGTGTGTGTGTGTGTGTGTGTGTATGTGCGTTGTGAGTGTGTGTCTGACCTGCGGTGTAGACACCAGCGTTGGTCAAGGTCTTCTGGAAGGGTGAGACCACAGCTGCCTTCTCTGCCGCTAGCTCTGCTACACTCTTCTGTTTGACTGGAGCGGCTGGGGGTTGTGTCTTAGGTTGGGGGGACGGGAACAGGTTCTTGCCCTCCTGGAGATGTGACAAACACAATGTGAGAGATACACTATATAAGAAAACACACAAGATGAGAAATACACAAAATGACAAATCCACAACAGTAGAGGAATACACACATTGAGAAACACGTGAGCAATTGAGGTTATTGTTAGAAATGGAGGGATCATGTCATGGATTTAATTGGAATATTTTCTTTTTTTAAAAAGTGAGTTTCTATGGCATGCAAGGTTGAAAATAAGACACTGACCGATCATGTGCCAGTTTAGGTGTATTTTATCTGTCTACCTAAGGAACCTGAGTAACAACCACGGGGATATAACGATGGAACATAGCAACCGAGAAAAATCCACATTTAAATAGCATGAATAATTCTTTGTTTAATACGTGGTAAGGTGATACGCCTCGTGCTTTCTCTGCCTCTAGTCTGCCATAAACACTGTCAAAGTGTCAAAACTGTCAAATCAAGACATTCCTGGAAAAGTGCATTTAAAAAATATATTTCATAACAAGCATTCCTGTTTCTCACGTAAGCTGTGCTATGTGCAGCCAGCTGGGTTCCAGCTCTGAGAAACCATAGCAGGGTGGCTTATGGGTCATGGTGACGCTTCACTCAGAATTCACAGCCTGCGTCCCAAATGGCACCCTATTCCCTATATAATGAACTACTTTTGACCAGGGCCCATAGGGTGCCATCTGGGAGGCAGAGAAAGTCTGAGCATGATGGGACGTGGACTCTTTGACTCATTCAACAGATAAGATCTGACAAACTTTGATTTTGGAGTGAAATATCACGTTTAAACCTCCCTGCTTTCTTCAGTGTCAGTGTGACTGATTCACCTACTTTGGAGACACTTTACTTATTGTGTCGATTAAAACAAAACCGAATCCAACGTTTCCACGGGAGAAGACAGCGTTTGCACCCACAAGTTGACGGGCAAAAATTACTGCCAACCTCAAGAGACATCTGAAAGAGAGTCCTCACAATATATACACTCAGGTAATAACAGACTGATAATGCTAGTTAGTTAGTTACTACTTCTGACAGAACTTTTCCAATACAGCTACAGTATGTCAAAGAGTGTGATTTATCATCTGCTGCAGAGTAATGTGTTCTTCTGCCAATCTGGCTGTTGGGAAAATAATCATGCGATAGGATGTTATGCAGAGCAATCTGTTGGTAGGACAAGGTTATGCATGTTTGTGCACATGGAAGTCAGTGATGTATGTTTACTATAGGTTAATGAGGCAATACAAATGTGATGTGACTAAAATGTGACTCAATTGAAAGGGCATTTAGTTGACTAAAATGGCCCACTGTTTTCGTCATTTTGACAATAACTAGACTAAATCATTATTCAAATGACAAAAATGTGACTTAATTATATTTTAGTCCAAATGACTAAGACTAGACTAAATAAATAAAAAATGAGTACCAAAATTAACAGACATATACTACATACAGTATTCAGTAGAGACACATACTACATACCTGCATGACCATGGTTCCTCTGATGACGTGGTCCAGTGTCCCGTGGTCAAACTCTTCTTTGGGCTCAAAATGGAAGTAGTCTTTGTCTGGGCTGATGGTGATATTCAGAATGAGAATCATACATTAATATATCACATTTATATACTGTACCACCTTTATCAAACTCCAATCCTTTTAGACTTGACCAGGAACAACTCAGTGTATGTGAGGCTATAACAAAGGACAGGTGTTTTTCCTGGTCAGATAATGTGATCGGTCCTAGGGAAAACTACTGTCCCTGTCCATGTCTAGTAGCATAATAAATTGTCTATCTATCCACCCACCCATCCACCCATCCATCCACCCGTCCACCCGTCTCTCTACCTGATGGCCTTGAGCAGTTTGAGCACATTGTTGGAGTACAGGGTGCTGGCCTGGGTGGGCATACGGCTGGGCAGGTCTGTGAAGCCGATGTGTGTCACACCCTGAGGAGAAACACACACAGCTCTCAGTTACACACACAAACTCCAACTATACACACACTAGGTACAGTATTATTCTTCCAGAACTGAGCTGGTCTCCTCACCTTGTGTACGTGCAGCTCTCCAGGCTTGGTGGTCTCAATGTTTCCTCCAGCCTCAGCAGCCAGATCCACCACCACAGAGCCATCCTTCATAGACTCCACCATCTCTGTCTTGATCAGGATGGGAGCTCGCTTACCTACAGACAGAGAGGGCATGGTCACGGATCATTATAGAAAGGGAAATGATTAGGATAGAAAGAGTGGAATGATATTGATGGTGATAGAGAAGGGATGGAGAGACGTAGGAGAGAAACAGAAAGAGAGAACAAGCAGACAGAGTATGAATGAATGAATGTTCACCTGGGATGAGAGCAGTACTGATGAGGATGTCCACATCTTTACACTGCTTGGCAAACAGCTCCATCTCAGCTGCAATGAACTCTGGGGACATCTCCTTGGCGTAACCTCCAAGACCGTCCCCGGACTCCTTAATGTGCACCTCCAAAGGCTCCGCCCCGAACGACTTAAACTGTTCCAGAGCTGCTGGTCTGAGAGTGGATACAAAACATCGTAGAACATCACCATCATCAATACTGTACCTGGTATCGAAGACTAACTACAGCTCATCTGGTACTGTAGCTGACCTGGTATTAAAGCTTCTGACTGCAACTCACCTGTTATTAAAGCTTCTGACTGCAACTCACCTGGTATTAAAGCTTCTGACGGCAACTCACCTGGTATTAAAGCTTCTGACTGCAACTCACCTGGTATTAAAGTCTGACTGTAGCTCACCTGGTATCGAAGCCTCTGACGATAGCTCCCATAGACTTCGCAGCTCCAGCTGCAGCCAAACCAGCCACTCCACCTCCGATGACCAGGACCTGGAAGTGTTAACAAGATAGCGGTCAGAGATACAGCAACGTTATATTGATCACACGGACTCTGCAGTGCAGTCCAGATGTTCAGTTTTGACAGGTTAGTCAAAATGCTATAATATAGTTCATGCTCTGAGATGTCACAGTTGTTCAGTTTTGACAGGTACATTCACATTGATCTAGTTGATATAACTGCTATAGAAGGACTTACCTTGGCTGGGGGGACTTTCCCTGCTGCTGTGATCTGACCAGTGAAGAATCTGCCAAAGTGGTTAGCAGCCAGAACAACTGCCTTGTACCTGCAGGACACACACAGTTCTATGAACACGTTCAACAAGCTAAGACATATACGTTACTGTGTGTGTGTGTGTGTGTGTGTGTGTGTGTGTATGTATGTATGCATTTGTGCATGCGTGGGTGTCTTGCATGTCTGCGTGCCTGCATCCATGTCTCTGTGCATGTCTCCCCTTACCCTGCAATGTTAGCCATGGAGCTGAGTGCATCGTAGCCCTGTGCGATGGTGACGCGGGGGACTTGATCCATGGCCAACACGGTGGTCTGACTCTGGGCCAGCTTCTCCATGAGCTCAGGGTTCTGGGCTGGGTAGATGAAACTCACCAGGGTGGACTTAGGCTTCAGCATCTCTGACTCATGCTTCCCAGTAGCCTCGTTCAACACTGGAGCTCTCACCTGAAGAGAAAGGTCAAGAGAGAAGATGGGTCAGAGGTTACCGAGGGCTGTAGGATGGCCAACAATGTCTAAGAAATAGAAATGCTATATTTTGCTCTGTTTCCTCTACTAGCTCAAACTACCAGCAAGACTTTACCTGGTTTCACCAGTGCTATACTACACCTAACACATTGGCAGGGCAAAAGTCATTCCTCACTCAATTTGTTGTGCAAAACTCCCATTGACATACTATAAGTGTGAAGTATGGTTTACAATAAAGTTCCATTTCAACATGTGTCTATCTGAAGTTAGGATCTGGCCCTCAATAGATCATAACACATTTTGTTGTCTAACAGAAGGTTTGAGGGGATCTGCCTGAGCTAGGAGCTGTGTGGTATAACTTATCTGGATCTCATGATGAGTAGTTAATGGAATGCAAGATGATCTGTAGATCCATGATTCTGCACAAAGCTTTGCTCAGGCCGATCCTCTCAAAGATGTAACTCTGCGGCCCTGGGTTTAAATATACTCCCAGCCCAGTATTGACCACACTGAGTTTAAGTTTAGTTTGAGTTCCATAGCCCAGTACTGACCTTGAGGACCAGGTCGGATCCGAAGGCCCCGTTAGTGTCTGTGATGGAGGCTCCAGCGTTTATGTACATTTGGTCAGAGAACTTAGCATGGTCTCCTGCTCCAGACTCCACCTGGACGTTGAAGCCCTGTTTGACGAGCAGCTCCACCCCCGCAGGGGACACAGCCACACGACGCTCATTCTTAAAGATCTCCTTAGGAACTCCTACCACCAGGTCCTTATACAGCCGTCCTGTATGGACACACACACAAGCTCATTATAACAAATACTTGAGGACAACCACACAAGGTACAACGCACCACGGGGAAAAACAATGGGCGTGATTTACACACACTGAATCAGTGCGCACACACACACACACACACCTGTACAGATACATGAGTGGGAGACATGAGTATAGCATTACCATTAACAGCATGAAGAGTAACCCAATTCTGATTTCAGAAAACATTGCTGTTTGCCATTATCAAGACTAGGTGAGAATCTGGGAGAGACTGACGGGTTCAGGGTAAAAGAGGCTGCAGATGAGACTGTGGAAGAGGCAGGGAGTGAGGCAGGCTGTAGTGTACTAGGCGGTAGTGACTACTACTGTAGTGTGTGTAAGTTAGACTACAAGACAGTGTAGTTCTGCAGCGGAAAGTGTGCTGGGCCTGAGAGGCCGGTGGAGAGTCAGGTTTCACATATCAGTCCTTACACGGTGTGGTGACCTCCCCAGCACAGAGACATTATTAGCAGCTGGTTGGCTGCGAGCCAGTACCCACACCACGACGAGGCCTGCTCTGTCTCTCACACACACTCTCAGACACAGACCCAAACCCTGCTCCGCAAAACCCCCCAGTAACACACAAAACTCCCACAAACACACAACACACTCCAGCACCGCTACCTCAGTCAGTGACAACACAGGGTAGTGTTTATAAAAAGTAGAAACGCCACAGAACAGCGGAATCCACATTTCACCTTTAACTGACCTCTCTTACATGTTCTCTTTGCAAGTTAGCACTAGAAAGTGGAGTTAGCCACGGTCAGGTTAGCATCCCACTGAAACGTTAGCTAAGTTGATTCACTGTCCTATTGTTTCCTATTTCAACAACTTCCCTAACAACCCCTATTCCAAACACAACCGTCGCTGCTCTGTGGGTGTTTTTCCACTGCTCCAGCCAGGGGAGAAAATGTCCTTAACTGAACTGCTGTTTAGTTTCCTAATGCCTTTAGTAGGACAGAGAGGGGAAGATATAACACTACAAGCAGCCAGGCCTAGACTGCCTACTGTGGCAAAAATACAGATAAGACAATTATAACAAGATAGAGTGTTAAGGAGTTGTTGTGTTTGTTAAGGAGTTCTAGTTGTGTGTGTGTGTTCTATGTGTGTCCTACCTTTAGCAGGCTCACAGTTCCAGAGCTGTGGGAAGGTCCTGAAGGCCCGTCGGCCAGGTGTGTGGTGGCGAACACCTTGCTGGAGCAAGGTGACAGTGGAGCCGCAGCAGGAGACACAGCGCAGCAGAGAGGACATGGCTACTGCTGCTCAAGGACTGGCCTGTACCTGTAGCTCTACCTCTGGTCAACAGCTCCTAGAGACGCAAACAGGTGTGTGTGTGTTACAGGTGGGGACGTCTTTTAACACTACGTCTGCTTGCTGCTTCTTCAGACAGGCCAGCTTATCTTAACTGCCCCCGGAAAGTCCTGAACACACACACACTTTCTTTTCAGCTGCTGGGCCTAGCGACGGCAGTGTGACATTTCAGCTGTGCAGGACAGGACACAGGGCTGGATACACACTAAACAAAGTTACGCGAGATCTGGAAATATGACTGTGTCGTTATGACAAGAACACTCCTGACTGCTGGGCTGGAGCATGGAACAGGGGAGGGGGTTGGGGGGGGGGGGGGGGGGGGGTTTGGGGGGGGGGGGGGGGGGGTTGGGTGGGAGTAGGGACAGGAACAGAAAGGGTAGGGTAGGGGTAGAGGCTGGCGACAGGCAGGCAGGCAGGCAGTAGATCGACATGCAGAAACTGGGGCAGAGAGAAAGAGGGATTATATCCACATGCCATGTTGTGGGTTAGCAGAGCAGAGGGCAGCAGCAGCTCAAAGGAGACACACACAGCCTCTCTCTAATTCATTCATACACTCACTCTCTCTGCTGCTGTTGCACCATTGGAGTATAATTCAGACGAGGTGGAAAACTGGGACACAAGTCTCTATTACAACAACCTGTAGCTGTACCTTTTTTCCATGCATGACTGTTGCATCCATATTTGACATGCCTGTTGCTTCCATTCATTCCTGCAGGAATGAACAGAAAAGTTGAAGAGAAAAGTTTTTTTATTAGGGTAGATACAAAAAGATTTCTCACAAACCTTCTGGTCGTTTTCGTCTCCGCAGGAAATCTGTTCCTGTTGCAGGTTTTATAAGTAACATACAGTAGGGAACTTTGTTTGGTCGGAACGACCTTCACTTTTTAATTTGGCGGCCGCACGAAGGGAAGTTTCGTTATCGTAGGTTTATTGCCGCGTTCATATGCCTGTCGGAACTAGGAAACTCAAACATGTCAGACTTGCTAATTGGTTGAACGCGGCACGTGTATAACTACAACCAGTTAGCAAGTCAGACATTTCCGAGTTTCCTAGTTCTGACTATAAAATCAACGCTGCATATATCATTGACAATAAATAGAGACTATGCGAGTCTCTCATAACCACAATAATACCGCTGCAGGCTTACTTTCATTGAGATTTGGTGACATTAATGGAGAATGCTCTAAGGACTTTCTGTAATCAAAATCACTCCACAACATGTTTTTTTCATTAACTAGCTATATCCCCATCAATAATCAAAATCACTCCACAACATGTTTTTTTCATTAACTAGCTATATCCCCATCAATAATGTAATGTTGCACAGAAGTTGTTTGCATATTGTTGTACACAAGATGACGCCAGTGATACATGTTTTGGATGATAGGTTTATGTAGCTGGGCGACTGTGATAAAAACCACGGTTTTAAAGAGGCAGAAACTTCCGTGCATATGCTTCCAAGATGTTTCATCGTTTCAAAGTTATTTATCAACAACTCTCGAGCAAATATTCTAGTATTTCCATTCTAATCAAACTACAATGTAAAGTGATATCTGAATTATAATCCCTTATCAGCTAAACATCCCCAAATCGACCAAGGGAACGCTTACTGTTGGCCATCTCATTTTCGACACACATGGCTGCTGTAAACATGGAACTGCAGCATGATCGCGTCTAGCTTGCTGTCAAACTATTCGTCTAGTGAAATAAGAGTGAAACAAACGTGGTTGAAGAAGAACGTATAGTACTCATATTGGTAAGTGGCTATAGCTAACTAGCTACTGTGTCTTTATGTGTGTGTTCTTTATGGTGTTGTTAGCTAGAGAAGTCAGCCAGCTAGCCGTCGCTAGCTAGCCACTGTAACCAGAAAGCATAGGTAGCTAGCAGGCTGGGATAGGGTTGCTAAACTGTTTTGGTGATGGTAAAGGTGATTTCACAACTTAGCAAAGTTTCCATCATGGCTCCCAATTTTGGGTCAGGGTGCGCTTCGTTGGGGAAGGAGAGGTGCCTAGTACTGTAGAGAGTATGTGGCTGAAAACCTATAGTTCGAATCCCTGTAGATCACTGCTGCAGACGTCTATTCCTACATAACCCTCCCAAATCGGCGCAACTCAAATGCACATGAGCAGAAATGGAGTGACTGGGAAGTGGAGTCCCCATCCAACGTGGACGAGAAGACTATAACGTTGAAGTTCTGGACATGACATAAGAGTTGTATCTGCAACGCTACTGCACTCTCCTTCAGCCTGCCATGAAACCAGTAGACGACAATGGGATATGCTATGGCCTAAGCAGGTACAAGGTCCGGACCAAGAGAGGAACTGATGGTGAAGCTTTCACGATCCCCAACAACATCATGCTGAGGCCACACAGTGGTAGAATCTTCTACCCAGGACAGACCACCCGCTGCCATGTCTGTAATGCCATGGACCACCAGGTGAAGGATTGCAAGACTGTTACGTGCTGGAGATGCAGTGAGTTCACAAGTCCAGAGAGTGCACAAGTGAAAGCAAGGTGATGGGCACACCTACTTCAACTGTCCACAAGCCTACAGCAACAGAGCAAAGAACGGTGGAATGGGAGCAGAACCTGAAGCGCAACAACCAACACAGCCAGCAGATGAGCCTGAAGAGCCCCAGATCCCACAGCACATCCCCAAACAACATGAGCAGCAGAGAGGTGAGGAAGAGGAGGACAAGGGAGCAGAGAGGTGAAGAGGAGAAACATCACAAACCCGAGAGCAACAACCACACCTACAGCCAGTCTTGCAGTCGGTCTGACAGCACACCAGAGAGCAAGAATGACGAGGAGAACGATGACAGTTTCGAGTCTGCCAGTGAAGAGCCATCCCAAGACTCCTCCCTCCCTGATGACACAGGTCCTGCAGCAGTCTGGTCCACTCAAATGGAGGCTCATGATGACGATCCACCAAACCTTGCCAGTACTCCGGCCGCCTCCCACCTCCCTAGTGGCTACCCTCCTCTGCCCTCAGACACATCCAGCACCATCGAAGGTACCCATCCATCAAAAAGTGGTACGAAATGTCCTGTCTCTTCCCCTCAGGAAAAGGGGACCACAAAAAAGCCCTAAATGAGCATCATTCAATAAAAATATAATTAACAACTGTTTACAAGCATAACTGTTTTATCAGTAGTGGTCTGCCATCTAAAATTTCTAAATGTATGAAAAGTTCAGGTGATTATCTCTAATGACCAACAAATGTCAGTATTTATGTTAGAAATGTCTGCATTCTAGTATGCAATGTGTATTTCTAAAAATATTCTCACGTCATGAATGTTATTATTTATTGAAAGATTATATTAAAACTAAACCAAACAACAAAAAAGCAATAACATATGATGCAAAATAACTTATCTGTATCTCATAAACAAGAAAATAAACAGTTATTTATTTTAAGCTGATAAAAAAAGTACATGTGATTGTGTGTGTGCGTGTCTGTGTCTGTCAGTTAGTGTCTGTATTTTAGTGAGAGAGTTCTTGATGAATAAACCCCATATCCATGTCTCTCAATATTTTCCTCCCACAGACAAGCCTGTGTCTTCTCTCCATCTCCAGCTGTGACGGTGATGGAAGAGGAGGTGTCTCTGAGAGTGCTGCCGATGGACCCAGCTGACAGGGGCACCCAGAGGGTCAGACTGGGCCCAGGGCTGATGTCCTCCCTGGGGTTGGCGCTGGGCTCTCCTGTTCTGGTGGCTCTGTCTGGAGGATCCTGTCTCTGTACTGCCTGGCCCAGGCCTGACCTAGCTGACGGATTCATACAGATAGACATGAAATGTTGCTCTCCAAATCTTATCTTAAACAAAGCTACACCCACACACCTCACCCTCAGCCTACCCCTAACCCCCAGCCCTAGCCCCAGCTCTAGCCCACTTCCCCCCAGCCCATGTCGAAGCCCCAGCCTCACCCCAGTCTCCTGCTCCAAGCTGAAAGGCATCAGAGTATCAGTGGTGGTTCAGAGTTTGGAGTTCCGGAAAACCACTCCTCCCAGTTTCATCCATGAACTTGTGAAGGACATGCTGAAAGGGACGTATGTCCACCAGAATCATGTGATAGATGTGGGTGACTATGACACGGACATTAAACTGATCGTCATCGAGAGCCTGAACCCAGAGTCCACCGTGGCTGGTTTGGTTACATCTAAGACGGGGGTGGAAATAACGGGGACGAGGACCCTCAGGCACTACAGAGGACAGCTACAGGAGCAGCCCCGGGTCCTACTGGGAGGACTGGAGGAGGTGAGGACCCAGGATGAGGCTGCGTCTCAATAGTCTACAGTGGCGTCCTCTTCTCCTCTCCTCCTCAATAGTCAATTTCAATTGTCACATCGTTCACTCTGATGTGACTCAGTAGGTGAAAGCAATATGGACTCTAGGATGCCTCTTGAGAATGTATTTTCTCTTCTCCTGAAGTCTTTAGTTAGTCAATGCAGTTGGAGGAGAGGAGATGAGTGGAGGAAGTCACTGTAGATGAAGGACAGAAAGAACCTTTAGTCTCTGTCTAATCATGTCTTTATTGTCTGTGATTCCAGGTGTCAGCGTGTCTGAGAGAGATGTTGCGCCTGCCCCTGCAGTACCCTGCTACCCTGGGCTCCCTGGGTCTGTCCTGCCCCAGAGGAGTGCTACTGGCTGGGCCCCCGGGGGTCGGAAAGACCCTGCTGGTCCGCTGCCTGGTGGGGGAAGTGGGGGCCAGCCTGATCACAGTCAGAGGACCAGAGGTAAGAGGACACACACAGACATACACATACAGTGCATTCGGAAAGTATTCGGACCCCTTCCCTTTTTCCACATTTTGTTACGTTACAGCCTTATTCTAAAATTGATTAAATTATATTTTTTCCTCATCAATCTACATACAATATCCCATAAAGACAAAGTGAAAACAGGTTTTTAGAAATTTTTGCAAATGTATTAAAAATAAAAAACAGATACCTTATTTACATAAGTAGTCAGACCCTTTGCTATGAGCTCAGGTGCATCCTGTTTCCATTGATCATACTTGAGATGTTTCTACAACTTGATTGGAGTCCACCTGTGTTAACTTCAATTGATTGGACATGATTTGGAAAGGCACACACCTGTCTATATAAGGTCCCACAGTTGACACTGCATGTCAGAGCAAAAACCAAGCCATGAGGTGGAAGGAATTGTCCGTAGAGCTCCGAGACAGGATTGTGTCGAGGCACAGATCTGGGGAAGGGTACCAAAACATTTTTGCAGCATTGAAGGTCCCCAAGAACACAGTGGCCTCCATCATTCTTAAATGGAAGAAGTTTGGAACCACCAAGACTCTTCCTAAAGCTGGCCACCCGGCCAAACTGAGCAATTGGGGGAGAAGGGCCTTGGTCAGGGAGGTGACCAAGAACCTGATGGTCACTCTGACAGAGCTCCAGAGTTCCTCTATGGAGATGGGAGAACCTTCCAGAAGGACAACCATCTCTGCAGCACTCTACCAGTCAGGTCTTGATGGTAGAGTGGCCAGACGGAAGCCACTCTTCAGTAAAAGGCACATGACAGCCCGCTTGGAGTTTGCCAAAAGGCACCTAAGTACAGCGAGATCCTTGATGAAAACCTGCTTCGGAGCGCTCGGGATCTCAGACGGGCGAAGGTTCACCTTCCAACAGGACAACGACCCAAAGCACACAGCCAAGACAACACAGGAGTGGCTTCGGGACAAGTCTCTGAATGTCCTTGAGTGGCCCAGAAGAGCCCGGACTTGAACCCGATCGAACATCTCTGGAGAGACCTGAAAATAGCTGTGCAGTGACGCTCCCCATCCAACCTGACAGAGCTTGCAAGGATCTGCAGAGAAGAATGGGAGAAACTCCCCAAATACAGGTGTGCCAAGCTTGTAGCGTCATACCCAAGAAGAATCGAGGCTGTAATCGCTTCCAAAGGTGCTTCAACAAAGTACTGAGTAAAGGGTCTGAATACTTATGTAAATGTGATATTTACATTTATAAAAACCTGTTTTTGCTTTGTCATTATGGGGTGATTGTGTGTAGATTGATGAGGGGGAAAAAACAATTTAATCCGTTTTAGAATAAGGCTGTAACGTAACAAAATGTGGAAAAAGTCAAGGGGTCTGAATACTTTCCCAATGCAATGTATAAACACATACACACGTACACACATAGACATATAAACATGAACGCACACAAACACATGTACACACATAGACATATAAACATGAACGCACACAAACACATGTACACACATAGACATATAAACATGAACGCACACAAACACATGTACACACATAGACATATAAACATGAACGCACACAAACACATGTACACACACAGACATATAAACATGAACGCACACAAACACATGTACACACATAGACATATAAACATGAACGCACACACACACACAGACATATAAACATGAACGCACACAAACACACGTACACACATAGACATATAAACATGAACGCACACACACACATGTACACACATAGACATATAAACATGAACGCACACACACATAGACATATAAACATGAACGCACACACACACATGTACACACATAGACATATAAACATGAACGCACACAAACACACGTACACACACAGACATATAAACATGAACGCACACAAACACATGTACACACACAGACATATAAACATGAACGCACACAAACACATGTACACACAGACATATAAACATGAACGCACACAAACACATGTACACACATAGACATATAAACATGAACGCACACAAACACATGTACACACATAGACATATAAACATGAACGCACACACACACATGTACACACATAGACATATAAACATGAACGCACACAAACACATGTACACACATAGACATATAAATATGAACGCACACAAACACATGTACACACACAGACATATAAACATGAACGCACACACACACACAGACATATAAACATGAACGCACACACACACACAGACATATAAACATGAACGCACACACACACACACACGCACACAGACATATAAACATGAACACACACACGTACACACAGACATATAAACATGAACGCACACAAACACATGTACACACATAGACATATAAACATGAACGCACACAAACACATGTACACACATAGACATATAAACATGAACGCACACAAACACATGTACACACATAGACATATAAACATGAACGCACACAAACACATGTACACACACAGACATATAAACATGAATGCACACACACACATAGACATATAAACATGAACGCACACACACACACACACGCACACAGACATATAAACATGAACACACACACGTACACACAGACATATAAACATGAACGCACACAAACACATGTACACACATAGACATATAAACATGAACGCACACACACACATAGACATATAAACATGAACGCACACACACACACACACGCACACAGACATATAAACATGAACACACACACGTACACACAGACATATAAACATGAACGCACACAAACACACGTACACACATAGACATACAAACATGAACGCACACAAACACATGTACACACATAGACATATAAACATGAACGCACACAAACACATGTACACACATAGACATATAAACATGAACGCACACAAACACATGTACACACATAGACATATAAACATGAACGCACACAAACACATGTACACACATAGACATATAAACATGAACGCACACAAACACATGTACACACACAGACATATAAACATGAACGCACACAAACACATGTACACACATAGACATATAAACATGAACGCACACAAACACATGTACACACATAGACATATAAACATGAACGCACACAAACACATGTACACACATAGACATATAAACATGAACGCACACACACACATAGACATATAAACATGAACGCACACACACACACACACACACGCACACAGACATATAAACATGAACACACACACGTACACACAGACATATAAACATGAACGCACACAAACACACGTACACACATAGACATACAAACATGAACGCACACAAACACATGTACACACATAGACATATAAACATGAACGCACACAAACACATGTACACACATAGACATATAAACATGAACGCACACAAACACATGTACACACATGAACGCACACAAACACATGTACACACATAGACATATAAACATGAACGCACACAAACACATGTACACACACAGACATATAAACATGAACGCACACAAACACATGTACACACACAGACATATAAACATGAACGCACACAAACACATGTACACACACAGACATATAAACATGAACGCACACACACACACAGACATATAAACATGAACGCACACACACACATAGACATATAAACATGAACGCACACACACACACACACGCACACAGACATATAAACATGAACACACACACGTACACACAGACATATAAACATGAACACACACACACATAATATAACACACAAACATACAGTCACATACATATGCATGCACATACACAACACACAGTATTACACAACACACACTTGAATACTTGCTTACATGAAGCAACATTTAACATCAAACCGTTCCCAGCCTTCTTACCTATGTTGTTTAGCTTGTGGGCTCGCTGTTACACAATACACACACACTGGCTAAATGTAATTGGACCCTGCCTCCTCCGTTCCCCAGGTAGTAGGGTCTCGGCCAGGGGAGAGTGAGGAGAGGTTGCGGGCGGTGTTTGGTCGGGCGCGGGCAGCGGCAGAGGAGGGGCCGTGTGTGTTGTTCCTGGATGAGCTGGACTCTCTCTGTCCCAGACGGACTGGATCCTCCGCACCCGAGAACCGGCTGGTCGCTCAGCTGCTCACACTCATGGACGGCATGGACCAATCAGATCGCTTCCTCATCGTAGGAGCCACCAATCAGCCGGACAGCTTGGATCCAGCGCTACGGAGGCCCGGGAGGTTCGACAGAGAGGTGACTTAATATTGTTATTCAAGCTTAATTAAAACCAGAAAGTTCCACAGAGAGGTACAGTAATGAGTGTGTGTGTTGGTCTGTACAATAAGACTATCCTGTGTCTGTTGCCTCCAGGTGGTTATCGGTGCCCCATCAGGGCAGCAGTAGTTGTCTGTACTGTAATGTACTCTGTCTACTCTCTCTCTCTGTTGTCCAGGTGGTTATCGGTGCCCCTACAGCACAGCAGCGGTTGTCCATCCTGTCAGTGCTGTGCCAGGCCATGCCAGTGTGTGTCAGTGTGGACTGGGCAGAGCTGGCCCAGAGGACTACAGGGTATGTGGGTGCTGACCTCAGTGCTCTCTGCCGCGAGGCTGCCATGCTGGCTATACGACACAACACACAGGTAAGCATAGACACACACACAAACACCTTACACTGTAAAGTCAGCTCATATTGGTCCTTCGAGCCGGATCATCCACACTCACACACAAGACACCACACACAGGGAACCAGCATACACACACTTGTTCTAACTTTTATCCAGGTTATTCTCATTGAGATAAAGTCTTAACATTATTGACTCAGTCTCCTGCTGTGCGTTGTGTATGTTGTCAGGGTTCAGGGGAGCAGGCAATCACCATGGAACACTTCCTGTCTGCCCTGAAGACTGTCCGTCCGTCCTGTCTGAGGGGCAGTCTGGGACGGACAGACCTCCCAGTCGTCTCCTGGGAACAGATAGGAGGCCTGGAGGAAGTCAAACTCAAACTACAACAGGTACTGCTGGAACTATACCGGGCAATCAGCAGCATTCCTTTGTTTATTCATTCATCCATCCATTCATTCACTATTGCATCCATTCATTCATTCATTCATTCATCCATCCATTCATTCACTATTGCATCCATTCATTCATCCATCCATCCATCCATTCATTTAACCAAGCACTGAAGAGCAGCAGGCAATAACAGACACAAGGCTCTGCTCCAAAGTAGTGCACTAGAGAATAGGGTGAATAGGGTGTCATTTGAGACTTGCCCTGACTTCCTGTCCTCTGTTTCTGCTCCCTCCCTGTAGAGTATAGAGTGGCCGATGCGTTACCCTGAGGCGTTTGTGCGTCTGGGTCTGTCCCGTCCCAGGGGGGTGTTGCTGTATGGTCCCCCAGGCTGTGCTAAGACCACCCTGGTCAGGGCTGCAGCCACCTCCTCCCACTGCTCCTTCCTGTCAGTCAGCGGGGCTGACCTCTACTCTCCATACGTAGGAGACTCGGAGAAGGCCCTGGCTCAGGTAGGGGTTTGGAGAACCCCTCGTCTTAAACGAATTGTTCCTCTTTTTCTTGTACTAGCATGCAGTGTTAGACATTTTTTGAAGCAGTTCAACTTTGTTATTTGGAGGAATGTTGCTGTCATGCTTTAATCGATATAATCACTTTGGTAGATGTTATTGTATGTGTGCGTGTTTAACCATGTGGTGTGTTCCTGTATGTAGCTGTTTCGTCAGGCACGGGCCTGCGCTCCCTCCATCCTGTTCCTGGATGAGGTGGACTCTCTGATTGGCTCCCGGTCAGAAGGCCACGCCCCTCAGAGTGCCCAGACCCGCCTCCTGTCTGTGCTGCTGAATGAGCTGGACGGGGTAGGCTTTAGGACCCTGGAGAGGAGAGGAGCAGGGAAGACCCTACAAGCTGAAGGAGTGCAGGAGCGCCACCAACAGGAACAGGTCAGACATTACATCCTACTACTAGAGCACCAATCAGAACTAGTCGTTTAAGGAAACATACACCATATAATCACACAAAAAACATACACACAAACAGCACATCGATTTTTATATCGATTCTGCTCAGAATGACTGATCTACAAATCACTTAAAGAGTAGCAATTCTGAGCTTCACATTGCTCAAACTGATCCCCTCAAACGCCCTGACAATCTGCTCCTGTTGTTGTTAACATGATGTCCTGTCTGTCTGTCTACCCTCTCTGTCAGTTGGAGTACCAGGAGGTGTGTAACAAGGAAGTGATGATCGTAGCGGCCACTAACAGACCAGACTCTCTGGACAGCGCCCTCCTAAGGCCTGGGAGACTGGACCAGATCATCTATGTACCCCCACCTGACCTACAGGTAACTATTACCACCTTCACCTGAACTACAGGTAAATATTACCTCACTTTCACCTGAACTACAGGTAAATAATACCTCACCTGTAGGTAACTATTACCACCTCCACCTGAACTACAGGTAAATATTACCTCACCTGCAGGTAACTATTACCACACCTTCACCTGAACTACAGGTAAATATTACCTCACTTTCACCTGAAGTACAGGTAAATATTACCTCACCTTCACCTGAACTACAGGTAAATATTACCTCACCTGGAAGTAAATATTACCACACCTTCACCTGAAGTACAGGTAAATATTACCTCACCTGGAGGTAAATATTACCTCACCTGAACTACAGGTAAATATTACCACACCTTCACCTGAAGTACAGGTAAATATTACCTCACCTGGAGGTAACTATTACCTCACACGAACAACAGGTAAATATGACCTCACCTGAATTACAGGTACATATTGCTACACCTTCACCTGACCTACGGGTACATATTGCTACATCTTCACCTGACCTACAGGTACATATTGCTACACCTTCACCTGACCTACAGGTACATATTGCTACACCTTCACCTGACCTACAGGTACATATTGCTACACCTTCACCTGACCTACAGGTACATATTGCTACATCTTCACCTGACCTACAGGTACATATTGCTACACCTTCACCTGACCTACAGGTACATATTGCTACACCTTCACCTGACCTACAGGTACATATTGCTACACCTTCACCTGCCCTACAGGTACATATTGCTACACCTTCACCTGCCCTAGAGGGATAAGACAAGGGTCTGATGCGCCAGATTGATGTTGCTGTGACGTTTTTAATCTCCGGTACATGCCTCTGTGTCTGATCATCCCTCTGATCGCACTCTCCCTCTTTCACCTCTCTCTTTCTCCTCTCCCCCTTTTCTCTTCTCCCTCTATCTCTCCCTCCAGGCGCGTGTGTCCATCCTGCAGGTGTGTACAGAGAAGATGCCTCTGGATGATGATGTGTGTCTGGAGGAGCTGGCTGAGCAGACTGACCTCTACTCTGGAGCAGACCTGGAGAACCTGTGCAGAGAGGTACAGAGTACCAAAACACCTAGCCCTTTTAACACGCCTCCCCTTTAAATACAATATACTGTACCTGTCCCTTTAATCCTTCGCAATGAGGTACAGTATACACCAATACACCTGTCCCTAAAGTATTTTTCTGAACGAGAATACAGATAATGCTTTTACAGTGGGATTTCTTCACCACAGTCACTTTTAGAAAAATGCTTCCGAATATTTGTATGTTTTGGCCTCCCGAGTGGCGCAGCGGTCCATGAGGCGTCGGCGGGTTTAGGGGAGGGTTTGGCCGGCCGGGATGTCCTTGTCCCATCGCGCTCTAGCGACTCCTTGTGGCGGGCCGGGTGCATGCACACTGACTTCGGTTGCCAGCTGTACAGCGTTTCCTCTGACACATTGGTGCAGTTGGCTTCCGAGTTAAGCGAGCAGTGTGTCAAGAAGCAGTGCGGCTTGGCGGGGTTGTGTTCTCGACCTTCGCCTCTCCCGAGTCTGTACAGCGATGAGACTAACTACTACAAATTGGATATCACGAAATTGGGGAGAAAAAGGGGTAAAAAGTACCAAAAAATAATAATATTTGTATGTTTTAACCATAGGAGAGAGAATGGGCAAAGTGTTTGTTTATACTATAGAAATAGAATGAGAGCTGCGGGGGTTTAACTGTAATGTTGTTGTCTGCAGGCGGCTCTATTGACCCTCCAGGAGGAGAGTATGGAAGCTTCTAGTATCAAACACCGATACTTCCTCCAGTCTTTACAGAGGATGACTCCCTCTCTCTCGACCCAGCAACTACAGACATACAAAAACCTCTTCAGATGACAAACTACAGACCCACCTCATCATATGATGGCTGACAGATGGGTTGGATTTGGAAAGTAAAATAAAACTTCCATTTTGTGAACTTCCATTTTTTGGGGTCTGTTGGCTGTTTCTATAGCCACGAGTTGGCGGTATGTAGGCCTAATTACGGTCACTTCTTCGTAACTGTTATAACATCCTCCTATTGATTGTAGGGATAACTACACCATCTAGTGGTGTACATGTGTAGTAAATCAGCACAAACAGGATCTCACCACTCTACTTCAGTGTTTCCCAACAGCACACATTGTTGTTGTAGCCTGGATAAAAACACCTGATTAACCTTAAAGGGCTTGATGATTAGTTGACAAGTAGAATCAGGTGTGCTTTTCTGGGACCACACAAAAATATGTACTGTTGGGGTAACTAGAGGACCGGAGGTCAGAAACTGCTAGTTCAGGGTCTTAATTTTCTTGCCCAGGGAGTCAGGGACCCCCGCCCGTGAAAACCAGTGTCCCCCTTCAGATTTTCACCAAAAAAAATGTTTTTCCTATGTCTTATTGGGTAAAGGATAATGGCCAGGCAAAGTAAAACATTGAAAAATGTATACATTTTATTTTGACCTCCCCACAGTTATAAATGGAATACAAGAAGTGTCAACTTTAACAGCCTATTTTAGCTAACAGCTGGTTTAACAAGTTAGCCACGTGTTGGCTAAAATGAATGTCCAAGTCAAGGAAGCTTACCAGCAGCATCCCATGTTGAATACTTTGGCTGTAGTCCCCTGTAGAAGCAGAACAAACCACAAAACAACTCTTTAGGTGGGTGTTCAAAATAAAATATTTATTTCTAAATGTAACAGGTTCTTCATTCACATGTTTCCAGTCAACAAATCTTTAAGTTGAGACAGTGATAGTCGTACTGTGTTAGTTTAGTAAAGGGAAGCGTGAGACTGAGACAGGTCTCGGTCTAGTGATAAATTAACTAAAGATTGATAACCATGAATCATTCACACGTAAACAAACAGCTGATCATGTGATCAACAACCGGGCAATACTGCATCCTGATAAGAGAATAGAAGGCTCGGTTCTCATGCCCATACTAGTTTACCACTTAGAAGCTATGCCATTTGGGATGTAACCATACTTCATTCTACGTAGTGGATATTGGAGCAGAGCCTTAAGAAGTGTTCAGGTTGAAGGAATGAATGTGCAAATCACAGAAACACTGGTGAGTGCTGCTGTAGAGAGCCAACCCTGACACATGATCGACCAAATAAAATAAACATCAAAACAAGAGCAACACAAGGCAGGTAATGCATATACTGATCTGATTTGCAGTTAAGAGAAAGGAAAATACATGTCAGTTCCAACCAACCTCATGTTGATAAGCTGGGACAGGAGGACTAGGACAGTTAGTGGTTATTAAGGAACCAACCAAGACCTGAAGACATGATGATGCCAAACCCATATGTATTTATATACACACATAATAAATATGGCTTTGAATGCATATGATAAATATTGGCATATTATCTCACAGCCCTCATAATGCTTATGGAATAATACTGCCTATCTGAAATGTTGACAGGCTCAATCAATCAATCTGATGATAATTAAATAAAACTGGCTGAAATTAACTAGAGGCAGTAGTCATGTATTACCCTACTACAGTATTACACATGATTCACAAAGTCACTTTCATTGTCCATTTACTGTTTTCAGCTAGAAGAAGTTAACTTAAAGAAACAAGTCAAAGAAACATAACCCTTTAATATAAAAACAACACTTCTCTCTGTCTATTGGTTCAACACAATGAGCAAAGAAGGAGAAGCCATTTTCAAACATTAGCAAAGGCAATATTGACACGATCATCAGATGATCAATAACACGATCAGATGTATGGATTAACCTTTTAGAGCCGGCCTGGGCCTCATCTCTGGCTGTGCCTGAAAACATTACTAGCTTCCTCACTCCTTTTTTCCTCAATTCCTCTCAAAGCTCATTGGAGGAGGTCGTCAGAGGGTAGGACCTTGGATCCTCTCTGCCAATTAGCTTTGAGAAGAGTTAAAGAAACAAGGACAGAGGAAGAAAGGATTGGACAGCTAGTAACATTTTCTGACAGCCTCACATCAACCTTGTCAAACACTGATACAGGCCTCTCCGCTACACTAGAGGACCAATACTAACTTCAGATAAATCACACAGTTAACTTGTATTTCTGTGTAAGTTGTTGCATTGGCGTGCCAGACTTTACATACAGGTGCATATCTCATGTTAGGATTGGTCCTTAACAGGTCAGAGTAGATCCCAGTGGTTCTACCTTGTGAGGAGATGATATGACAGACAGGGTGAATCTTAATTGTATTGAATCTGATGTTCCTCCCCTAGGACCATCTCCTCTGATGCGTTTTGAGAAGGAATCAAGGAAATAGAATTGAGATTCACCTACAGAGACACACTCATTCCCTGCTATCACCCCACTCGAAACAATGAAACACATACAGTCAAAGTATACAGCTCTCACAAACAAACACATTAACACAGTTCAATTATAAGTAAAGTAACAAAAGGAATAATGTTAAATTATTAACATTTACAGGCTTTAATGGTGATTATTATAGATATGTCTTTTTTTGTTTTTGTTGAAAGGTTAAGATGCGTTCAACCCCTCTTCAGAAAACTTTGCAGGCAGGTTAACAGCCCAGGAGGAATCAGCTGTCCTTTAAAAATAAATGTGCGTCCGAATGTCCGTCCGAGTATCCTGCCGATGGCATAGATCAGTTCAGTTCCCTACGCTTTCACACCAATCTGGTATAACGTCCTCAGACTCTGTGTGGTTTTATTTTTTCAGGCTATGTGGTGGACTCTCGGCAGCGTGTGCAGGTGTGTGTAGCCCTGTTTCTGTGTGTCTGGACCTGCACAGTGCACCTGGTCAGGCCGTAGGTGTGTATCAACAGGTGTCTGGCCTTGGCCTGCACGTCCTCCCACGCACTGGCACTAGAGGGCGCTAGAAGCACAATACAAACAGAAATCGGGTTAGGACAGTGGCTCTTTCTTCATTTATCTTTCCTCGATTCCTCACATCCTCTCTCGACACCTTGTTAAAATTCATTGGAGAATTAGGTCCGAGGGGGAAGGACCTTAGAACATCTCCAATACAGCTGAGAAGGGTTCGAGGACATAGGATGTGAAGAATCACAGAAAGACTAATTGAGATACAACCAGAGTGTAGTGTTCCTAAACCTATCAACAGAATGCACTCCACATACCATGTGTACAACTAACAAAGGAGAGGAATGTCAAAGGTCACTCACAAAGCTGCAGGTGTGCGAGGGCGGTGGTCTTGTCGCCGGTTAACGCCCACACGTTGAGCTCGTCCACTGATTGGACGTCCTCCAACTTCAGAAGGTCTTCTCTGATTCGCTGAACGTCCACATGCCTGGGTGCCCCTAACAGTAGAAAAAGTACCCAATTGTCATACTTGAGTGAAAGTAAATGTACCTTAATAGAAAATGACTCAAGTACAAGTAAAAGTCACCCAGTACACGTCTACTTGAGTACCGTAGTCAAAAATATAAATAGTAAAGTAAGGTACAAATACCTGAAAAAACAACTTAAGTAGTATTTTAAAGAATCTTTACTTAAATACTTTACACCACTGAGTAAAACACACTAAGTTTCATGAAACTCAGAACGTTAACATTGTTTTGCTCGTCTCTCTAGCCAGTCTTGTTGCCATGTCCAGTACGTTGCTAGCGAAAGACTTGTCCCATTCATAGCATGAGAACAATCTACTATTATTTAAACACTATGGGACGTTTTTACAGCTCCAGATTAAGCAATTGAAACTGTGTTTTAGCTCTCTCTCTCACAGTAGATCTGTCTGGTGAGCAGAAGTATGATGATAATGTAGCTTATCTCCGTCCCTCCAGGACATTATGGTATGATCTAGATCAGTGGTTCCTATTCCTGGTCCTGCGGACCCAAAGGGGTACACATTTTTGCTTTTGCCCTGGCAAATCAAAGGCTTGATGAGTTCATTAGTTGAATCAAGTGTGTGAGTGCTAGGGGGCAAAAACAAACATGTGCACCCCTTTAGGCCCCCAGGACCAGGATTGAGAACCACTGATCTAAATCATATACAGTACACATATAGGCTAATTAATATATGAACTGTAATACATGTAGCCGTTCTCTCACCCTCGAGGACGATGACTCCCGTGTCTCGTATGATGCGTATCGTAGTGAACAGCACCAGGATAGAGAAGATGTAGGTACAGATGGGGTCCGCCAGCTTGTACTCTGGCTAGGGGGGCAAAGGTCAAAGGTTAGATATCAGGTCAATCTAACTCAGCTGGGTCATGTTTGTTAGGTACCAAACTGAAAGAAACAGACAAACAGAAAGGAACTATGTGGACTCGTCCAATAAGGCAGGGTTTCCCCAACTCGATCCTGGGGCTCCCCCTGGGTGCATGTTTTGTGTTTTGCCCTAGCACTACACAGCTGATTCAAATAAACACCATCAAGCTTTGATTATTTGAATCAGTTGTGTAGTGCTAGGGCAAAAACCAAAATGTGCACCCAGGGGGGGGGGGCCCCAGGACCGTAGGTACAAAGCCAAAACGTGCTCCCGTGGGGGGGGGGCCCCAGGACCGAGTTTGGGAAACCCGAATAAGAAACGGTAAATTGAGTTTTCCATTGCAAAATGTTTTAAAACGTTTTCTGTTGCATGGGCTAATGAACACGACCCTGGCCCGACCCAGAAAGCCCTTAAACTATCCCATTCATCCCTTCAACATTAAAACAACAGTTACAAAATCAATGGATCTTTAACCCCTCTTCCTGCTCCCAGGTCTGACGTTCCAGCCTACCTTGAAGCGTACGATGTAGGCAGCGATGAGGACCCCTATACTCTGGACCAGGTCTCCCAGTGCATGGATGAAGGCTGCCCTGACCGCCAGGCTGCCCTGGGGACCCTGCTGCCCCTGGGCTGGGGCGCCACCGTGGCTGTGGCCATGGCCGTGTGAGGGTGGAGGGGGACCCCCGTGGGAGTGACCATGACCCCCGTGGGAGTGGAGGTGACCGTTACCGGTCTGGTTCAGGAGGAAACCCATACTATAGAAATAAATAAGAGAGAGGTTTGTCAGTTTGCTTTTAACTTCTTGTGGCCGTTTAATCTTGGACTACTACGTTTAATCATTACTATAGATGATTGAGGCTACACTCACTACACTATCAATCATCTACACTTTACACACGCCACACTCATCAACACACTTTCCACACGCCACTTACCATCATCAACAACACTATACACACACACCACGCTCATCAACACACTTTACACACGCCACGCTCATCAACACACTTTACACACACCACGCTCATCAACACAATTTACACACGGCACTTACCATCAACAACACTCTACACACGCCACGCTCATCAACACACGCCCCGCTCATCAACAACACTCTACACACGCCACGCTCATCAACACACGCCCCGCTCATCAACACAATTTACACACGCCACGCTCATCAACAACACTCTACACACGCCACTTACCATCATCAACAACACTCTACACACGCCACGCTTATCAACACATTTTCCACACGCCACGCTTATCAACAACACTCTACACACGCCACTTATCATCAACAACAACACTACACGCCAGGCTCTAACCAACTGAGTCACACAATTGCAAAGTCATTTTGTAGTGCGAAGTGGAGAGGAGTGGACCTTTGGACTGCAGTAGTTTATGACATATCATCATACATGTCATAAAGCTTTATCATTCATTCACTCTAACTGGAATCAGGAATCCCTCCCTCCTCACCTCCCCACTGTCGGGTGCAAAATGACTGCTCTCTCCGTCTGTGTGTGCATGCAGTTGTGTGTACTCAGCTACTCACACTAGGTTGACAGCGACCCCCACAGCTGCAGTGATGAGCATGGCATCTCCGTTGATATCAAAGTCCTGACTGACAGTTCTCTGCACCGCCTCGTTCAACAACACCCCCGTTAGGATGTAAATGAGTAACACACTGATACCGGCTGAGACCACCTCTATGGGGGGGGGGGGGAGAGAGACAGATTAGACTATAGCAAATAATGTACCCAAACGTTTATACTGGACAGCTGAATGTAATATGGTAACAGTTTACTGTCTGCATCTATTAAACAGGAGGCTCTAAAACAGCAGAAACCTCTCTGAGCTTTTCAATCACAAGGTCACTTTCCTTACACAGTCTGAGGAGAGAAACGTGAGATACAGGATCAGAACACTGCCGACCTCACACTTTCCATCTCCAAAATATGACAGATCTAGAAAGTGGATCTTTCTGGAACAAGAGGAGAGCAGTAACAGTAACGTACCCAGGCGATGCAGTCCGAAGGTGAATCTGTTGGTGGGTGGTTTAGCAGACAGCCACAACGCCAGTAGAGATACCACTATCCCAATCAGGTCAGTTAACATGTGGAGAGCATCAGTCATTATGGCCAGACTGTTAGCTACATAACCACCTAGAGACACACAGATAGACATTAAATACGTGATCGTAATACAATATCACCAACAGAATTTAACTTAGGGCCCCCAAAAGGCTAGGGCCGGCTCTGACTGCATGTGTGGGTATGGATGGATGTTGGTACGCAGACCCGCGAGCCACTGCAGCCTCTCATGATGACTTCAGATTTTGTGGCCCCCACCCCCATCAAAGTTGCCTATCCCTGACCTACATTATAACCTACACAGATAGCTGTTAGCTACATTTCCACCTACAGACACACAGATACAGAGCTAGCTGTTAGTTAAATCAATACTGGTATTTCTCAGAACATGATCAAGCACACATTACGTTTCTCATCACAGGTATATGTGTGTATTGTTACGCCAGCAGGTGATTGTACAGGTACATGTATGCTAATACCACCATGTGTTGAACATTCCTCAACTATTCACCTGGGGCCAGGTATGAGGTGGGACAGGTATGACCGACTAAGATTACAGATCCAATCACAATGTTGATGTGGGAGATTTAGGATCTGAAAAGCAACTACTGAGTACAGTCTACAGCTGTCCCCAGCCCTGGTCCTGGAGAGCTACAGGGAGTGCACTGTGCATACTTTAGTTCCAGCCCATCACCAACACTCTTAATTCACCTAATAAAAGGTGTTGATGATTAGTTGGTTAGTGAGATCAGGTGTGCTCTAGTGCTGGGCTTGCAGTGCACACTCAGTACCTCTCCAGGACCAGCGATAGTGAGTAGGTCTACTCAGGCTACTTCAGATTGGAACTTGGAAGTCAATGCTCCAAACATCATACTAAATTGATTTGATTGGAACTTGAAGGCCACAGCTTTAACATCACAGTACTAGCAGTGTATAATGAGAGTCTGTAGTCAGTACTGTAACAGACTAGTGTAGTGTGTGTCTTGTCTGCTCACCTATCAGTTCTCCAATCATGAAGAGGAAATACAACACAGAGGCGCACACCAACTTCTTCATCACTCTCCTCCGTTTAACCCCCTCTCTCTTCCTCGTGCAGCTCTCACACTGCAACCGGTCCATGTTGACACTGGGGCTCCCCAAGCTCCCTGAGGACGAGTCGAGCAGCGAGTCGTCATCGTCCACCACCACTGTGTTCACCGCGACGCCGTTCGGCGATGCCCCGGCTGCGTAGTCCTCCATCTCACCGGAAACCACCACTTTGAGTTTGTTGAATTTGGGCGCTTCATCCTCCACGAGTTCGTCACCGGAGAGGTCAAAGGGTGCGGTGTCGCTCAGGTCCCAGTTCTCTGGCTCCTTCCTAAAGGCAGACCGCACCTTGCTCATGAAGCTCGCACCACCTGACATCGTTAACACCAGTTGTTGACAGGTCAGGAGCCGTTAACTTTCAATGATGCCGGTCCGAGCTTGGTGTGCTTCTCACCAATGTCACCGTCTTATAAAGTATTGAATCAGTGGTTGTGGCTGTAACGTTACATCTCTGTGTTGACACACCTGAAACACCTGTGGGATGGAACAAATGAATCATTACCAGAAATAAATAAAAAACGTCCTAACGTTACTTAGGACACACCCAGTGTCTGTTAAAACGGTACAGTATAATACAGATACTGGATTTTTTAAACAAATGAATATGGCTAACTGCACAACAGGTTGACATTTGTAAGTATGTATCGATCGTCTACCCGTGTAACAGAACACTCCGAGGTGGACATTGATTTAAGGAAGCCTACATATTCAATAGTTCATGCACTGAAAACGATGACCATTCCATTTCAGGGAATTCTGATGATTCGAGGGGAACTTCAATGGGGATGACAGCACTTCCAATTCACGAACACACACAAACAATGCATCCACAGTCGGCTGAATCAATCAAAACAGATTGCTAGTTGTCTGCATCCAAATTCCCTGTTTGTCATTAAATAAATTGTCGTTGAAAACAACATCTTGTTAACTACACACAATAGTAATGTCTGGCAACAACTCATCAGTCCTACAAATCGATTCACCATTGACAGAAGATGGGAGGCTTGATTGGTTAGCCAAGCTAGCGCGGAGACTCGATTTCTGTTTTTAACTGAGCTGAAAACATCACATTTATCTTACAACATTAGCGTTAAAATTACCGATCGTCAGCCTTTTCTAGAAGAAAATATTTCCTCGCTGTGATTCTGTTCAAAATCATTTCTGTAACATCGCACCGTTAATAGTTTGAGTAGTCAAGCTACTAGCTTGGTTCAAAGAGGAAGTCCAAACAGTCACATGAGTGACGCCGTCACATGATGTTTTCCAGACGTTGCGGTTCTTGATGGAGAGCTCATTTCAAAAGGTAAAGTGTTCGAAATCATCTGTATATTTTACAATATAACATGATTGCCTCCATTTGGAATGACTTGAATATGTGTTTTGCTGCCTTAGCTAACTGTAGAGTGGACAGCATTTCTAGATTTATTCGGAATGGCATAGCTAGCTATGTTTAGTAGAAAGCTAGCAAAGCCAGGCACTATAGCACTCCCCTAGTGCTGCTATCCAACTAGCTAGTTACTATTTTATCTATTTTATTGATACCTGGTTGTGTTGTCTGAGTCAGGCATTCACTTACTAAGGACATTCAGCCAGTGCTTGCCAATCCTCCCCTGAAAAGCTACAGGGTTTTCAGGCATTTGCTCCAGCCCTACTGTAACACACCTGATTCTACTAATCACCTTTGATCAGCTGAATCAGGTGTTTTAGAGCAGGGCTGGAATAAAAGTCTGCACACTTCTCCAAGAGGAAGTGGGTTTGCAACCCCTCAGAAGGTTCAAGGGTCCAAGTGTCTAACATCTCCAGTGTTTCCCCTATATTCATTTAGCATCTGCGAGCCGCTACTCCAAAAAATATGATTTAAAAAAAGAAGTTACCTTTTAACAGTTCATATTCTGTTAACTCATACCCAAATAATGTTGTTGACTCAGCCTATATTTGTATTTGTGGCCAAAGCATAAAATAAAAACACTTCAAAAACCCCACCTCAAACTTTTAAAAAAATGCTTGCTATTTCGTGATAGTGTGATGTAATACTCCTCAGGAGGATGAGCTGGCCAATCAGTGGTCTAGAGGAGGATGAGCTGGCCAATCAGTGGTCTAGTGGAGGATGAGCTGGACCATCAGCAGTTCACTCGCATAAACATTTTTAATAACCAGTATACGCCCACACCATTCCAACACAGAAAAGCTGCTTTTTAACATACATTTACATTTTAGTCATTTAGCAGATGCTCTTATCCAGAGCGACTGTGCTTCTATTTTACCTTTTTGAATTGGAAATGTGTTCTTTGCATACTTAATTAAAACATTTTAGAAGGAAAACTATTTCACTCATATTGTAAGTAATTATAGGTCATATTTCATGGAAATCTGGAAACACTGGGCAGTTACTTTAAAACAGCAACATTTTGTCTCTACGGCCAAGAGGAGGGCCATTGGCCACACCACCGCTGCTGAAAAAAATCTCTGCTTGCTTTCTCTAGGCTGTAGAATCAGACAGTGACGTCCCACATGGAGACAGAGGGGAAGGCAGATGAGGGTTCCTCATCTCAACGTGACCCTCCTCAGAACACTGGTAGCTACGGTAACTAGTCATGAGTTACACATGCTTATCTCAACTCTGAATCAGGCCCTTATGCCTGATTCGGACTACAGGGCCAAACCGAACCAAGCTGAGTTGTACTGGGCTGGCCTGGTTACATATTCACCATAGTTGCTGGAACCATGCTGGACAAGACGTGAAAATAAAATATTGGTGCCAGGACAGTACGGTTTGTGTCTGCCCTGTAGTGTGAATCAGTCACTTCAGGTGCTTTTCCACTGGCAGGCTTTGCACTAGTTTTTGGTCAAAATATGTTTATTATAATGATAAAAAAATGTGGTGTGTGCTTCTATTTGACCTTTTTGAATTGGAAATGTGTTCTTTGCATATCCCCCTCTCCCTGATGCACCCTCAGAGAGTGGGGTCACGGTCAGGGTCTGCCATTATCAACGGCGGCCCTGGAGCAATTATGGTTAAGTGCCTTGCTCAAGGGCACATCGACATATTTTTCACCTACGAGACCTCTCCCAAAAAAGCCCCAAAAAGTCTAGGGCTATGTACCTACCCTGACATGAGGTCAAACTGAAGGGAGTGGGACTGGTCTTTCTACATGTGACCGGCTAGAATTGACAAAGTGTTTGTTATTGCCCCTTAGATCTCAGCCTGACTCTCCAGGACTTTCGCCCTACAGAGGACTCCCAGCCTGCAGAGAAATCAGTCCTTGTTGAAGAGCCCATTGTAGTGGACAGAAAGGCCATAGAGAAACTGACAGAAGGCCTGCTCTCTCACTACCTGCCTGACCTTTACAGCTCCAAACAGGCTCTGTTGGAACTCAAGTTAGTATTCAAGTCACATCAGACATTAAAACAAACACTTGGGGTACGTCCCAAACGGCACCCTATTTTCTATGTAGTGCACTACTTTTTGACCAGGGCCCATAGGGCTCTGGATGAAAGTAGTGCAATATGAAGGGAATAGGCTGCCATTTGGGATGCACTTGTTGTTTTCTCTAGTCCAGTTTCATCTTTCATTTTATTAGGAGGATAATGATAATTCACTGATCACGTCTGAATTAGATTCTACTTGACAAGATAGTTAGTTTCCTCTGTCCATGTTACAGGTGTTGTGGTGTGTGACTGTCATGTGGTTGTAGCTCTTATGTTCCTCTCCTTTCCTCTTCACCAGTCAAAACCAAGTCATCCTGCTGGACACACTGGACCAAGAAGTCACCAAATTCAGAGAGTGCAACTCCCTACTGGATCTAAACTCACTGGTACATTTGACTGTCTGGCTGGCTGTCTGTGTCTGTCGCTCTGCCTGTTTCTGTCTGTCTGTCTGTCTGTTGTTTCAAACATACACAGCATCTGAAGAGAATACTTTCATTGTCCACCCCTCCTGCTCCCTGTAGGAATGATGTATGTTTGAAACCGGTACTGTTTGTTTCAGTTCACAGAGGCCAAGTTGTATCACGGTAAACTGGTGAACATACGTAAAGACATGATCATGCTGCACGAGAAGACAACTAAACTAAAGGTGGGTGAATGTTTATTTTCCCCCCAGAATGGACTATTGTTGCTTAGCTATTGCTCACCACATAGTTTCTTCTCCTCTCCTCCTCCTCCATTCATTCTCTCCTCTCCTCCTCTTTCTCCTCCTCCACCTCCTCCATTCATTCTCTCCTCTCCTCTTCTATGGTAGCAGTTGATAAGAAATAGTTGTTTTAAATGTAAACTTAAATTTGAACTTACTGACATTGACTTGAATGGGAAACCGTGATGGAAAGTTGTTTTAAAACACGTTGAATTTGTCTCTCTGTCTCCAGAAAAGAGCGTTGAAGCTCCAGCAGCAGAGAGAGAAGGAGGCTATGGAGAAAGAACAACAGAGAGAGAAGGAGCTGGAGAGAGAGAGGCAGCTGATTGCCAAACCTGCCAAGAGAACATAGAACCATCCATGAACTCTGTCCTAACTCTGGCACTGCCAACTATACTATAGAGCCAAAGATGAGGGCTGCGTCGCACTTGTCTCGAGGGCTCCGACCCTGACCCCATCTCTGGTTGTTGAACAGTAGACCAACTCAGTTCCTCAAGATGACACAGTTCATCCAATCGTTGGTGTGAGAAAGTCAGACATGATTTGTTCTCTTGTATGCGGAGCTGTTAGGACAAGTACTGCTTGTAGGTTGTTTTATATTCAGTGGTGTCAAGACGATTACTGCTCCTGGTTAGTTTTCGTGGCCAATCATGCTGTTTAGATCAGAAACAGCTCATGCCAGCAGTGACTATTCCTCACTTCATCCTAAATGTCTGTAATAGGGATTTTCAAGGTGAATAAAAGAGAAGAGCAGTCGCAGATGAAGTCAATCAAAATCAATCTGGTTTAATATAGGTTGCAACAGGGAGACACCTCCAGCACAGAAGCAGAGAAAAAATGTCTAACTCGCTTTCTCTAAGTGTGTGTGTGTTGAATAAGTTTGAGGGATGAATGTAGCACATGGGGATGTGTGAGACCTACTCCTCAGCCTGAAGTGTCCCCCCTAAGACGCTTCAGAAGGGCGGTCACGTGTGCTAGCAAAGCAGAGATCCTGGGGTTTCCAGCTGAATTAGGAGGAAGCAGTGATCCTTTACATAAGCAGGCCCTTATATTCTAATGTCACAGCACCAATGTTCTGTAAACACCTGCCGAGAACCTTGTAGGAAGTCACAACATCAGCTGCTACAGAATCACAGTGTCACAGAATACAATAACAATCGGTGTCCTCTGTCATTGTACCTCCAGTCTGGTGTCAACCACTATCAACAGATATGAGAACAATCCATAACATTCAGTATCAAGTCTAGTGACCATCAACCCGTACACAAATGAGTGTCCCAAATAGAACACTGGAAATCATGTGTATTACACAAAGGGGGAAAAAAATATGCTAAGCATTGTGTTAATTGCTAACTAGAGTTAGCTCAATAACTGGAAGCCTATGGGTATCTGCTAGCATGCAGATACCCATAGACTAGCATGCAGATACCCATAGACTTCCAGTCATTGCGCTAACACTAGTTAGCATTGGATAGCAGAAGTACCTCTAACTTTCTTCATACTGGACACAGAGACATACATTTGGTATCCACAAGTTCATCTGACTCTGGGGAAGTAGATAAAGGGCCTCATTGCCAAACTCCCGAAGTATCCCTTTAACTGAATATGCTGAAAATGAGCTTTATGCATCTTAAATTACAGTCTCCCGTTTTAATCATTCGACATACCCACCAAAAGTGGCTTGCAAATGACCAAGTATCTCGATGCATTTTCAAATGTAGCTTTACTACACATTTCAAGGTGTGAACACCCACAATCAACCTGCCATTCCAAATAAACAATTTTGTCAATTCCAAATCAATTACAGGCTGGGTTGACTCCCACCTCCCTCCCGGTATTCAACCAAGCATCTCTTCAATTCTTATTCCGTTAGTTTGCAGTTCAGAACTCACAACAGCACAAATTAAATGTATGGCTGTCAGAGAGGCCCTTGTGATGTCCCGATATCAATGTCCAGGGGAAGTCTGATTTCCCTACCCAGACAACCTGAGCTTCAGCAACCATCCTTTGCTCTCCATTCTGCCTCGTCCGTTTTTGCCCAGGCACCAACAGCATGAGAGAAGTTTAGATAAGATCCCTTCATGCCTGCTCCACGTGCTAAGTCTCAGGACACATGCAGCACTCCTGCAAGAAGGGCAGTCAATAGCTCAGATGCTGTATCCAGGTTGCTTGGTGCAGGCTCAGGCTAGCAGCTGTGAGGGACCGGGATGTAGTGGATGCCATATCTTCAGCCAGTTAGAGGGGGTGTGGTCTCACACTGATCTGGTCAAATTCATCTGATGCATCAAAGGTACCATCTGGGGTTCTTATTACAATGAAAGAAGACCTGAACACAGTTTAGGACATTGCTGATTCCAGAATCCAAGACCAAGTAATCACTGTATGACTAATATTTACCAATATTCTCCATACAAATGTTAAACACAAATGTCAAAGAAAATAACAAAACACTTGTGATGGAGCCACTTTTTAAGTTGACATACAGTACTTAATTACAAGTTGGAAATCCCACAGTGCAGTTACAGCAACAAACCTGAGAGAGAACTGGTAAATACAGCAGAACAAACCCAGTGAGATGTGTATAAAAACTAAACAACAACAACCCACTTCTTTAGAGATATCAACATCACATTATTACATTTAAACATCACCCAATGCCAACAGACCCACCAATGCAGAGGTCAACTTCCAGTTTTCCGTTGTGGTGCTGGTGGGGATCAATCCCCACCAGAGGGAAGCTGTTTCCATACTCATTATTTTGTGTCAAAACAGAGGTTAGAACCTACAGGGAATAAAAACGCTTCCTCCTGTGAATATATTAAAAGTTAGGCGCTTAGTTTCCCAAACCCCCTCTGTACGAGGTCACAAAATCATTTATCATTCTCTCCCCTCCAGCAGGGCGTTGTTATGGCTACCAAGCGTTCAACTATGCTGAGCTCGAAAGCCAGAGAAATTACACGTGTGAAAACACATTTCTGATAGTTAGATACTCAAAATGTTACTTAAGTTTATTTTAAAGTGAAACATACCTCACTGTGTAAAGACCAAAATGAATGTCGGCCTACTGTATGTCCCTAGTACAATATTCTGTTAGGTCTCTATTAGCGTACTGTATGTCCCTAGCACAATATTATGTTAGGTCTCTATTAGCCTACTGTATGTCCCTGGCACAATATTCTGTTAGGTCTCTATTAGCCTACTGTATGTCCCTAGCACAATATTCTGTTAGGTCTCTATTAGCCTACTGTATGTCCCTGGCACAATATTATGTTAGGTCTCTATTAGCCTACTGTATGTCCCTAGTACAATATTATGTTAGGTCTCTATTAGCCTACTGTATGTCCCTGGCACAATGTTATGTTAGGTCTCTATTAGCCTACTGTATGTCCCTGGCACAATGTTATGTTAGGTCTCTATTAGCCTACTGTATGTCCCTAGTACAATATTATGTTAGGTCTCTATTAGCCTACTGTATGTCCCTGGCACAATGTTATGTTAGGTCTCTATTAGCCTACTGTATGTCCCTGGCACAATATTATGTTAGGTCTCTATTAGCCTACTGTATGTCCCTAGTACAATATTATGTTAGGTCTCTATTAGCCTACTGTATGTCCCTGGCACAATGTTATGTTAGGTCTCTATTAGCCTACTGTATGTCCCTGGCACAATGTTATGTTAGGTCTCTATTAGCCTAATGTATGTCCCTAGTACAATATTATGTTAGGTCTCTATTAGCCTACTGTATGTCCCTGGCACAATGTTATGTTAGGTCTCTATTAGCCTACTGTATGTCCCTGGCACAATATTATGTTAGGTCTCTATTAGCCTACTGTATGTCCCTGGCACAATATTCTGTTAGGTCTCTATTAGCCTACTGTATGTCCCTGGCACAATATTATGTTAGGTCTCTATTAGCCTACTCAACAAGCATCACAGACATATATACATATGTACAGTATAGACGGGTGGGTTGTGACCAACAAAACCGATGGGTGCGCAACTTTGGGGCAAGACCGACGGGGTTGGATTTCAATCAAAGGATTATTGACAAGTAAACTACATTTTGTTTCCAAATGTTTAAAGAAAACATTAATTAATTCGAACAATAAGTAGTTGTTGTTCCAATTACAATGGCGTCCTATTCTCTATGTAGTGCACTACAAGTCCCACTGGGCTCTGGTCAAAAGTTGTGCACTATATAGGGAATAGGGTGCCATTTGGGACAGATCCTGTCTCCATCTATGAATTGTTTGTAACTGGACATTTTCAACAGCAATGAATATATGTGCCATTTGAAAGCACTTGAGGGCTTGGCTGTTTTTGTGAATACAGTTTACATACACTGAGTGTACAAAACATTAGGAACACCTTCCTAATATTGAGTTGCACCACCCCCTTTTGCCCTCAGAACAGCCTCAATTCGTCTGGGCTTGGACTCTACAAGGTGTCGAAAGTGTTCCACAGGGATGCTGGCCCATGTTGACTCCAATGCTTCCCACAGTTGTGTCAAGTTGGCTGGATCCTTATTGTGTAGCAGACTCAAAATTGCAACGGCATCTAAAGCATGTGGAACAGACAGAAACTCAACTGTTGAAAGTTGTAAGTAAACAGTTTATATTTACCACCACATACAAACTCTCTTTTTCTTAGTTTAGGAATAATGTTGTTGTTGTTGTTGTTTTACCATGGAAAACTGGATACCCATTTGGATTGAATAGTGCCCAAAGCGTGATCTCAGTCAGTGTAGTTCCTTCCCCAGACAGAGGGGGGCGATGGAGAGGAGGAGCAGGGACGGTTTTGTAGGCGTTTCCTGTCATAAAAAAAGTGAGACGTAAAAATAGCGTTTTATGTGAGCGGCTGCAGGAGGTGCGGTCGACACGAGGGTGTCTTGAGGTGGCCAGGAATTTAACCTTGTTTTTGTCAACAAACTCTACCATAATTTTCGCTAGTCGTCTGTCTCTAATATTAGCTCCTCTGTCTGAAAGGAACAAACTGTATAATACAAACTGTTCCCAGGTAATTTCAGTGTCATAAGTAATGCCTGGAAAAACACAGATCGTGGTAATAGTTAATCACTAGAAACATAGTGGTGAATAATAACTGTTAAGTAGATTTTTCACTTAGTCATGCATTGATGTCAATGGGACACCAAGTGAAAATTCGACTTCACTGGAAGTCAATAGCTCAGATGCTGTATCCAGGTTGCTTGGTGCAGGCTCAGGCTAGCAGCTGTGAGGGACCGGGATGTAGTGGATGCCATATCTTCAGCCAGTTAGAGGGGGTGTGGTCTCACACTGATCTGGTCAAATTCATCTGATGCATCAAATGTACCATCTGGGGTTCTTATTACAATGAAAGAAGACCTGAACACAGTTTAGGACATTGCTGATTCCAGAATTCAAGACCAAGTAATCACTGTATGACTAATATTTACCAATATTCTCCATACAAATGTTAAACACAAATGTCAAAGAAAATAACAAAACACTTGTAATGGAGCCACTTTTTAAGTTGACATACAGTACTTAATTACAAGTTGGAAATCCCACAGTGCAGTTACAGCAACAAACCTGAGAGAGAACTGGAAAATACAGCAGAACAAACCCAGTGAGATGTGGATAAAAACTAAACAACAACAACCCACTTCTTTAGAGATATCAACATCACATTATTACATTTAAACATCACCCAATGCCAACAGACCCACCAATGCAGAGGTCAACTTCCAGTTTTCCGGTGTGGTGCTGGTGGTGAGATGCTCTGCTGGCGGGGGTGATCAATCCCCACCAGAGGGAAGCTGTTTCCATACTCATTATTTTGTGTCAAAACAGAGGTTAGAACCTACAGGGAATAAAAACGCTTCCTCCTGTGAATATATTAAAAGTTAGGCGCTTAGTTTCCCAAACCCCCTCTGTACGAGGTCACAAAATCATTTATCATTCTCTCCCCTCCAGCAGGGCGTTGTTATGGCTACCAAGCGTTCAACTATGCTGAGCTCGAAAGCCAGAGAAATGACACGTGTGAAAACACATTTCTGATAGTTAGATACTCAAAATGTTACTTAAGTTTATTTTAAAGTGAAACATACCTCACTGTGTAAAGACCAAAATGAATGTCGGCCTACTGTATGTCCCTAGTACAATATTATGTTAGGTCTCTATTAGCCTACTGTATGTCCCTAGCACAATATTATGTTAGGTCTCTATTAGCCTACTGTATGTCCCTAGCACAATATTATGTTAGGTCTCTATTAGCCTACTGTATGTCCCTGGCACAATATTCTGTTAGGTCTCTATTAGCCTACTGTATGTCCCTAGTACAATATTATGTTAGGTCTCTATTAGCCTACTGTATGTCCCTAGCACAATATTATGTTAGGTCTCTATTAGCCTACTGTATGTCCCTGGCACAATATTATGTTAGGTCTCTATTAGCCTACTGTATGTCCCTAGCACAATATTATGTTAGGTCTCTATTAGCCTACTGTATGTCCCTGGCACAATATTATGTTAGGTCTCTATTAGCCTACTGTATGTCCCTGGCACAATATTCTGTTAGGTCTCTATTAGCCTACTGTATGTCCCTAGTACAATATTATGTTAGGTCTCTATTAGCCTACTGTATGTCCCTAGCACAATATTATGTTAGGTCTCTATTAGCCTACTGTATGTCCCTGGCACAATATTATGTTAGGTCTCTATTAGCCTACTGTATGTCCCTAGCACAATATTATGTTAGGTCTCTATTAGCCTACTGTATGTCCCTGGCACAATATTCTGTTAGGTCTCTATTAGCCTACTGTATGTCCCTAGTACAATATTATGTTAGGTCTCTATTAGCCTACTGTATGTCCCTGGCACAATATTATGTTAGGTCTCTATTAGCCTACTGTATGTCCCTAGCACAATATTATGTTAGGTCTCTATTAGCCTACTGTATGTCCCTAGCACAATATTATGTTAGGTCTCTATTAGCCTACTCAACAAGCATCACAGACAAATACACATATGTACAGTATAGATGGGTGGGTTGTGACCAACAAAACAGATGGGTGCGCAACTTTTTTTATTTTATTTTTTTATTTCACCTTTATTTAACCAGGTAAGCCAGTTGAGAACAGGTTCTCATTTACAACTGCGACCTGGCCAAGATAAAGCATAGTAGTGCAATAAAACAACAACACAGAGTTACATATGGGGTAAAAAACATAAAGTCAGAAATACAACAGAAAATATATATACAGTGTGTGCAAATGTAGCAAGTTATGGAGGTAAGGCAATAAATAGGCTATAGTGCAGAATAATTACAATAGTATTAACACTGGAATGCTAGATGTGCAAGAGATTATGTGCAAATAGAGATACTGGGGTGCAAATGAGCAAAATAAATAACAATATAGGGATGAGGTAGTTGGGTGGGCTAATTTCAGATGGGCTGTGTACAGGTGCAGTGATCGGTAAGGTGCTCTGACAACTGATGCTTAAAGTTATTGAGGGAGATAAGAGTCTCCAGCTTCAGAGATTTTTGCAATTCGTTCCAGTCATTGGCAGCAGAGAACTGGAAGGAATGGCGGCCAAAGGAGGTGTTGGCTTTGGGAATGACCAGTGAGATATACCTGCTGGAGCGCAGACTACGGGTGGGTGCTGCTATGGTGACCAATGAGCTAAGATAAGGCGGGGATTTGCCTAGCAGTGATTTATAGATGGCCTGGAGCCAGTGGGTTTGACGACGAACATGTAGTGAGGACCAGCCAACAAGAGCGTACAGGTCACAGTGGTGGGTAGTGTATGGGGCTTTGGAGACAAAACGGATGGCACTGTGATAGACTACATCCAATTTGCTGAGTAGAGTGTTGGAGGCTATTTTGTAAATGACATCGCCAAAGTCAAGGATCGGTAGGATAGTCAGTTTTACGAGGGCATGTTTGGCAGCATGAGTGAAGGAGGCTTTGTTGCGAAATAGGAAGCCGATTCTAGATTTAACTTTGGATTGGAGATTCTTTATGTGAGTCTGGAAGTTGAGTTTACAGTCTAACCAGACACCTAGGTATTTGTAGTTGTCCACATACTCTAGGTCAGACCCGTCGAGAGTGGTGATTCTAGTCGGGTGGGCGGGTGCCAGCAGCGTTCGATTGAAAAGCATGCATTTAGTTTTACATAACTTTGGGGCAAGACTGACGGGGTTGGATTTCAATCAAAGGATTATTGACAAGTAAACTACATTTTGTTTCCAAATGTTTAAAGAAAACATTAATTAATTCAAACAATAAGTAGTTGTTGTTCCAATGACAATGGCGTCCTATTCTCTATGTAGTGCACTACAAGTCCCACTGGGTGCACTATATAGGGAATAGGGTGCCATTTGGGACACATCCTGTCTCCATCAATGAATTGTTTGTAACTGGACATTTTCAACAGCTCTGAATATATGTGCCATTTGAAAGCACTTGAGGGTTTTTGTGAATACAGTTTACATACACTGAGTGTACAAAACATTAGGAACACCTTCCTAATATTGAGTTGCACCACCCCCTTTTGCCCTCAGAACAGCCTCAATTCGTCTGGGCTTGGACTCTACAAGGTGTCGAAAGTGTTCCACAGGGATGCTGGCCCATGTTGACTCCAATGCTTCCCACAGTTGTGTCAAGTTGGCTGGATCTCCTTTGAGTGGTAGACCATTTCTTGATACATACGGGAAACTGTTGAGTGTGAAAAACCCAGCAGCGTTGCAGTTCTTGACACAAACCGGTACGCCTGGCACCTACTACCATACCCCGTTCAAAGGCACTTAAATCTTTTGTCTTGCCCATTCACCCTCTGAATGGCACACATACACAATCCATCTCTCAATTGTCTCAAGGCTTAAAAAGTGTTATTTCACCTGTCTCCTCCCCTTCATCTACACTGATTGAAGTGGATTTAACAGGTGACATCAATAAGGGATCATAGCTTTCACCTGGATTCACCTGGTCAGTCTACGTCAGGGAAAGAGCAGTTGTTCTTAATGTTTTGTACACTCAGTGTATCTATGTTTTGTCACATGGAGCTTCAAATAATTTTAACTGAAAAATAACATATTTAAAATAAAGAATGAGAGTGTGTGTGTGTGTGTACGAGTGTGTGCGAGTGTGTGCACGTGTACTGTAAAAGGTGTGATACAGACTAGTATGCTGTTGGTTGTTACAGCTGTTATCTGAACAAAGTCTACTAGATGGCAGCAGACACCTATTAGTATATAGGCATTCAACTCTGACAATGTCTGCCAGTTTTCTCTCATCCTGTCCTTTTCCCATGTCATTTTCTCATTAGGGTTAAAACACAAAACAGACCCTAGGTCAGTGTATGGGAAAATGACATGGGGAAAGGACAGGATGAGAGAACTGGTCCTAGAGCTGTGCCTAAGGGCAACTTGAACACAACCCTTGTGTCTGAGACGGCAGACGTTTTCAGAGTTGAATGCCTATATACTAATAGGTGTCTGCTGCCATCTAGTGGACTATGTTCAGATAACAGCTGTAACAACCAACAGCATACTCGTCTGTATCCCACCATTTACAGTACACGTGCACACACTCGTACACACATACACACACTCTCTCATTCTTTGTTTCAAAGATTTTTCAGTCAAAATTATTTCCTAAGGATTGCAACTTCAAGTTGGAGGCTCTGTAGTTATCTTTGACAGTAAGTTGTAGGTACCCCAGTCCCATTGATTTATATAAGCTCTTTTCAATTTTTTGTATTGCCATTTTATTACCCAACAGCAGTCTGTCCCTCCTGAAGTTACTCTGCTAACAGTATATGATTTCTCAGCTTCGTATGGAGCTGAAAATTCAACACATATATCACTTCTTCATTATGTACAGAGATGTATCTAACTTTGGGGCAAACCCTAACTTCCACTGAAGTCGAATTTTCACTTGGTGTCCCATTGACATCAATGCATGACTAAGTGAAAAATCTACTTAACAGTTATTATTCACCCCTATGTTTCTAGTGATGAACTATTACCATGATCTGTGTTTTTCCAGGTATTACTTATGACACTGAAATGACCTGGGAACAGTTTGTATTATACAGTTTGTTACTTTCAGACAGAGGAGCTAATATTAGAGACAGACGACTAGCGAAAATTATGGTAGAGTTTGTTGACAAAAACAAGGTTAAATTCCTGGCCACCTCAAGACACCCTTGTGTCGACCGCACCTCCTGCAGCCGCTCACATAAAACGCTATTTTTACGTCTCACTTTTTTTATGACAGGAAACGCCTACAAAACCGTCCCTGCTCCTCCTCTCCATCGCCCCCCTCTGTCTGGGGAAGGAACTACACTGACTGAGATCACACTTTGGGCACTATTCAATCCAAATGGGTATCCAGTTTTCCATGGTAAAACAACAACAACATTATTCCTAAACTAAGAAAAAGAGAGTTTGTATGTGGTGGTAAATAGAAACTGTTTACTTACAACTTTCAACAGTTGAGTTTTTGTCTGTTCCACATGTTTTAGATGCCGTTGCAATTTTGAGTCTGCTACACAATAAGGATGATGTTTTTGTCTTATTAACCGGGACACCTGGTCTGTGTGTTTGGTTGAACAGTTGGTTGGGGTGTGTTGAGGGACCAGACAGCCTCAGGTTGGGGTGGGGAGTGTTGAGGGACCAGACAGCCTCAGGTTGGGGTGGGGAGTGTTGAGGGACCAGACAGCCTCAGGTTGGGGTGGGGAGTGTTGAGGGACCAGACAGCCCTTGTTTGGGGTGGGGAGTGTTGAGGGACCAGACAGCCCCAGGGTGGGGAGTGTTGAGGGACCAGACAGACCCAGGTTGGGGTGAGGAGTGTTGAGGGACCAGACAGCCCCAGGGTGGGGAGTGTTGAGGGACCAGACAGCCCCTGGTTGGGTTGGGGAGTGTTGAGGGACCAGACAGCCCCAGGGTGGGGAGTGTTGAGGGACCAGACAGCCCCAGGGTGGGGAGTGTTGAGGGACCAGACAGCCCCTGGTTGGGTTGGGGAGCGTTGAGGGACCAGACAGCCCCAGGGTGAGGAGTGTTGAGGGACCAGACAGCCCCAGGGTGGGGAGTGTTGAGGGACCAGACAGCCCCTGGGGCAGTGGTGGTTTCTAAGGTTGTGGTCTCATCTGTGGTCCTCCTTTCCTCTCCACCTCATGTCCTCCTCTTCTCCTTCCACCCTCCTCCTGTCCTCCCCTCTCCTCTCATTTCTCCTCCTGTCCTCCCCTCTCCTCTCCTCTCCTCCTGTCCTCCCTCTTATTTCATCACCTCTCCTCCTTCCCTCCTTTCCTCCTTCCCTCCTCCCATGGTTCTTGTCTCTGTATTTAGAATTTTGGCCGTCGGGAGGAAAAACAAACCTCTCCTCTGCAGCCGCAGCCGCTACCGACTCCACAGACACACAGCTGTAGATGGTGGCATACTGTGTCCATCTGTGTGTGTGTGTGTGTGTGTGTGTGTCTGAGTAAACCATGATTCAGGATGGTAAGGAGTGGGAGGCTGCGTCTCGGTCCGACAACACAGGGCCTCACGTCACACACACACACACCACCCGACCCCACCCCACACCACATTGCTGGCCGGCCCACCTAAACAGGATATGGCTGTCAGAGGCCACAGTAACAGGACTAATAGATGCTGCATCCTGTTCTTATTCCTCTCATACGTAACGTTACCATTTGGTTGGCATGGTAGTATTCCACACTGCCTGTCTCTAGCCATAATATGATGTTCTGCTTGGTATAGTGGGTAGTGGTGTGGTGGAGCTGGAAAACTTTTCTCCTTGTGTTTTGACCAGAGCAGAGTGAGGAGAGTTTTCCTCTCATCCCAGGCTTGTGTGTTTTCACCAGACCAGAGCAGAGCAGGGCTGAGAGACTGTGGGTAGTTTTCCTCCCAGGCTGGTGTGTTTTGACCAGAGCAAGGCAGAGATGAGACACTGCCTGGGATAGTGGGTATAGTGGTGTGATGGATCTGGAAAACATGTCTGGTTCTGCTGGTGTTTTGACCAGAGACCAGAGACCAGAGACCAGAGACCAGAGACCAGAGACCAGAGACCAGAGACCAGAGACCAGAGACCAGAGACCAGAGCAGGGCATGACAGAGTCAGTCTGCATCCAAAATGGCACCCTATTCCCTCTTTGGTGGGTGCTTATATCTGTCCTATTTCACACATGTACTAGTGTGTATTATATGCATGTGTGAATTGGAAATGTGTTTTATGCATATCCCAACTCCCCCTGAGACACCCTCGGAGAGTTGGGTCACAGCCAGGATCTTTGTGCACTACTCCTATGGGCCCTGGTTAAAAGTAGTGCACTATTTAGAGAATAGGGTACCATTTGAGATGCAACCTCACAGTGAGGCTAGATTTCCTCCCATCCAATGCCTGCCTGGTCTTATATAACCATGACCAGGCCAGACGGGCACAAGGGGAATGTGGGTAATTGAGTTGCCCAGGCTGACCCAACAGATGGAGAGGACTATGTTTTTAAAAAGTTAAAAAGATGTTACAGTCAATGTGCCCTTAGAAAGCTCATACAGTATACTATATATCTCTTCACTGTGAGAGGATAAGTCAGATGTCTCCAGCAAGGTTAAATTCCATTTCATTTCAGTCAATTTAGGAAGTGAACTGACATTTTAATTCTAATTTTCCTCATTGAAAAGCACTGGAATTGACCAGGCCAGACGGGCACAAAGGGAATGTGGGTAATTGAGTTGCCCAGGCTGACCCAACAGATGGAGAGGAATATGTTTTTAAAAAGTTAAAAAGATGTTACAGTCAATGTGCCCTTAGAAAGCTCATACAGTATACTATATATCTCTTCACTGTGAGAGGATAAGTCAGATGTCTCCAGCAAGGTTCAATTCCCTTTCATTTCAGTCAATTTAGGAAGTGAACTGACATTTTAATTCTAATTTTCCTCATTGAAAAGCACTGGAATTGACCAAATCCCAGTCCAAAAGGTGAATTGAGATGTGTTGTTATAGAGGTGAGGGTTGTTTGCATCTCAAATGGAAACATATTCCCTACATAGTTGTTGTCTTCTCTAGGCTAAAGGCCTCTTCTCAGTGATAAACAATCTTGTTGTTGTTGTCCCTGTCTGTGTAATTACTGCCCTGATATGTTACACATCTTAGCAGCAACAGACTATGGTGAACCACAGGAGGTATAGAAGACACTTTTACCACCAACCCAGACTCTGGGTTAAACCTTTACTATATCATCCCTGGGTTGGCTAGCCAAGTGCTGGGTTTACGACTTGGCCTTTGGTTGCAGTTAGTGCTCAGTTAGTTGGATTAGTTAGTACTGTTTTAACTCTCTCTAGCCCTCAGGCTGTACTGGCCTTCAAGGTGGGTTTTTCAAAACAAGTCAACATTTTAAGCTCTTTTTTTAGTTTCCCACAAAAATAACTTCTGTGAGTCCTCAAAACAAGGCTTCAGTAAAAAGCCCATTAGAAACAGCAGGTTTATAAATCAGCCTGGTTTCAGTGGGCTGGGATTTGCTGCTGTTAAACTGGTAAATATAGCAATGTGCCCTACGCAGATGGGTAACTGTGGTGGAGGAAAAGGATGATTTGATTAAACCAATGTGCCTTGCCCTTGTTATTGCCCTACATTGGGTAACAGAGAGAGGATAGAGAGAGGGAGAAGAAGAGAGAAGGAGAGAGAGAGAAGGAGCATGTTGACTATGTACTGTGGGAGAATCACAGAGTTTGTTTATTCAGACAAACAGATATCTTTCTGTTGTGTCTGCAGATACACAGTCACACAGTCACCTCAGAGGCCAAGGAGAGATGTTGCTGGGTTCTGGTCTTGTGTGTGTGTGTGTGTGTGTGTGTGTGTGTGTGTGTGTGTGTGTGTGTGTGTGTGCGTGCGTGCGTGCGTGCGTGCGTGCGTGCGTGCGTGCGTGCGTGCGTGCGTGCGTGCGTGCGTGCGTGCGTGCGTGCGTGCGTGCGTGCGTGCGTGCGTGCGTGCGTGCGTGCGTGCGTGTGCACGAGTGGACATTTAAGTATATGATATGTGTGCACGTGAGTATATGGCTAGATACTCTCCAGTCTAAACCTAACCTTAAACAGTAGAGCAGAGTTAGCCAGTAGTCTCCACTTCAATTTATGCTGTTGTTTATTCTCTTTCTGAGATTACCACAGACTGACTACTGCTTATCCTGCGGCTTCCCTCAGGACAGACAGGGGAGAGGGGGAGAGGGGGAAGGAGTAAAGAAAGAGAGAGAGGGGGAGGTAGAGGAGAGAGAGTGTGGGAGGTAGAGAGGTAGAGAGAGAGAGAGGTAGAGAGAGGTAGAGAGAGGTAGAGAGAGAGAGAGAGAGAGGGGTAGAGAGAGGGAGAGAGGGAGAGAGAGAGAGAGAGAGAGAGAGAGAGAGAGAGAGAGAGAGAGAGAGAGAGAGAGAGAGAGAGAGAGAGAGAGAGAGAGAGAGAGAGAGAGAGAGAGAGAGAGAGAGAGAGAGAGAGAGAGAGAGAGAGAGAGAGAGAGAGAGAGAGAGAGAGAGAGAGAGAGAGAGAGAGAGAGAGAGAGAGAGAGAGAGAGAGAGAGAGAGAGAGAGACCTCTCTCAGACCACAGTAAAATCACAGTGTATCTGAGAAGAGCAGAACCCAACCATGAAGCATCACGGCCCAATAAATTACATGCTTCTAAACAGACCTATAGATGGAGTGCAAACAGTACAGACATCTACCAAAAAGCAATTAGTAGCCAAAAATTACATTCTCTCCTGGACAACTTTTTAGCCTTAACATTCTCATACAGCAATGAAGGTGTAAATTTGGCCGTTTGGAACATAAACTTTATATTTTACAAATTAGCCTCCTTGGCTAATCTAAAGAAACATAAGAGCAAACCAAAAAGTATAGATAATGAAAAATTGTTTGATAATGATTGCAAAAATCTAAGAAAGTCCTTGAGAAATATATCTAATCAAAAACACTGAGACCCAGACAACAAAAATATACACCTTCAATATGGGGAAACACTGAAGCAATACAAACAAAAAAGAACAAAAAAGGAACAGCACATTAGAAATCAGCTGGATGTAATTGAGGAATCCATAGAATCAAACCACTTCTGGGAGAATTTGAATAAATTAAACAAACCTCATAATGAGGAATTGGCTATCCAAAATGGGGATATGTGGAGAAATCACTTTGCAAACCTCTACAACAATATAACAAAAAGCCCAGAACAACAAGATATACAAGAAAAATTACAAATCCTTGAATCAGCAGTCAAAGACTATCAGAATCATGTAGATACCCCAATTACAGAACAATAATTATTGGAAAGACTTTGCACTCTCCAACCCAAAAAGGCCTGTGGTGCTGATGGTATTTTAAATGAAATGATCAAATATACAGACCACAAATTCAAATTGGCTATACTCAAACTCTTCAACATTATCCTAACTGCAGGTATTTTCCCTGATATTTGGAACCAAGGATTGATCACACCAATTTATAAAAATGGAGACAAATTTGACCCAAATAATTACAGAGGAATTTGCGTTAACAGCAACTTGGGAAAAATTCTCTGCAGTATCATAAACAGCAGACTACATCATTTCCTTGATGAACGCAACATCCTAAGCAGAAGCCAGATTGGATTTGTAAAAAAATATCGAACAACAGACCACATTAACACCCTCCACACTCTAATTGACAAACAAGTAAACCAAAACAAAGGCAAAATCTACTTGTGACTTCAAGAAAGCATTTGATTCAATTTGGCACAAAGGTCTTTTTTACAAACTAATAGAAAGTGGTATTGGAGGGAAAACATATGATGTTATTAAATCAATGTACACTAAAAACAAATGTGCAGTTAAAATCGGCAACAAGCAAACAGACTTCTTCTCTCAGGGACGTGGAGTGAAACAGGGCTGCCCAATAAGTCCAACATTATTTAACATCTACATTAATGAATTGGCAAAAACATTAGAAGAATCGGCAGCACCTGGTCTCACCCTACACAACACTGAAATCAAGTGTCTGCTGTACGCAGATGACCTGGTGTTACTGTCTCCCACTAAGGAGGGGTTACAGCAGCATCTAGATCATCTGCACAGGTTCTGCCAGACCTGGGCCCTGACTGTTAATCTAAAAAAAAACGAATATAATGATAATTCCAAAAAAGATCCGGAAATCAGGATGACAAATATACATTCTATTTGGACACAGTTCTATTAGAACACACCAAAAATTACTCGTATCTAGGACTAAATATCAGCAACACAGATAGCTTTCAGATGGCTGTGAATGACCTGAGACATAGCAAGAAGAGCATTCTATGCCATTCAAAGGAATATTAAAATCGAAATTCCAATTAGAATCTGGTTCAACATTTTCCAATTACATTTTACATTTTAGTCATTTAGCAGACGCTCTTATCCAGAGCGACTTACAGTTAGTGAGTGCATACATTTTTCATACATTTTCCAATCAGTTATAGAACCAATTGCTCTATATGGCAGCGAAGTTTGGGGTCCGCTCTCTAATACTGAATTTACCAAATGGGACAAACATCCAATCGAAATACTGCATGCAGAGTTTTGCAAGACTGTATTGCAAGTGCAAAGAAAAACTCAAAATAACGCATGTAGAGCAGAATTGGGCCAATACCCCCTCCTTATTCGAATAGAAAAAAGAGCCATCAAATTTTACAACCATCTAAAAACAAGTCACCCCAAAACATTCCATCACACAGCTCTACTATGTCAAGAGATGAAACAAGAGAAGAGTCCCCTCAGCCAGCTGGTTCTGAGGATCAGTTCACTAACCAAAACCAACCTCATAGAGCCTCAGGACAGCACTCAGAAAATCTGGCCCAACCAAATCATCGCAAAGCAAAAAGAAAAATATATCACCTATTGGAAAGACACCACAAAAAATCAAAGTAAACTTCAATGCTATTTGGCTCTAAACAGACAGTACATGGTGGCAGACTATCTGACCACCGTGACTGATAGAAAACTGAGGAAAACAATGACTAGGTACAGACTCAGTGAGCACAGTCTGGCTATAGAGACCGGTCATCACAGGCAAACCTGGCTGCCCAGAGAGGACAGGCTGTGCTCACTCTGCCCCCGGGGAGAGGTAGAGACAGAGCTGAATTTCTTATTACACTGTGACAAATACTCAGAGCTAAGATAATCTTTCTCTCCCAAAATTATCATTCAGTACAAAGAATTTGAAACTATAAAAGAGGAATAAAAAATCAAATATTTATTGGGTGAAAAGCCTAAATGTGCAATTTTGGCAGCCGAATATGTGTCCTCCTGCCACAACCTGAGGGACAGCCAGTGAAAAGTGTAATGTAATGTCAATAATATTTCCTGTTTTGTTTTGGCTTTCATACCATGTCATGTGTCCTCTCAGTCATGTTGAGACTGGTCGACTACTATTGCTTTACAGTTTTTCTCAATTGCTAAAACACTAAACCCTATTGTCTGAACCAAATGCTCAGTTGCCTGAACCCACTGATTGAATCAATCACTCTTTTGGCAAAACCATAAGCACTTTTCACCTGTTTAGACATAACTTGCCAACACATTTTCATTGTGATGCACCCGTGCTGCATAATGGTGAGCACAGGTGACAAAAGTCAAACACAATTAGAGCACAGGTGTCACCACTTGAACACAACAACTCAAAATTGATCACACTTGTGGCTAATGATGTGAGGGAACATATACAGTAAGCCAGTTCAGAGAGCACTGGTTTGTGAGGCCCTACAATGGATAGAAATCTGAGAGGAAGAGTTCGTGTGAGAGGAGGTCGAGGTGGTCGAGGTGGTCAGCGAAGACAAAGAACAGTAATATCTGATGAAATCAGAGCTACTGTGATTGACCATGTTCTTGTCCATGGTATGAGCATGAGGGAGGCTGGACAAAGGGTACAACCAAACATCAGTAGATTCACTGTGTCCACCATAATCCGAAGATTTAGAGAAGAGAACAGGTAATTACCTTTTTTTGACATTATAGTACAGTATGTAAATGTTGACAGCAATTACTGTATGACATACTATAAACTGTACGACAGTATACTGTAAGTAAATATATGTTTCAGTACATCACTGTACCAATGGACTGTAGTATTGTAATGGAGGGTTGGTCTAACTGTTTGTAGGCCTAGTATTCCATGTATATTTTTTGTAACTCCATGTTCTCTTTTTGTAGAATTGAAAGACTGCCACATGGGGGTGGGAGGACAGGTATGTTCTCCCCACACCAAGAGACCCTAATTGTTGATATGGTCCGTGAGAACAATGCCATTAAACTGAGCGAAATTCAGCAGAAGATCATTGAGGACCATTTAAATGTTGAGGGTATCAACAGTGTCAGCCTCTCTACTGTTGATTGTGTCCTCAAGCGCAACAGACTGCGCATGAAACAGCTATACAGAGTGCCCTTTGATCGCAACTCAGACAGAGTCAAAGAGCAAAGATTCCAGTATGTACAGGTTGGCATATATCCAGACACATTCAATGTTGATTACTCTAAGTAGTGATTTACTGTAGTGGCCTAAATCACTTTTTCCGTATCACTTACAAAACTATATCTATTTCTACAGAGGGTTTTTCAACTGGATGCAATGGAAAGACCCCATCAATACATCTACATGGATGAAGCTGGGTTTAATCTCACCAAAAGGAGAAGGAGAGGCCGTAATGTGATTGGCCATCGGGCCATTGTTGGTGTTCCTGGGCAGCGTGGTGGCAATGTCACATTATGTGCTGCCATCAGCAATCATGGGGTTGTCCACCATCATGCCAACCTGGGGCCCTACAACACTCACCAGCTCCTCATTTTCCTCAATCACATGCGAGATGCTTTGTTAGGGCAGCAGGATGAGCATCCCATCTATGTTGTTGTTTGGGACAATGTGAGTTTTCACAGAGCCCTCCAGGTTAGAGAGTGGTACAATATGAACGAAGGTTTTATCAATCTTTGCCTTCCACCGTACTCCCCTTTCCTAAACCCCATTGAGGAATTCTTCTCCTCATGGCGGTGGAAGGTATATGAACGCCAACCTTACACCAGGGTAAATCTCCTGCAAGCCATGGGACTTGCCTGTGGTGACATAGGTGTGGAGGCATGCCAAGCCTGGATACGGCATGCCAGGGTTTTTTTCCCCCGTTGCCTGGCCAGACAAAATGTGGCCTGTGATGTGGATGAAGTCCTGTGGCCTGACCCAGTACGGAGACATGATGCTGTGGCTGAGTAATGCACTTATTTGTATATTTTTGTACTTTATTTTTACATGGGCTTACTGTACACAAGTGGCAAACGCATAAGATTTCTGTTTGTTTTTACAAGTGCTACATGTAAATGCATAGATTTCTGTTTTGTCTTTTTGTACAAGTGCTAAATGCACAGGTTTTTTTTGTTTTGCAACACGCATTTAGCCTACAGTGAACAATAAACATTTATTTCTCCAGCTTCATGTCCTGAGCATTGTGTTTTCTATTTTTCTACGTAGTGTTTAGTGACTGTTCAGTAGTGTTTTTTATTTTGATTGACTTGGGGCACGATTTGACAACATAGTTCAGTTTTGAGCACAGATTGAACTGTTTTGAGGTGAAAGTTTGGTTTTGCAAGAAGAGTCTGAGGTTTTGTGAATGTAGCTTGAAAATTGGGTTTTGTGTTCACAGTTAAGAGAAAAGGAGAGCAGCTTTCAAGAAATGTCTTAGCAATCGAGAAAAACTGTAATGTATTGTTATTCTCATTAATATTGTTGTTGTAGTTACTGTTAATGGTAATCCCATTTCCACTACTACTATTATTATTGCTGTTGGTCCCCACCATTTTTGTTATATGTATAATTTGACAATGTAAGTAATTTAACTTGCCATGTCAATAAAGTCTATTGAATTGAATTGAATAGAGAGAGAGAGAGAGAGAGAGAGAGAGAGGTCAGAGCGGGAGAGAGAGGTCAGAGGGGGAGAGAGAGAGAGAGAGAGATCAGAGCGGGAGAGAGAGGTCAGAGAGAGAGAGAGAGAGGTCAGAGCGGGAGAGAGAGGTCAGAGAGGGAGAGAGAGAGAGAGAGAGAGAGAGAGAGGTGGTGGGAGAGACAAAAGGGCAAAGAGGTACACTCTTAGAAAAAAGGCTTCCAAAAGGGTTCTTCGGCTGTCCCCATAGGATAACCATTTTTGGTTCCAGGTAGAACTCTTTTTGGTTCCAGGTAGAACTCTTTTGGGTTCCATGTAGAACCCTCTGTGGAAAAGGTTTTACATGGAACCCAAAATGGTTCTACCTGGAACCAAAAAGGGTTCTTAAAAGGGTTCTCCTATGGGGACAGCCGAAGAACCGTTTAAGGTTCTAGATAGCACCTTGTTTTCTATGAGTGTAGAGAGGTAAGGAGACAGAGTGGCAGAGAGAGAGAAAGAGAGAGAGAAAGTGAATGAGAGAGAGGTGCAGAGCAGTTTGTAGTCAGGGGGCATTCTGGGGCAGCCAGCCAAGCAGTGCTGCAATTATAGACATGTTTTAATTTTTTCCTAAGAGGAGCACCACTTCTTACATAACTGCTTATCTGACGCTCTCACACGGCCTTATACTATCAGATATACACAGAGAGAGAGCCTTATTCTAATGTATCTCCGGAACATTGTGCTGTAACAGGAAAGGCCTCTTTATCTGTGATGTCTTCTCTTTGACCTAGAACTTTTCCACCTCATTTTAAAGTTATGTCATGCTGGGGTACGAATGGGGGGTTGTGGGAGTTTACTGTATGAGTGGTGGGTTGTGTGAGCGTATGTGTGGTGGGTTGTCTGTGTTAGGGATTTTAAGTGCAGTGTTATCTGAAGCGTGTTTTACTGAGCCCAGCAGTGTAGAGTGCGGTGGAAAGGCTTGGCGTTGACAGATACATAATTTCAGTGTGCAGGATATGGGTAGATGTACTGCTAAATTACATGTGCCAACAGTTGATATGGCCTATTCAGTTATTATGACATTCTGTAACATTTACATTTTAGCAGACGCTCTTATCCAGAGCGACTTACAGGAGCAATTAGGGTTAAGTGCCTTGCTCAAGGGCACATCGACAGATTTTTCACCTAGTCGGCTCGGGGATTAGAACCAGCGACCTTTCGGTTACTGGCACAACGCTCTTACCCACTAAGCTACCTGCCGCCCCCGTCTTCTTCAAGACCTTTAATGTAACACGATTTAATACACATACTGGATATTGTATCATAAATGATACACATGACTTTTATTCATTTAATCATTTATCTCAATCATTAAATCACACATTCACACGTTCCCCATTTGACCTTGTGAAATCTTGTAATGACACAGGATCCACTTGATCTGATGTACTTGATCCAGCTTGCTGGTAGCCATGTTCATTCTCCCCCCTGCAGGGTCGGTTTGTAAAGCGTCATCATGTGGCTCCGGTGAGCTGCTAAAATAGCCACTAGGAAATTCCCGGCGTGGGTAGGATTGCAACAAGATCGACTGCTTACCGCTACACTGCTCACACGCACACACGTACACACACACACATACAGTACAATACAATACCCATGTAGGCTACTTCCACAGCTTTACATTGCAATGCCCACAGGCAGGCATGAGAGAAAACCAAGACTGACAAAGTAAGCACGTTTCCATGTGCTAGGGAATCCCTCACAGCAGCTGCTGCAGGACAGTATGTTTCTCTCTCTGTCGCAAGTGGGACTGAAAAGGCTCTCTGTCCATCCATTACATTACACACAAACACGCAGACACATTCACACAAGCACACAACACAGTGAAGCTGTTTGTCTGTGTGTCATCAGACAGGGATTGCCTGTTCAGACACGCTCTCTCTGGTCGACCAGGAGACACAGTGACAGTTAGGTTACACTGTCCTTAACTTAGTTCACCGTTTCAGCTGGTAACTCCCTGGTATTTACTGAGAGATTATGTGCTTTCTGGTATTTACATGCTTTCTGGTACTTCAAATAGTACAACACAATTGATAACTGACAATTGATGATGATTGGTTAGAGATTAATTTCAAAGCAACTAAAGCATGTTTAATTATTATGTAATAACCATTTTCTCCTGATATGATTGATTTTTGTTTTCAGAGGTTGCAACTTTAATTTCATTGTGGTTTGAGGTTAATGTAATGGCATAATTTATACAATGGTGTGAATGTGGGTTACCACATGTTGGGAGAATGCACCTGGCACACAGACATAGTTATATTATTGTGTTATTTTGTGATGTGTTACATATGGAGTGTGTGTGTTTGTGCCCACCTGGCACAGAGTCAGAGTTGTGTTATTGTATTGTGGTGTTGTGTGGAGTGTGTGAGGGGAGTTATGTTATTGTGGTGTGTGTTGTTGGATGACCTCAGGGTGACTCTGGTGACACATCCAACACACACGCACACATGCAGACACACGTAGCAAGTTCAAATGTGTCAAAGGGGACCGTGTGTGTGTGTGGAAATTGTTGCTGTGCTCTGTCACCGTGTGTGTGTGTGTGTGTGTGTGTATATACAGTATGTATATGTAGCATATACAGTGCCTTCAGAAAGTATTCAGACCCCTTGACTTTTTCCACATTTTGTTACGTTACAGCCTTATTCTAATTTTACACACAATACCCCATAATGACAAAGCAAAAATAGGTTTTTAGAAATGTTAGGCAAATGTATTAAAAATAAAAATTGGAAATCACATTTACATAAGTATTCAGACCATTTACTCAGTTCTTTGTTGAAGCACCTGTCATGAGCCTCTCACTCCACCGGGTTACCACCTTAATTTCCTTCCACTCTGCTCACCACTCTCTCTACTCAGCCTAACTAGCTCCACCTGTCCCTGCTCTGCTCTGCTCTAATTACTCTGCCAGCTGCGCTGCATTACCCACTACCTCTCCCAGTATTTAAAGCCCTGTCTTTCAGCTCTCCTTTGTCAGATCGTCTGCAAAGCTCACACCCGGAACCTGTTTGCTCGCGCTTCTGGCTCACCCTGGTTTTGTGTTCCCGGACCTGCCTGATGTTTGGATACTCTTCTGCCCCAGGAGATCCAGACCTGCTTTTTGCCATAACGACTCCTGACTACTCTTCGATCCCGGTAACTCTGACCAGCCTTCTGCCTTGCTACTACGTATTTGGATTTCCCTTGAACTGTACTGCTGCCTTGTTTCATCCGCCCTGTTGTGTCTGTGTCTCCCCCCCCCCCAGGACTTCTGGACCACCCACCACCGGCTTCATAGGACGCATCGCTGCCACTGGGGGGGGCACAGACCCAGCACATTGGACGGGATCCCTGTTACCCCTGGAGCCTTCACTCACTCCCTACTTCCCTTTTCCCTTAAGTTTTAATAAACTTTCTGGTGTGACGCAATTGTGGTCCTCTGGTCGTCTGTCTGAATCGTGACAGTACGATCTGACCATTATGGACTCAGCGCACACTTCCCCCGACATGGAAACCGACGAGCATGAGCAGCAGTTCCAGCAGCAGCAACAACAACTCGCCATGATCATTCAACTCCTCACCAACCTTACCCCAGCCAGTCTGCCCACCAGCCCTGCCCCCGAGTTACCTGCCCCGGTCATTGCAGCCGCTGCTCCGGAACCCAAGATTGGAAACCCCGAGCGGTTCAACGGCGATTCAACCCAGGTCCGGCCATTCCTGACTAGCTGCCGACTTCAGTTCTCCTTGCAGCCAAGGACCTTCGCCACGGAGGGGGCTAAAGTTGGGTATGCCATCACTCACCTGACGGGCCGAGCTCGACTCTGGGGAACAGCAGAGTTCGAACGTCAAACCCCCGCATGTGCAACCTTCGACCTGTTTGCTGAGGAGATGCTGAAGGTGTTTGACCTGGATTCACCAACCGCAGAGGCGTCTCGTGAACTGTTCAGTATTCGACAAGGCAGACGTACAGTCGCAGACCATTCCATCGACTTCCGAACCCTGGCTAGACGAAGTTCTTGGAACACACCATCGTTGGTGGACGCGTTCTTCCATAGTTTGGCTGACTATATCAAGGACGAGTTGGTCTCCCATGAACTGCCTTCCACTCTTGATGAAGCCATCGCACTGACTGTCAGGATCGACAGAAGGATACAGACCCGTCGTCGTGAGAGGGGGCGCCAAGGTCCACCTACTACCGGCATTCGGAGAGATCCGACTGGGCTCCTGTCATCTACTGCCACTCACCCAGGTCAGCTTGATCGGTCTGAGCCTATGGAGATTGGGCGAGCCTCTCTCACTCCTGCAGAGCGCCAGCGCCGCTTCACCTCAAACCTCTGCCTCTATTGTGGAGGTGAGGGACATCGTGTGGTAACCTGCCCTTTAAAGGGCCGAAGCTCACCGGGCATAGGGGGAGTCCGGTTGAGTTCAATGACCATCCAGTCCTCCGACCGCAAACCCCTGCTGCAAGTTCACCTCCGCCTCTCTGACTCAACTCACACCCTGGCTGCTCTGGTGGATTCTGGCGCCGAAGCCAACATAATGGACATCAAGCTGGCACGCCAACTGGGACTGGAGAACCTCCGTTTGACACCTCCTATTCCTGCCCGGGCACTGGACGGACACTTACTCGGATCGGTCACTCATGTCACGGCCCCGGTCTCGATGGGTCTGTCCGGAAACCATCAAGAAACTATCCAGTTTCACCTGCTCCCCTCTCCAGGCCAACCCCTCATCCTGGGTTACCCATGGCTCCGCCGGCACAACCCTCAGCTCGACTGGGTGACCGGGGTGATCAGGGAGTGGGGAGAGGACTGCCACCGAACCTGCCTGCTTGCTGCCGCACTACCCCCTCGGCCAGTACCTACTAACTCCGCTCCTGACCTCTCCAATGTCCCAGAATGCTACCATGGTCTCAGAGAAGTGTTTAACAAAGCAAGAGCCACATCTCTGCCCCCTCACCGACCGTACGACTGTGCCATCGACCTCCTCCCTGGAACAGCCCCTCCAAAGGGCCGTCTTTATTCGTTGTCTGCTCCTGAAAGAAAGTCCATGGAGGACTACATCAATGGCTCTCTGTCCGCAGGATTAATCCGTTCATCTTCATCTCCTGCTGGTGCTGGCTTCTTCTTTGTGGGGAAGAAGGACGGATCTCTTCGCCCCTGCATCGACTACAGGGGACTCAACGACATCACAGTGAAGAACCGTTACCCTCTGCCTCTGCTCACCTCTGCTTTTGAGTTGCTCCAGGGAGCCACTGTTTTTACCAAGTTGGATCTCAGAAACGCTTACCACCTAGTGCGGATCCGGGAGGGAGATGAATGGAAAACCGCATTCAATACACCAACAGGCCACTACGAGTATCTGGTTATGCCTTTTGGACTCACCAATGCTCCTGCTGTGTTCCAGGCTCTAGTGAATGATGTACTGCGGGACATGTTAAACAAGTTTGTCTTCGTTTACCTGGATGACATCTTAATCTACTCCAGAAACCTGTCTGAACACACCCGCCATGTCCAGCAAGTCCTTCACCGTCTTCTGGAGAATTCCCTCTACGCCAAGGCAGAGAAATGTGAGTTTCACGTCAAGACAGTGGCCTTCCTGGGGTACATAGTGGCAGAGGGAAGTATCCAAATGGATCCTGCCAAAGTATCAGCAGTCACTTCATGGCCAGTTCCGGAGAACAGAAAGAAGCTGCAACAGTTTCTGGGGTTTGCTAACTTCTATAGAAAGTTTATCCGGAACTACAGTACCGTTGCTGCCCCTCTCACTGCTCTAACCAGCACCAAGCAACCCTTCACCTGGACCCCAGCAGCCGACAAAGCCTTCAGTACCCTCAAGGTGAGGTTCACCTCCGCTCCCATCCTCCAGATGCCTGATGTGGACCGGCAATTCATTGTGGAGGTGGACGCCTCGGATGTGGGAGTTGGTGCTGTGATTTCTCAGTGGGCTGCGGAGGATAGGAAGCTCCATCCCTGTGCCTTTTTCTCACGTCGGTTGTCCCCCTCTGAGTGCAATTACGACATAGGGAACCGTGAGCTGCTGGCTGTGAAGCTTGCCTTGGAGGAGTGGCGTCACTGGCTGGAGGGGTCCACCATTCCATTTCTCGTTTGGACCGATCATAAGAACTTGGAGTACATCCGCACGGCCAAACGGTTGAACTCCAGGCAGTCCCGCTGGGCCCTGTTCTTCACCAGGTTTAATTTCACTCTGTCATACCGGCCTGGATCACGCAACACCAAGCCAGACGCCCTCTCCCGTCAATTCCAGAAGGATGACACCCCCTCCAAGGACCCTGTGTCGATTCTGCCAAGTCCCTGCATCGTAGCAGCTCTGACCTGGGCTGTTGAGGAACAGGTGCTGGAAGCTCTCCGTAACCAGCCAGGTCCCAGCACTTGCCCAGCTGACCGCCTTTTTGTCCCCGAAAACCTGAGGTCCCAGGTCGTTCAGTGGGGACATGACTCCCGCCTAGCTTGTCACCCTGGCTCCACCCGCACTTACAACCTGCTCGCCCAGAGGTTCTGGTGGCCCTCTCTGAGAAAGGATGTACGGGAATTCATCCAAGCCTGCCCCATCTGCAACCAACACAAGTCGTCCTGCCAGCCCCCAGCCGGATTGCTGCAGCCCCTGCCTGTGCCCAGACGTCCCTGGTCTCACATCGCCCTTGACTTTGTCACGGGGCTGCCCCCTTCAAGTGGCATGACCGTCATTCTCACCATAGTTGACCGATTCAGCAAGATGGCACACTTCATTCCCCTCCCCAAGCTCCCAACCGCCAAGGAGACCGCCCAGGTGGTCCTGGAACACGTCTTCCGGATCCACGGACTGCCAAAGGATGTAGTTTCTGACCGTGGTCCACAATTCTCCTCCGCTTTTTGGAAGGAGTTCTGTCACCTGCTGGGAGCCACAGTCAGTCTGACTTCCGGATTCCATCCCCAATCCAATGGGCAGTCAGAGCGGGCAAATCAGGAGCTCGAGAAGGCACTGCGATGCATGACTTCACGCAACCCCCACTCCTGGTCGCAGCAATTGACATGGGTGGAGTACGCACACAATTCTCTGACCTGCTCTGCCATCGGTATGTCCCCTTTCCAATGTGTTTATGGATACCAGCCTCCTCTATTTGCCAGCCAGGAAGAGGAGGTTACTTGCCCATCTGCACTTGCTTTTGCCCGTCGATGTCGCCGCACCTGGTCACAAGCCCGAGCCACACTCCTCAGATCCGTTGCCAGCTACACTACCGGGGCCAACCGTCGGAGAATTCCTGCTCCCACCTACCATGTTGGTCAAAGGGTGTGGTTGTCATCGAAGAACCTGCCACTCAGGGTGGAGTCGCAGAAGCTGGCACCTCGGTTCATTGGCCCATTCCCTATCATAAGAGTGATTAGCCCAACTGCTGTCCGGCTCCAACTGCCTAATTCCCTGAGGGTGCACCCCACTTTCCATGTGTCTAAGATTAAGCCCATTCATGAGAGTCCGCTGGTCCCTGCTGCGCCTTGTCCTCCTCCTCCACGGCTCGTCGATGGTGGTCTGGTTTACACCGTCCGCCGCCTGCTTCGGTCCAGACGGAGGGGTAGGGGTCTCCAGTACCTCATTGACTGGGAGGGCTATGGACCTGAGGAAAGGACCTGGGTGCCAGCTAGTCGGATTGTGGATAGGACTCTCATCACCGCCTTCCACCAACGGCATCCTGATCAACCTGCAATCCGTAGGGGCCGCCCCAGAGGGGTCCCTAACCGTCCTGCCCGCTCGGCTTCCTGTCCTGTGCCTGATCCTGTCTCGGGACCTGTCCCATCTCCCGACCACGGCCCTCCGGCTTCCTCCGAGGATGAGGACGTTCACTCGGACCGTTCGGAGGAGTTCTAGCCCTCCTCCGGCTCCCCTCCTCCCGCCCGGCGTGGTGTTGCTCTTGGGACTTCTGGGGCCGTCCCTTGGGGGGGGGGTTCTGTCATGAGCCTCTCACTCCACCGGGTTACCACCTTAATTTCCTTCCACTCTGCTCACCACTCTCTCTACTCAGCCTAACTAGCTCCACCTGTCCCTGCTCTGCTCTGCTCTAATTACTCTGCCAGCTGCGCTGCATTACCCACTACCTCTCCCAGTATTTAAAGCCCTGTCTTTCAGCTCTCCTTTGTCAGATCGTCTGCAAAGCTCACACCCGGAACCTGTTTGCTCGCGCTTCTGGCTCACCCTGGTTTTGTGTTCCCGGACCTGCCTGATGTTTGGATACTCTTCTGCCCCAGGAGATCCAGACCTGCTTTTTGCCATAACGACTCCTGACTACTCTTCGATCCCGGTAACTCTGACCAGCCTTCTGCCTTGCTACTACGTATTTGGATTTCCCTTGAACTGTACTGCTGCCTTGTTTCATCCGCCCTGTTGTGTCTGTGTCTCCCCCCCCCCCAGGACTTCTGGACCACCCACCACCGGCTTCATAGGACGCATCGCTGCCACTGGGGGGGGCACAGACCCAGCACATTGGACGGGATCCCTGTTACCCCTGGAGCCTTCACTCACTCCCTACTTCCCTTTTCCCTTAAGTTTTAATAAACTTTCTGGTGTGACGCAATTGTGGTCCTCTGGTCGTCTGTCTGAATCGTGACAGCACCTTTGGCAGCGATTACAGCCTCGAGTCTTCTTGGGTATGACGCTACAAGCTTGGCACATCTGTATTTGGGGAGTTTCTCCCATTCTTCTCTGCATATCCTCTCAAGCTCTGTCAGGTTGGATGGGGAGTGTTGCTGCACAGCTATTTTCAGGTCATTCAGATGTTCGATTGGGTTCAAGTCCGGGCTCTGGTTGGGCCACTCAAGGACATTCAGAGACTTGTCCTGACGCCTGTGTGCTTAGCGTCTTTGTCCTGTTGGAAGCTGAACCTTCGCCCCAGTCTGAGGTCCTGAGCACTCTGGAGCAGGTTTTCATCAAGGATCTCTGTATTTTGCTCCGTTTATCTTTGCCTCGATCCTGACTAGTCTCCCAGTCCCTGCCGCTGAAAAACATCCCCACAGCATGACGCTGCCACCACCATGCTTCACCGTAGGGGTGGTGCCAGGTTTCCTCCAGACGTGACGCTTGGCATTCAGGCCAAAGAGTTCAATCTTGATTTTGTCAGACCAGAGAATCTTGTTTCTCATTGTCTGAGAGTCTTTAGGTGCCTTTTGGCAAACTCCAAGCGTGCTGTCATGTGCCTTTTACTGAGAAGAGGCTTCCGTCTGGCCACTCTACCATAAAGGCCTGATTGGTGGAGTGCTGCAGAGATGGTTGTCCTTCTGGAAGGTTCTCCCATCTCCACATAGGATCTCTAGAGCTCTGTCAGAGTGACCATCGGATTCTTCACCTCCCTGACCAAGGCCCTTCTCCACCGATTGCTCAGTTTGGCCGGGCGGCCAGCTGTAGGAAGAGTCTTGGTGGTTCCAAACTTCTTCCATTTAAGAATGATGGAGGCCACTGTGTTCTTGGGGAACTTCAATGCTGCAGACATTTTTTGGTAACCTTCCCCAGATCTGTGCCTCGACACAAAACTGTCTCGGAGCTCTACGGACAATTCCTTCGACCTCATGGCTTCGTTTTTGCTCTGACATGCACTGTCAACTGTGGGCCCTTATATAGGCAGGTGTGTGCCTTTCCAAATCATGTCCAAACAATTGAATTTATCACAGGTGGACTCCAATCAAGTTGTAGAAACAGCTTAAGGATGATAAATGGAAACAGGATGCACCTGAGCTCAATTTCGAGTGTCATAGCAAAGGGTGTGAATACTTATGTAAATAAGGTATTTATGTTTTTTTTTATATACATTTGCAAAAATACATTTTAGAATAAGGCTGTAATGTAATTAAATGTGGAAAAAGTCAAGGGGTCTGAATACTTTCCGAATGAACTGTATATGTGTGTATGTACAGTATGCCTGTGAGTGTGTGTCAAATCAAATCAAATCAAATTTTATTGGTCACATGCGCCGAATACAACAGGTGCAGACATTACAGTGAAATGCTTACTTACAGCCCTTAACCAACAGTGCATTTATTTTAAACAAAAAAAGTAAGAATAAAACAACAACAAAAAAAGTGTTGAGAAAAAAAAGAGCAGAAGTAAAATAAAGTGACAGTAGGGAGGCTATATATACAGGGGGGTACCGTTGCAGAGTCAATGTGCGGGGGCACCGGCTAGTTGAGGTAGTTGAGGTAATATGTACATGTGGGTAGAGTTAAAGTGACTATGCATAAATACTTAACAGAGTAGCAGCAGCGTAAAAAGGATGGGGTGGGGGGGCAGTGCAAATAGTCTGGGTAGCCATGATTAGCTGTTCAGGAGTCTTATGGCTTGGGGGTAGAAGCTGTTGAGAAGTCTTTTGGACCTAGACTTGGCACTCCGGTACCGCTTGCCGTGCGGTAGCAGAGAGAACAGTCTATGACTAGGGTGGCTGGAGTCTGACAATTTTGAGGGCCTTCCTCTGACACCGCCTGGTATAGAGGTCCTGGATGGCAGGAAGCTTTGCCCCAGTGATGTACTGGGCCGTACGCATTACCCTCTGTAGTGCCTTGCGGTCGGAGGCCAAGCAGTTGCCATACCAGGCAGTGATGCAACCAGTCAGGATGCGCTCGATGGTGCAGCTGTAGAATTTTTTGAGGATCTGAGGACCCATGCCAAATCTTTTAGTCTCCTGAGGGGGAATAAGCTTTGTCGTGCCCTCTTCGCGACCGTCTTGGTGTGTTTGGACCATGATAGTTCGTTGGTGATGTGGACACCAAGGAACTTGAAGCTCTCAACCTGTTCCACTACAGCCCCGTCGATGAGAATGGGGGCGTGCTCAGTCCTCTTTTTTTTCCTGTAGTCCACAATCATCTCCTTTGTCTTGGTCACGTTGAGGGAGAGGTTGTTGTCCTGGCACCACACGGCCAGATCTCTGACCTCCTCCCTATAGGCTGTCTCATCGTTGTCGGTGATCAGGCCTACCACTGTTGTGTCGTCGGCAAACTTAATGATGGTGTTGGAGTCGTGCCTGGCCATGCAGTCATGGGTGAACAGAGAGTACAGGAGGGGACTGAGCACGCACCCCTGAGGGGCCCCCGTGTTGAGGATCAGTGTGGCAGATGTGTTGTTACCTACCCTTACCACCTGGGGGCAGCCCGTCAGGAAGTCCAGGATCCAGTTGCAGAGGGAGGTGTTTAGTCCCAGGATCCTTAGCTTAGTGATGAGCTTAGAGGGCACTATGGTGTTGAATGCTGAGCTGTAGTCAATGAATAGCATTCTCACGTAGGTGTTCCTCTTGTCCAGGTGGGAAAGGGCAGTGTGGAGTGCGATAGAGATTGCATCATCTGTGGATCTGTTGGGGCGGTATGCAAATTGGAGTGGGTCTAGGGTTTCTGGGATAATGCTGTTGATGTGAGCCATGACCAGCCTTTCAAAGCACTTCATGGCTACAGACGTCAGTGCTACGGGTCGGTAGTCATTTAGGCAGGTTATCTTAGAGTCCTTGGGCACGGGGACTATGGTGGTCTGCTTGAAACATGTTGGTATTACAGACTCAGTCAGGGACATGTTGAAAATGTCAGTGAAGACACTTGCCAGTTGGTCAGCACATGCTCGGAGTACGCGTCCTGGTAATCCGTCTGGCCCTGCGGCCTTGTGAATGTTGACCTGCTTAAAAGTCTTACTCACATCGGCTACGGAGAGCGTGATCACATAGTCATCCGGAACAGCTGGTGCTCTCATGCATGCTTCAGTGTTGCTTGCCTCGAAGCGAGCATAGAAGTGGTTTAGCTCGTCTGGTAGGCTTGTGTCACTGGGCAGCTCGCGTGTGTGTTGCGTACTGTATGTAATAATATAATTTCCTTACTACCTCAAAGTGTATATAGAGACAAAGCATGCTCATAATGTATGGACACATGCACACACACATATTCAATGGGAGAGACAAACAAACAGTTGAACTCTATTCATTTGAAAAGTGGGCCAGAGGCCAATGCTTGTTCTCATAATCCTGCATGCTGACTCACACCCCCATGGCCCAAGACGTTCTGTCTGGTTTAGGGTTCTGGTGTGGGTTGGTGGTGAGGGCCTTTTCCTTCCCCTGTAGCATTACTTATACTTCTGACATCTTATTCCCATTAGAGGGAAAAAATGCTTCACATTGAGTGTATATGAAGGACACATTTAAGACATATATGTGGACATAGTCCTATTTAGCAGAGAGCTAGGAAAGGGATGTGTATCTGGACGTGATCTGCAAAATGCCCCTTATATAAAGTATGTGTACAGTAAGCAGCCTCTAATGCATCATTTGAATAATTTAAGATAGCACATCTACTCCAGTTGTTTGAACATAAAAAACTATTTTAGACCAGTAGTATACTCCTATCATAGGAGGAGTCCTATGGGGAAATATTTCTGACATTACTAACACTAGTTCTCATCTATTTCAAGTTCAACGTTTTCATTTATCAAATAGCAGACAGCACACCGTCTAAAATATTTGATTTAACAGAAGAAAAGATTCCAACTCCAATTTATAGGCCTATGGTCTTATGCAGTTTCCTTGAAAGGTGTTTTGAAAGGGCCATAGATCTCTGGTCAAAAGTAGCGCACTATATAGGGAATAGTGTGCCATTCGGGATGAAAACATAGTCTCTATGGAGCAAACTACAGTTATTTGGACCTCTCCCAGCTGTAGGTCAGTTTGGTCTCTTTCTATAGCCTTGTGGAATACAAACTGAGCTGCCCTGTTTCTTTAGTGAAACAGAGTAATTCAGTGTGGATTCCAGTTTACCGTTTCTCCCTAAACTGACTAGACTGAAGGTGTGGCATTTATACTGCATGTCGTTGTACATGTAGCCTTGAATCCCAGGCTTCTCCCCCACCAGATTCAATTCAGTAAGCAGAGTGACCGAGAGTACACAACATACCAGTGGCCTAATGGTCTGGGGCTAGATCCAAAAACACACAATAGAGTCTTTATTGAACAGTTGCACATGGAGATCTGTTTTACTATTGCATTATCTGTTGAACAAAACAATGTTCTTCCATAGTTTTGGTTGGTTTTAACAGTAAAGAAGCATTTTTAATAAACTCCCACTGTCATCCAAGAGTTGCTGAATTTCCTTTTCAGTAACAAAACAACCTTGACATATAGGCTATCCAGGGACAGCACATAATGTTTTAGTCTAGAATGTACTAAATGTAATGAGCTACTTGTTGCCAATGATTCAGCAATGTCAACAAACAAACGCAGTTGTGACCAGCCAATAGCAACAGAGCATGAGCTGGTGATGTAGCAGTCTTTTCCTGGAGTTCAGTTTGTTCTATATAAGTTCTGGAGTTCAGTTTGTTCTATATAAGTTCTAGAATCCACTATCTATGAAGTCAAAACTCTGTAGAAATAAGCATACTGTACAGCGTGGCTAAATCCTGAGAAAAAATAAATAAAAAAAAGAGTTGATTTTCCAGTGAAGCAGATCTTAAATGGTTGTCAGCAAAGTCACAGGGTAGTCTCGTGATCACACCCTGCTATCACTCGTGCCAACTGTTGCCGGGGGGATAGATAGCGAGCGTTGCCGCAGAGACCTGTTTAGTGGTGAAAGTGCGAAAACCCCAACGAGCATTTAGCTCTGCACTGGCTGGGGATGTGTCTGAGCCAGACGTACACACACTGTCAATGGAAGGGTGGAAGCGGAACTACAAGTCATACTACAGTAAACAAAGTGAAGAGATGTCTATTTGGAGCGATAGTCATGGGATTAAACTCCACTATGTACAGTAGAACTGGAGAGGAAACCTTCATATCCTGCGCCATTTCAACGGTATATGGGTGCACTTCATGTCAACAGGTTGAATAATACAGTGGAAACCAACAGTTATAGAAGACAACAGAGAGTAGAGTCTGTTTAGCAGGAGGATTGTTTATTGGTGTTGTGCTTTGAGCTGCAACCCTCTCAACTGTTCCATTGTCATCTCTGTGACTGACTGCCTGGTGGCCCGTAACAAAGCAATAAATATGGAGGATATAAAACCATGCCAGCATATAATAATAATTTACACTAGAAAATAGTAATATCACGGTGGCAGCAGCAGCCGGTAGAGTGTTGTTAGCTGCAGGTCAGAAAGACGTAGGAACGGTTAAGGCAATGCGCGCCTCTCCTTCTCCTCATGTAGCAGATCCATCCTGCTCTTAGCCGATAGATTGACCTGGAAGAACACAAACCTATTAGTTGCGATTTATACAACACATACACCTAGTATATTTAGACGCACAACTATTAGTTGTTTTACACAACAAAACTATCTCTCACGTTTATTTTCACAACGATTAGTTTATTTACACACAAACAACTATTTGTTAGGATTTACAGGTAGTGATGTTTTCATGGTTTTGAGGCTGAAATGAAGGGGACAGGAAAGAAACGTACCTTTGTTGCTTACAGACACTTCTGGATGTTGTTCAGGACATCTCCGTAGACAGCGTTGTACAGTTGTTCCTTTGACATAGTTCCATCTAGTTGAACTGTAAACACCACACCCAAATAATGACTAACATGAAATCAGATACTACACATGTATAAGTAGGAGAACCAATATGCCGTGCACACACACAGAAGAAGCATTACACATTTATCACAAACACCACATGATATACTGTGCACACATAAACCAGACAGACACTTACCAACATCAACGCCTGATGTTTCCATGATGTTCTTGTGTTTGGTGTACATGGGCCAGACGTGACCATCAAACAGACCGGGGGGATCTGGTACCTTGTAGTTTCTTGAGCTGCACACAGGACACACACACACACCTGGGATTAGCTGAAAGGTTACTTCACAACAGTAAAGCAGCAAAAAGCTGGATGTTCAGGTAGATATGTCTGTGTTTGAATCTCAGAGTTTTTACTTACCACCTCCTCTTTTTGCATTCTTCGTATGGAATGGAAATAAAATAGCGTTGGTTCAGTACGTCGATCAAAGGTCTGCAGGAACACAAACATCATTGGAAATATTATATTTTTAGTTTTATAAGTCTGACAGGTCTTTGACAGAATGAGATGAACGTACGTCTCACTCATGTGAGGAATGCACCGGCCCCTCACCCAGAGTTGTTAGGAGAGAACATACTCCAGACAGGGTTTTCACTTATGTGTGAAAGAATTTCATTTTCAATGTACATGCTTATTACTTATTTAAACAGGAAGAAATATTCCAAGTATTGACCAAGTGTCCTGTTGTTACTACTACCATATTACTGTGGTATCACATTTGACATGTATAACAAGAAAGCCTCTAAATTAACCGGATCTAGAACTACTGATGCTCTACTAAGAGACAGACACATAGAAACACATGCTGTCCTCCTCACCCATAGTTCAGGAGCAGGAAGAGAGGGAGGAGAGAGAGACAAGAGTTCTCACCCGTAGGTGTAAAGCAGGAATCCTTCCACGATGAGGATGTGAGTTTCCTCATCCTTGTGGTCAGACTCCGGGAGAATCTCGGTATCCAAGGTGTTGTTGACGCCGTGCGACCGTTCAAACTTCACCGGGTCGTCAAACCAGGCGTAGATGGTACTCATCATGGCGTCCATGTCGAGGGCAGTGATGACTGGAGGGACGGAGGAGGGATGATGGCAGGGAAAAGGCATATAAAGGAGAGAGAGGGTGAGAAACGGAGAGATGTACAGCTAAAATCAGCCTCCTTGGTTAAGAAGCATGATGATTGTATTGAGTAGTAGTGTGTTACACACCCACACACTGTCAATCACACACACACACAAACAAACTCACCCCCCCCCCCCCCACCACACAACCCTTCCAGAAATAACCCGTCTTACCATCATACTGCTTAAAGCCATCTTCACCAACTTCAATCTGATCTTGTGGCTGAAACATACATGAATGAGATGTACCCAGGTACATTCTAACATTCTGCCATATGAACACCTCTCAGGGTCTGCCAACCCTCTCTCACGCCTCTCTCCCAACACACACTGAAGGAAATAGGCTAGGCTACTTTCCACACTAGTTCTTCCAAGCAATGATATAGATTCAAAGCTCTGACGAATCTAGCCCATGTGCAATGTGCGTTTAGTCTTTATCACTAGAATAGCGACCAACAACATAGTAATAACAACAGTAATACACTCATAAAAGACTCACCTTGAAAAAGTCATCCTGATGAACCACACAACAGTTGGGAAGGTTCTTGATCAGTTTGTTGGTGAGGGTGGTCTTTCCCCCGTTGGTTACGCTGTAAAGACATACACAATCACATATGGTCAGAAACACCACGAGGGAGGGCGCTGTATTGTACAACGTATCACAAAGGCGCTGGCATTACATATGAATGGTAACTAGCGGGCAGAGGATCAGAGAACTATTTGCACACGTTTGTATTATTTTAGCGACGCTGGCAACATTATTGTAGTGAATTTCGTTACAATGTTACACAAACTTTTAACTAGCCTCTTCGCCACAGACAGAAGGGGTTAGTTATAAATATATTGGTATTCGCTCCCGGAGCGATGAGACTAGGCGGAAACGTCAGAGATATCGAATAGAACATATCAGAACCATATTTTTGGTATTTATTAGACAATGGAAATGTACTGCTGAAAAGGGAAGGGCTGTAAAGTGGCCACGATGACGGAAAGATAATGGACAAGCCGTCTTTCTATGGAACGCGCCCAGCCCCACGTGCTGCGGCCTAGTAGGCTACATTACAAGTTATTTTAAGACACTCACCCGCCGATGCCGATAATGTACTTCATCTTGTCAGACAGTGAAAGTTCAGGTAACTTGCAAAAAAACGTCAACAAAACCAGGACCGGTCAGCTCACTAGGAACTCAGTGATCAGACGGAAGAAAGCTTCAAAAGAGAAGGTTCAGTTAACGTCAACTACTTGATTCTTCCATGTTTCAGAATATGGTGAAAGGTTGGATGATGTCACTCCGCTGTGCACTTCCACCAAGAGAGAAATGTACTGCTAGGCTCACTTCTACACGTACTGCCTGTTCAACGGTGATTGGCTATATAAACACTTCAAGCCCAGCGGAAACAAAACCCACATCCAATCAGGAAGCGTTTCAGCCTTCAGCCCCCGCTTTCCGCGGCCAACTTTTTTTTTTTCTAGTGACTATTAAAATATAATTTATTGCAAAAAATAAAAATAGTTATTTTGTTGTTGTCTGTAAAAGGAAAATAATAAAACACTTGTTCGTTCTTTGTCACCTCCCAATTGCACTATCGTTTGTATCGGTTTGCTATGTATTTGTTATTGGCTTTATCAGATAAATTAATCTGCTGATGAAAATCATAGTTACAGACAATCTGTCCTGAGGAGTGACATGTAGGTACGTGTTCATTGTACACAGAGTACACACAATATCTTCAGCCATGCAATGTAACAAGTACATGTCAAATGTCATTTTCTATGTCCTGGACCTTCTTCTCATTTCCTGAGAGACTGTATGCAATGCACGAGCTGCATATTTTATACATACGGTCTTACCTCACTGAACAAGCACATGCCCTGAGAGTTTAGAGGTTATCTAACCTAGATCAAGATAATAAGATAAAGGTAATTGTTTTTGATTGCATCATGTTGTTGCTCTCTTCATTTTCTCCTGCTGACATCTTTGCTTTGTTTACTAGTATCCACCCTTTCAACAATGTGACACAGTTTTCTGAGGTTGGAAACCAAAATATCTCCTACAGATGGTTTTCTGCCCCCTCAGAACCTCAGCTATGAGGAGTTGGCTGCCAACCGTATGGGGTACTTCCCAAATGGCACCCTATTCCCTACATGGTGCACTACTTTTGATCAGGGCCCAAAGATCTCTGGTAAAAAGTAGTGCACTATATAGGAGATATGGTGCCATTTGGGATACTATTGAATAAAATCCGGTTCTGACTTATGTTGTGAGGCGGCTGTCGACATACTTTGTTTAAAAAATTTTTTCCTTGTTAAGGTTTACATTGACCATCAAAAGCAAGCCATTAACAACTAAAATACCAAGATAGAATGTGTAAACATTTTATAGCCACTTTCTCTCTTCCATTTCTATTCTGTGACAAAACAACTTAATCTATGGATGTACCAATTAAAGCCTTTTTAAGTCAGAATTCTGGTTAGAGTACCTTGGTCTTTAGGATTAGCTCCTCACACACTGAGCCTTTCCTTTCCCAACACTTTCATGTTTTATTTGTGAACCTGAATGCATTCCTCTCAACAAACATGAGGGTCGTTCCACCTCAAAAAGCACAACAAAATTGGATTTTGACACCAACCATCTCAGATTGTTTACTGAAATTGCTTCGGGGGTTAGAAACAGATAAGATTAGCATTCCTGCAACATTATTTTGTTGAAATATAATTTGATCTTTGAGAAATTAAGTTAATTGATTGCACCCAATTTGGCCATTTTAATTTATAGGATTCATATAATATTCAATAATTATAGTAATTAACATCTGATTTGGACCAAGCTTTTTTCTAACTTTGAGTAAGACATGAGGAATCCAAAGAAGTGATCAAAAGCCATCCACGGACCCCCCACACCCCATGCTAATCCCACCCCAAAAATGAGTATATACAGAACTGTAGTATCAGTTATCTATGTTTGACAAGTAATATGGAGCTGCAGCTTGGAGTATTATTTATTCATCCAATGTAATGTATTCTCAGTGAAATTGTTAAAGGGATAGTTCACCCAAATTACAAAATTATATAAATATTGGTTTTCTTATCGTGTAAGCAGTTTATGGACCAGGTATAACAGCAACCCATGCTTTGGTTTAGTTTACCTGGCCACTGTTTCAACTGCTAACTAAGCGTGGAAATGCTAATATAGGTATCATTCACTTGCATTGGATTTATGCCACAAATGCAAAAAAGTTAGCATTTGAAACAGTAATAATATGCCATTTAGCAGACGCTTTTATCCAAAGCGACTTACAGTCATGCGTGCATACATTTTTGTGTATGGGTGGTCCCGGGGATCGAACCCACTACCTTGGCGTTACAAGCGCCGTGCTCTACCAGCTGAGCTACAGAGGACCACAAAAAACAGTGGCCAAGTAAACAAAATCAAAGCATGGGTTGCTGTTATACCTGGTCCATTGACTGCTTACAGGGTAAGAAAATCAATATGTAATTTGGTAATTTGGGTGAACTATCCCTTTAACAATGGGGGTGGGGGAACAGCACCATCTAGTGGTCAGAACCTGGTAATATCAGGATGTAGGATGGGACATAAACCCAACAACTTCAATGACTAATTTCTCTGAACAGGGGAAAAAAACATCACCAAATTGACTTAGAATACATTACATAGGATGAAGAAACAATACTCTGAGCCGCAGCTCCATACTACTTGTCAAACATAGAGAACGGATACTATATACGGTGCCATTTGGGACGTACTGTAGCCTGTCTGTCAGTCCCAGTTTGCAGCGGGACAGATGCCATGGCCATGCTGCTGTACATAGGGCTCCCAAGTGGCGCAGCGGTCTAAGGCCCAGCGTCGTCCAGGTTAGGGGAGGGTTTGGCCGGGGTAGGCTGTCATTGTAAATAAGAATTTGTTCTTAACTAACCTAGTTAAAGAAATAGAGACATGTGGAGCTGATTCAGCTGGCTGCCATTTTGGCAAACTGTGGGGCGCATTAAAAACATTTTTTTTTAAGGAACTCAGTCCGGCTTTCAACTTACTCTTGAAAGTTGTAATAGTAGAATGCACAAGGTGCAATTTCGAAATTGTAGTGCATCATCAGTTTTCCTCCCTCTTGTCATGTCAGTCATTGCATACCTTGGAGAGCTATTTATAACTTGTCAGAAATGTCCAGATCAACTAGCCCATGTCAGCTAACGTTTTTTAGCTAGGTTTTTTAGCCCATAGATTTTGTTGTAATGTTTGTGTCACTCAAATATCACATGAATAAACATTAGCCATAGCAAAATGTATAGAATTGCAAGAAAATAAGCTTTAAACCTACAACATTTTCTCTCTGCCAACAAGAGGGGTGTGAACAGTGGCGCAGTGGTCTAAGGCAGTGCTAGCTGTGCCACTAGAGATCCTGGTTCGAATCCAGGTTCTATCGTAACCGACCGGGAGACCCATGGGGTGGCGCACAATTGGTCCAGGGTAGGGGAGGGAATGGCCGGCAGGGATGTAGCTCAGTTGGTAGAGCATGGCGTTTGCAACGCCAGGGTTGTGGGTTCGATTCCCACGGGGGGGGGGGGCAGTATAAAAAAGAATGTATGCACTAACTGTAAGGTGCTCTGGATAAGAGCGTCTGCTAAATGACTTAAATGTAATGAACAGTGCTTGTGCCCATAGAAATAGATGTGGCGTGTGCAAGGGGGGCACGGGATGTTCCCTAATGCTGGAAGGGGGGCCTGAGTGAAAAGGTTTGGGAACCCCTGATTTACTTTATTACAAAAGTAATACTGAATTGTGGTTGGTTGACAATGCATCCAAATATGCACATTTAAAGGAGATGTATCTACTGCTTGGATCTGTGCCACTGACTTAGTCTGGCATGAATTCCAGTTTGTCTACAAATTAATGATATGTTGGATTCACGTCTACATCTCAACCAAAAATTTAAATTAACTTTAAATAAAGTTTGATTTGATTTAGTCCTATTCTTTAACTTTGTTTTTTGTTTGAGATGGAGACATGAATCCAACATATCAATTATTAATTTGAAAACAAACTGGAATTAAAGACAGACTAAGTCAGTGGCACAGATGGAACTATCCAAACAGAAGATACATCTCCTTCAAATGTTGATATTTGGTTACGTTGACAAGCAAACACAATTCAATATCACTAAATATCATTCAATTTGAAATAAACCAGAGCTTGAAACCCTAGGCTTATTGAATTGTCTATTTTTAGTTTAATTCTGGGTTGAATTGAAATAATAGCTGTTGATGACTTTGCAAATGCTATTTAGGGCAAATAGCATAATTGATGACATAAGAGTGATAAAGTATGGTCACATTTAGTTTGCTCTGTTAACCCTTTTGAATGGGTTCGATAGCAACAGTGAATCTATTTAGTTTTTAATTGGAGATCTCTCAACAATCATTCTCACGATAGCACATTGGTAATAGTCAGTGACAAATATCATAGCTTGGGCTTGGTTGAAACCCTGGATGGGAGTAGCTGTAGATAGATACATTCTCCGGTAATTGTTTTTTTCTCTGCTAGTGGATATAATGTTGAAGATCTGACGTTGTTTTAAAAGTACAAATTCAACATATTTTACAAAAGGTTTATCCATGATGACACAATCCTGTGGATTAAATTTCACCATCAAAACAATGGTTGATAACTTTTTTCAAATCCAATGTATTTTCCACATAGATTCCAAGTCACAATAGGTTGACAAATTACGTTGAAACAACCTTGATTCAACCAGTTTGTGCCCAGTGGGTTCCCTCTGGCTATACACTCATTGCAGGTTTTGAAAATCACTGTTTGTCTTACTTTTAATCCTACCCTGTGATGTCACAGAGAAGCATTTTTAGGAGCTTTCTTCTTACCCTTTTAATCACAAATCATGGAAATGTGTCGTTTTCACATATGTAGACACTGGAATGGTGCTGGAGATAATGAATATGAAGTTATAGTGGTAGAATTGTCCCAAATGGCTATGGGGCCTGGTCATAAGTAGTACACTTTAAAGATAATATGGTGCCATTTGCTACAGCACATTCAAATTACCTAATCACTCCAGGAGCTACACAACTCACTGCAAATCCAAACATATTAGACAAAGGAGGTAGATGTATTCCCTATGCAAAAATGTAATCCTTATGGAAAGAATCCTCAAACTTATCGGATGTTTCAGGGTTTCTTCCCTGTACTATCTCATCTGGTGTGATGAGATAAACCTTGGTCTGTGCATCAGTTTACACATCTAAATGTATCTAGCTACGTTTAATGTATAGCTATCACATGATAGGAGGAGTAAACTAGCTGATGACTATATGTGATGGCATACACTTATACACTCCATGCGTGGTGTAACTAACTGTTCCTGAGTCAAGTTATGCCCAGTTGGAGTCATTGTGTAGAGTGAGTGAGATAGATCGCAATACACCTTCTATTTGGCTACAAACCTTTTTTGATTTTGTGAGTAGGTCTGCCCTCTGCTGGGCATTACTGAGACACCACTAGTGACGTGAATTTGATGAGGCTTGCCTTGCTGTCACCCTCTTTAAAGGTAAAATATGAACCATTTCCTGGTTGCTAAAATTCTAATAGTTCGCCTAATTTCAGTTTATGTGAATCATTGTACCATCTAAACCGCCGTGAAATACATTTTCAATAACCAAAAATATTATATTTTCAGCTGTTTGAAGACTGAAAGTAAAAGATGCAAAAAACGAAACGTAATAATATAATAATAATAAAACAGGAAGCATAGAAATAGCATACATAGAACATACCACTTCTTAGAGGTGCCTTCAATGAGAATGACAAATATATAACTCACATTTCTATGTGAATTTGGTTGGTCACCCAAAAAGTTACATATTGCAGCTTTAATAGAGCTCACCAGCTTGTAGACCAAAAACCTGGAAATTAGTTACTTCTGGTAATTCCTATGGTGAAAATGAATGGGGAAAGAATAGGGTTTTGGGATAAACGTTGAAAATAATGTCTGAGGTTAACACAGGCTTAGGAGATCTTGTATGTTTTGTTCTATGCGATAATATCAGTCAGTTAACATTACCTTTATTAATTATGATCCCTTTATGTGCTTTTTTAGGGCGCGTTCGTAAATTCACTCTGGCTATCTACTCCGATTTCAGAGTACTCTCGTCTGAGTGTGCCAGAGCGCAGAATAACTGATGAATTTAAGAACGCTCAACACCCGTTGAATATGGCCGGTGTCAGTAAACATTGGCAAAAAAAGCTTAATTAAATTGTTGCCAGCAGCACAGTTACAGTCACCAACGCTCTGGATAACATGAAAACAGCATAACCAGCTCTGCTAGGGCAAGTAAAAGGGTCAAAGTGAGGTGTTCTCTCATTTATGTCTGGAAGTAGCTAGCAAGCTAGCTAACTTTAGCCAGTTAGCTTCGGTGCTTGACTGCTGTTGTGAGGTCAGAACGCTCCTCGGCCAGAGCTTCCAGTGTGTGCTCTAAACGCTCTGAATTTACGAACGCACAGAGCGCTCTCTGGCACTCCAGAGTGAATTTACGAACCTACCCTTTAATTGCATAAAGGCTGATGAAGATGATCTCATAGAACCAGACCTTATTACAACGAAGACGCCATTACTATTGCTCTCTATTACTAGGATAGAAAACAAAAAACTGAATCAAGCAATAGCTCAAAATTGGAACAATTGGCCATTTATATTAGTAAAAAAAAAAAATGAAGGAAGCACGAGTTTCCAAAAGATTGTCTGTTTTCTATTGGAGAAGTCTGCTTTTAGGTAATATCGTTTCATTGAACACTATATCCCAGAAAGCATTGTGCCAAGGCAAAGCAGGAAGAGCTTTTTCTCGTATGCAACTTCGGGAAGTTAGCCAGCAGGTATGTCTATTTTACTTTCTTTTTTTTTTTACCCCCCAAAATCTATCTAATTAACCTAAAGCTCATTTGAAATTAGTTCCAACCTTCAAAGTTCACAGCTACGTGTAGATGTATTTCCATAATTGGTCCTCTTTCAAGTTTCTGAGTACAGTTTACTGAGTTAGCTACCGTACCGGTAGTTAGCGGTTAGCTAACTACTTAGCTGTCAGTTTGAAAACCACAAGTCGAAGCTCGCTCTTTCCTGCTTGTGTCTCCTCTGTGCGCTAGAAAGCCTGAAAGAAGTTGCCTCTTCTTGGCCTATTTCAATTAAACGACTTTGGCAATGAAATAGCTATTGAGAGTAAGTACCTTCTACTGTAAGAGATTATCGAGATAGCTACAGTACTACAAATATCGCCCCTCCCTAGTTATTGAATTGTTTGTAAACAATACAACCCATAGTTCAGTCTCATTTGGTTAATCTCTGAGATCAATGATTCTAAACCTCTTTGGGCTTCAATGTCATTAACAGCACCTTAGATCATTGTCAACCAACAAGTATTTTTAGCTACTCAACGACACCTATCCTGGTCTTGAATTAAACATGTTAATGGTTAGTGGATTTGTAGACTTCTCTAGTTTGTAGTAGAGATGGTAAAAACACTAGTTAGTAGAGAAGACGGTATCGAGTAATGACATAGTCTGTCTCAACTGTTTCAGGGTGAAATGAATAGCCTAGTTCCTTGATTAAACTAAAGTATTTTATTCTAACTCCACCATCTGTGTAGGGTGAGGCAGAGGCGTCTGAGCTCACACCGCTCTGGGTATTTTTATAAAGTGGTCATGTGAAACTACAGACAACAAATGAGAGATGTCTACTGTCTTTTCTTCCTGGGCCACAAGATGAAGGCTCGCTCTGTCTGTCTGTCTGTCTGTCTGTCTGTCTGTCTGTCTGTCTGTCTGTCTGTCTGTCTGTCTGTCTGTCTGTCTGTCTGTCTGTGTATGTCTGTATGTATGTATGTATGTGTCGGTCGGATGGATCGGTATTATAGAGCGGTATTTGTTAGACTATGTTTTACAACTGAGAAGACTGGGTGTCAGCATGTTATTAAATATAGAATAATAGATGTTTTGAATGTTGAAAACCGACCAGTTAAACTTGCTATTAAATCCGCTATCTATGCCAGTGTTTTTTTTCTTCAGCAGTGGTGGCAAAGGTAGTGTGGGCCGAGGGGTGCATCGCTACTAGAGGGGGGGGGCGCACCGCTGCTAAATTAATATAGGGGAAACACTGTATGCTATTGTCCATTACTGTACTTTCACTGGGTCCCCCCTAAGTCTCATAGTCAGTCAGTGGACTATTCTGTAGTATGATATTAAAGGGGAGTTTTGCTAGATTACATTTAATGGGAAATCTACAGTTTCTCTAGTAGGCAGGTACAGTAGTGTGTTACTGGTGCTTGGCGGCATGTTGCTCGAGTTCCTTCCTCTTTTAAGACTCGGTTAGTCTCTCTCTTTTCCAGACCCGCCTCTGTGTCCTTTTTATCTTTACCACAACTACAAATGCACCCCTGTCTAGCTAGCATACCATGCTACAACTAGGCCTACATAGCCAGGTCACAGAATCTCCTGGCCATCACCAAATCTCACTTGATATTTAACATAACTAATACTAAGATATGCCAACTGTCCTCTGATTCTGTGTGTCCACAGGAGTGTGTTGCTCAGGCCCTGTGGACAGTGGTGTGTGTCAGTGTGTGTTACAGAAACACCAGCAGTGAGTGTATGTCTGTCTGTAATCAGCTTCCGCCGGCTGTTTGTGGCATCGGCTGTGAAGTGAACAGGAAGACAGAGGGCTGAAGAGAGAAAGAGAAGAGAGAGGAAGCTGCCGTCAGCATGACTGAGTTCTGGGTGTGTTTCAGCTGCTGCGTTGCAGAGCAGCCCCAGCCTGTGAGTATACACACACACACACACACACACACACAAGCAAGCAATCACTGTTTTGTTTACTCCTGACCTTTCAGTCTATGAAGTGTGAACACTAAAGGGGAAGGTGCTAGACACTGAAGTAGAACCAGGTCTTCTCATCTTCTGTACTTCTTATCAGCCTGTGTGAGTGTCTGTTAATAAAACAGTTGACTGTTGTTGCCTGTAGTAACACTACTATGTCTTTATTGCTTTACAGAAGAGGCGGCGGAGGATAGACCGTTCAATGATCGGAGAACCAACCAACTTTGTTCACACAACACACGTAGGCTCAGGAGACATGGGCATTGGGCTGTCATCGGTACGTACTGACCTCCTACCCTCACACAGAGAACAGAGCCTTATGTCATATCTACTAGGTAAAGAATCGAAGCAGTTACAAACCGTTATCCAAGTCTTCTGTTCATTATGACGGTGTGTGTGTGTAGGTGAACTCTGTTCAGGCCCAGATGAAATCTAAAGGAGGTTATCACGGAGGGTCTGAGAGCAATCAGGAATAATGAGGTGAGACACTTGCTGCTCCCTGTGTTACAATGTGTTATCAACGTGTTACTACTATGATATCAGCGTGTTGTCAGTACTGTGTTACTACTGTGACATTGACGTGTTATCATTACTGTTACTACTGTGATATCAACGTGTCATCAGTGCTTTGTTATTACTGTGATATCAACGTGTTTTCAGTACACATTTGCCACGCTGATCCTCAACATGGGGGCCCCTCAGGGGTGCGTGCTTATTCCCTTCCTGTACTGCCTGTTCACCTACGACTGCGTGGCCAAGCACGACTCCAACACCATCATTAAGTTTGCAGACGACACAACGATGGTAGGCCTGATCACTGACAACGATGAGACAGGCTATAGGGAGGAGGTCAGAGACCTGGCTGTGTGGTGCCAGGACAACAACCTCTCTCTCAATGTGATCAAGACAAAGGAGATGATCATGGACTACAGGAAAAGGAGGCCCGAGCACGCCCCCATTCTCATCAACAGGGCTGTAATGGAGCAGGTCGAGAGCTTCAAGTTCCTTCATGTCCACATCACCAACAAACTATCATGGTCCAAACACACCAAGTCATGAAGAGGGCACGACGCCTATTCCCCCTCAGGAGACGATTTGGCATGAGTCCTCAGTTCCTCAAGAAGTTCTACAGCTGCACCATTGAGAGCCTCCTGACTGGTTGCATCAACGCCTGGTATGTCAACTGCTCTGCATCCGACCGCAAGGTGCTACAGAGGATGGTGCGTATGGCCCAGTACATCACTGAGGCCAAGCTTCCTGCCATCCAGGACCTCTATACCAGGCGGTGGCAGAGGAAGATCCTAAAAATTGCCAAACACTCCAGCCATCCTAGTCATAGACTGTTCTCTCTGCTACCGCACGGCAAGCGGTACCGGAGCGCCAAGTCTAGGTCCAAAAGGCTCCTTAACAGCTTCTATCCCCAAGCCATAAGACTGCTGAACAGTTAATCAAATGGCTACCCGGACTATTTGCATTGTACCCCCGCACATTGACTCGGCACTGATACCCCCTGTATATACCCTCGTTACTTTTTTAGTAAATATTTTCTTAACTCTTATTTTTCTTAAATGCATGGTTGGTTAAGGGCTTGTAAGTAAGCATTTCACGGTAAGGTCTACACCTGTTGTAAATGGCACATGTGACAAATAAATTAGATTTTTGTGTTACTACTGTGATATCAACATGTTATCAGTACTGTGTTGCTACTGTGATATCAATGTATTATCAGTACTGTGTTGCTACTGTGATGTCAACGTATTATCAGTACTGTGTTGCTACTGTGATGTCAACGTATTATCAGGACTGTGTTGCTACTGTGATGTCAACTTATTATCAGTACTGTGTTGCTACTGTGATGTCAACTTATTATCAGTACTGTGTTGCTACTGTGATGTCAACTTATTATCAGTACTGTGTTGCTACTGTGATGTCAACTTATTATCAGGACTGTGTTGCTACTGTGATGTCAACGTATTATCAGGACTGTGTTGCTACTGTGATGTCAACGTATTATCAGTACTGTGTTGCTACTGTGATGTCAACGTATTATCAGGACTGTGTTGCTACTGTGATGTCAACTTATTATCAGTACTGTGTTGCTACTGTGATGTCAACGTGTTATCAGTACTGTTAACATGCTCCTTGTGTCTACGAAAGCTTCATTCAACGTTTGTGTAATGTGTGTTTTAAACTTTACATGAATGTGAATTTGCCAGCTGCATTAATGTGATGTATGTATGTATTCTTTCTCCACAGTCTGATAAGAAGCCTGTGCTAACTACTGCTGTAGATCTGAAGAGGAGGCGTTGTAAAAACACTCTTATCTGAACCAGACAAACGACCAAATGATGAAACCACTGCTCTGCTCCCCAGGAACCTGTATATAATTCATTTATATTAAATCACTGCTATCTGTCTGTCTGCCATGCTGTTGCACTGTAAGAGTAGTCTGTGTGTGTGTGTGTGTGTGTGTGTGTGTGTGTGCGGCTGTGCGTGTGCCTGTGTGAACAAATGTTTCCCCAAAAAATTTTCAGGAGTGTGTGGTCGTGTTTTTAGGTCTTGCCTGTATTTATAGTCGGATTTGTGGAAAAATTACCTTTCGTGTGGTGGCTGGGCCACTGTGGAGATACGAAGCACATGATTAGTAGTATCTGGTTCATTATCAAATCATAAACTAGAGACTTTTTAAACAATGTCTGTTTGCATCCCAAATGGAACCCTATTCCTTATATAGTGTGCTACTTTTGACCAGAGACGCATGGGCCCTGGTCAAAAATAATGCACTATATAGGGCATAGGTTGCTGTTGGGGACATAGGCCATGTTAACTGCTTTATTCTGTTAAATATCCCATATTCTTTGAGTTGCCTTCAGGAGTAAATAGAGAATGCTGTTTTCCAATAAACTTGAAATGTGTAGGTAGGGCACACTGGACCATTTTGTTTCTTGTACACACTTGTTCAAAAGCTTTTAAGCTTTTGCATAGATTTCAGCCAATGTGTTTTTATACATGTATTTTTCTCATTCATTAGCTAGAATCGTAATAAAAATTGTTTTCTATGCCATCTTAGAGAAGTCTTTCTTTGTCAGGTTTGACTGTAGCAATATCTGATCGTCCTCTCTAGGAACACTTAAATGGCACCCTATACCCTATATTGTGAACTACTACCCTATGGGCCCTGGTCAAAAGTAGTGCACTATAAAGGAAATGGTGCAATTTGGGAAACTCAGATGAATGACCCATCACTATGATAAGTAGATTTTATTAACACTTACCCCTCCTACATGGACAATATGGGGATAAGGAGAAAATCTCCTCGTGTTGTCTCTCCCCGCCTCCTCAAAACCCATTGGAGGAGAAGGTCAGAGAGGAGGTACCCCGGGCTTTCTCTTCCAATGGGTTTTGAGGAGGCGAGGAGAGGACATTTACATTACATTTTAGTCATTTAGCAGACGCTCTTATCCAGAGCGACTTACAGTTAGTGAATACATATTTTTTTATACTGGCCCCCCGTGGGAATCGAACCCACAACCCTGGCGTTGCAAACGCCATGCTCTATCAACTGAGCTACATCCCTGCCGGCCATTCCCTCCCCTACCCTGGACGACGCTGGGCCAATTGTGCGCCGCCCATGAATCTCCCGGTCGCGGCCGGCTGCGACAGAGCCTGGATTCGAACCAGGATCTAGTGGCACAGTTAGCACTGCGATGCAGTGCCTTAGACCACTGCGCCACTCAGGAGTTCGCACGGACGCACGGAGTATGCAATTGAGATTCTACCATTGTCATCTGGCATGACTTTGACATTTGTCTCACAAACCACAGACAGGCTGTGGGTTGAAATGCCGCATTCAAAAAAACTGGGAACTCTGAAATCTCTCACTTCCGAAATCAGTGCGTTCAAGACAACTGGGAACTCTGGAAAAAATCAAGCTCCGACTGGGAAAAATCTTTGAATGGTCATCCAACCTGGAATTCCAAGTCGGAAACTATGGCATCTTTCTAGAGCTCCTTCTTTCTGACCTGAAGCTCACTGACGTCATGATTTGACCGAGTTCCCAGTTGTTTTGAAAGCGCCATAATCATGCAGTCTTTGGTTGTAATGGATGACTTAGTTTCCCATTACACTCACAGACAGAAGGGGTAACTCGGACACATCACAGGTGAACTATCTTGGGTTAGTTATAATTATATTTGGTACACATGCAGACAGTTACATAATAAACAACTTTTCTCATGATATTTATACTGAGAAGAAATATTGACATATAATGATATGGGAACAGTGAATGCATTGATAAAATGCAGTGCATGTCAGCATTTGCCAAGATGTTGTCAGCTTTCACGAGATCCATCCGCATGAGGAACAGGAAGTGAATGGCTAACTCTGAAAACGATGATGCGAGTACAATAAAAGGGACGATGTTGAAACTAGTGTCGTGCCAAATCACAGATTAGCGTTTTCTTTCTGAACACGATTTTTACTCAATCACGGATGTTACCGACATGGCAAAAACTCCGTGGATTATTATTTTATCAGTCATTCTCCTGTCATCTCAGGTAAAAGAGGCAGTTAGCTGTTATTGTAGGTAAAGCTAGCTAGCTAACGTTATTTATCATAACAATACAGAGATAGCTGTAACATGTAGCTAGCTTGCTAGCAAGCAAGCCATGTCCAACTATGTCGACATGTAGACAACTATGTGACATTTATTTCACAAATACTATCGACAAATGGATAATGTCACCTTTACAATGGTCATTTCGAGTGTCTTTATCCTGTTAGGCAGGTTTGTCATCTTCATCTAGCTAGCTAGCCAATTAGCCCTCAGCTAAATTAGCCAGCTGAGCTCTTTTATGGCTTGGCTATGGGGAAGTACCTAACTTTCCAGGCAAGCTTCGGAATGGAACAGATACTGACAGTGTAATGAAAAAGTGTTACACTGCTAACACTGATCAGTCTCTGAACAAACGAGCTGTTGTTGTTTCTTATACTTTGTATACTCTGAAATACATGTTGCGTTCTATGTATTTCACTTAGTTACTGTTTTTATTCCACACAGGTGAACTGTCAAGAGGCAATCTTGCACATCTCAAATGGAGCCACAGATAAAGAATACTGCCTGGTCTACAACTCCTTATGGACCAACATGTCACTCTCCCTCAGCGCTGCTGTAAGTCCAGTCCAGCAACATGACCATTCTGATATTCAGCTGCCCTATGCCCCCATTTGCTCCAGCCTCGACTTTGTTAGACTTTATTATGTGTTGGTGAACCCACAGAACTAGGTGAACCTCACCTGACATCCAGCCTGCTGTGTAGTGGCTCTGGGATTCAGCCTTTCTACAGTGACAATACATCATAGCTATTAATATATTGATTGATTGTCTAACCCTACCTGTTGTCCTGTGTTAGACGGCGTATCCCCTGGTGAACCTGTCCTCCAGCCTACTTTGTAGCTCTGCAGGGGTGAGCCCGGCCACAGTGAGGGGCAAGGCGGTGGTGGTCATGAGAGGGAAGTGTACCTTTAACCAGAAGGCTCTGGTAGCCCAGGACCTGGGGGCTGCCGCTCTGATTGTTGCCAGCACTACATCTATGGTAAGGCTTTGATAATGGATCTACAATGTATCAATAGTGTTACCTCCAATGTGTCTATGATGCAGCACTTAATTTACATCTATGGTATAACATGATAGGCCTACATCTTTGAGTGTGCTTTTTCAGACCTGTGTTTTGTTTTATATCTCATCTGATTGGTTCTAAAGAGTCCCCCGGCAGTCAATGTGACAGAGGATGAGAAGGTCCAGATTCCGCTGGCTCTGATGAGATACAGGGACTTCCTGGACGCACAGAATGTGAGTTCTCTGGAACTGTAGGTCCTCTGGTATAGTGCTTATTCACGCCTTCTGATTTAATGCAAAAACATGTATCTACAGTATATCTTTCAATCAATAAGAATATACATGAGACATTAGTGTGTGTGTCTCCTCAGGTGTGTTAGTGTATGATCTCTCTGTGTGTTTCTCCAGGTGTTTGGTGAGGAGATGCAGGTTAGGCTGTATGCCCCGGCGGTGCCTGTGTTTGATGCCAGCATTGTGGTCATGCTGCTCATAGGAGTAGTGACTGTTGCTCTGGGAGGCTACTGGAGCGGAGCCTGTGAGAGGTGAGACTGCACACACACGTTTCTTTATTTCCTTCGGAAAAGGACAGCCATGCATGCTGTCCACTCTTCAGCCACTCTACACTCTGTGTAACAGTCTGTGTGTTGTGTGTGTCTGTGTGTCAGAGAGAGGCTGAGTGCATCTCGAGGAGGAGGAGGAGGAGGAGGAGGAGGAGGGGGAGGGGGAGGAGAGGAGAAGAGTGACAGTGGGGACTTGGCTCTGCACTCTCCCCTGAAGGTGGTCATCTTTGTAGCGCTGATGTGTCTGATGCTGGTACTCATGTACTTCTTCTACAAGTACCTGGGTCAGTCTTTCACTCTGGAAATACACTGCTTAATGTATTTGTATTACATTTTCACAATGTGTTGAGTTCATTAACAGTTTATTAACAGTTTTATATGCAAACATACCACACCAAAAGCTGTTAGACACTCAATGATTGTCTCATAAGGAGTTCGTTCAGGTGTGTTTTTATATTTTCTCTGTGTATTTGTGTGTTTTCCAGTGTATGTGATCATCGCCATATTCTGCCTAGCGTCTGCTACCGCCCTCTTCAGCTGTCTGGATGCCCTGTTGGACCTGGCCAAGTGTAGCCCCATGAGGTACACCCCCCCCCCTCCCCCCTTTAAAATCATGGTATTTACAGAGTGTCAAGGTTTTCTATGGTAACAATGTAAAGCTTGAGACTATTTCCCTGTTCCATAGACATCTGTCTGTTCCATGGACATCTGTCCTTCCTGTCTGTTCCATAGACATCTGTCCTTCCTGTCTGTTCCATAGACATCTGTCCTCCCTGTCTGTTTCTCTGTCTGTTCCATGGACATCTGTCCTTCCTGTCTGTTCCATAGACATCTGTCTTTCCTGTCTGTTCCTCTGTCTGTTCCATAGACATCCGTCCTTCCTGTCTGTTCCATAGACATCTGTCCTCCCTGTCTGTTCCTCTGTCTGTTCCATAGACATCTGTCCTCCCTGTCTGTTTCTCTGTCTGTCATAAACAACTCATCGGTCATAGTTTCATATGGAAGTTCTGAGAGAAGTTTTTTTTAAAGTGAATCACACGCACCCGTCTCCTCGAACATCACACACACACACATGTTTTTGTGAGTCATACGGACCTTTCTGTGGTTGCCTGTGCACTCTCTCTCTTCTCTCATGTGTGCTGTGTTCCTCTAGTGTGACGGTCCTGGGTAGGAGTGTATCCGTGAGGTCGGTGCTGCTGTCTGCTGTGTGTGTCACCGTAGCCGTGGTCTGGGGAGTCTACAGGAACGAGGACAGGTACTGTCTATCACACACACACTGACACAGTCACGCACACTGATACAACCCTTTGGAATGCTGTGGCTGGGACATCAGGATGAGGGAGTCTGGAGGACTCGGACGTCATCAGCAGAGTAGAGGCGTGTTGTTGGTGTTAGTTTAGTTTAGTTCAGCATCCCTCACTGCCTTATTGACTGTCTCTGAGTGTGTCTCAAATGGCACCCTATTCCTGATATAGTGCACTACTTTTGCTGGTCAAAAGTAGTGCACTTATAGGGAGTAGGGTACTATTTGGGACGCACTCTCTGACAGACCGAAACCGTTAGTCCCACTAATGCCCAATAACAGAATAACATCATGGTGGGTAGTGTGTGTGTTCATACAGGCTAGTGACTGTCCTTAGTCCTTAGCGCAGTAGAAGTATTAGTAGACATGATAACTAAATGTCCCCAGTCTACAACAGCAACACACTGTCCACAGCTAATGTCGTATGAAACTTTTCCATAAGCAAAGCATGGTGGATAATTATAATGTTCTAGAGAATGTGGTTTCACTTCCCTTTCCACCACCCCACACATTATAACTCACTCAGATTACACATTTACTAGTTCACTGGATCATAACTGGGAAAATGCTCTCATTTTTGCTTTCAGAAAAAATTGAACTAAAACTAAACTAACAATGAATGCTTGGGCCATTTCAGGGTAAAGTACAGGAACCATTGTCAATGGTTGTCCTTATGTTTGTGAGGGTGATAAGCTTGACATGCACTTTATAACCTATTTCTTTATGACCTTTATTAAATCAGTTTGGTTATATTTAATAGTTAGTTGACAGGCTGAAGTGTGTTGTTGAAAAAAACTACTCTACTCTATTGCCAGGTGGATCTGGATCCTGCAGGACCTCCTGGGTGTGGCCTTCTGTCTCAACTTCCTGAAGACCATCTCACTGTCCAACTTCAAGGTGAAATCTTCACTCTGACCTCTCACCTCTGATCTTCAGTCACAAAGAGGGCCACCATAGAGATAGATAGAGATCACTACTTGGAAATAACACGTTTTTGCATGGACATTGCCATTGAGGACTTCCACCGTTTTAAAGTAGTCAACTGGGTGGGACTTCCTATGGGTTAAGGAAGGATCACACAATTCCATCCAGGTCATCAGGAGGGATCAGCCAATGAATTATACTTGTGAGCAAATGTTCCATAACTGCATGTGGCAGTAAATCGCCAACCTTGGCTTTATACCTGTTCAAACAACACACTACAGGTGGCAGTATGCCCCCTTTCAGTTTGTTTACCAACTCATAAAGTAGTAGAAGAAGAAAATGGACTACTCTAAAATGGAGATGGCCTCAATGGCGCCGCCCATGCCCTCACAGACCGATAAAAATATGTTGTCTAACTAAGTCTGTGGACACGTCTCTAAACATCTGTTCTCACTTTCCCTCTCTTTCTTTCTTCTCTTTCTCTCTCCCTCACCTGTCTTCCATTCCCCCCCCTCCCTCTCCCTCCTCAGATCTGTGTGATCCTGTTGAGTCTGCTGCTGCTGTATGATGTATTCTTTGTCTTCATCACTCCTCTGTTCATGCCGGTGAGTCACTTTTCCCTTTAAATACAGTGCAATATTGTCTTATTTTTTTTAATAGAAAGGTTAAATACATTGTCCCTCGTTTTAAATGTTTAATATTTTACAGAATGGGGAGAGCATCATGGTCCAAGTGGCCATGGGTCCAGATGCAGCAGGAGAGAAGGTAACCACTTGTCTGTCTGTCTGCATGTCTGTCTGTCTGCCTGCCTGTATGTCTCGCTCTCTCTCTATCTGTCTGTCTGTCTGTCAAAACTTGAATCTTCAATCTCTGGATGTTAAAATGGCTTGATTAACAATCAGTAAGGTCAGGAGTTTTCCTTGACTGAGTGTTCCCCGACCCAGTAAACACTCCTGGCCCTGACTAGAATCAGGCTGCGTAGTTGTGATCTCATCTGCAGCATTGCGTTGTAGATTAGATTTCCCTCGGGGTCGGAATGGCTTACTATCTGAGGATGTGTTTCAAATGGCACCCTATTCCCTACACAGTGCATTACTTTTGACCAGAGCCCTGATCAACAGTAGTGCACTATGTAGGGAATAGGGTGGCATTTAGGATGCAAACTGACTGCGTCTGGTTGGGGTGTTCTGTCTCGACGCAGGGTAACACGGTGGAGGTGCCAGCCGAACCCTCGACTACATATGAGAAAGTAAGACCCCACCGCTTTACCACTCAGCTTCATATGTACTGTTAATGATCAAATAAATGCATTCATTTATTCACACCCTGCCCGCCCACCTAGCCATTCATCTCTGCGCTATACCATTGTTTGGATTAAGCCCATATGTTTAAAGCCATAGTTTAAAGCTATATGTTGTTAGTTTTACAAATACATTGTTTACAAACAATGAAGTAAAACAACCATATATTTTATGCTGGGGTAAGATGGTTATACTAAGTTCATAAGGCATTTATAAGTCGTATTCTTAAAGAATAAATGGGAATTTATATATTGCTGTAAATATTGTAGATTGTTCCTTTTAAAAGCTGTAGTGAAATGGCCCCATCTCCACTAGTCCCTTACATGACTATCAGCAGAGAGAGAGCGAGAACATACAGCACATACCAACCAACCGTCACATGACTGGCTCTTATGTCATGTGACAACTGTGTTAACATCTGATTCCTCATGTGTGGGGCCAAGAGTTTTTATTCACATGACCTGACCAGGGAAAAATCCTGTCTCTAACAAACTTTACTGTACTATTATACAATATTACACAATCTCAAGTAATTGCGTTGTAGCCTAAGAGTTTAAATAATGAGGGCTTAATCTGCATTTAATAAAACATTGATATATTTGCTGTGTGATTTGGTGGTGAACTGATTGCGTTCCTGTGTGTCTCATGTTCATGTCATTAACAATCACTATGGCTTGACAGTTGGCATATTGACATTACATGTATGTCTGTTTTCTGTTTTTTTAAATGGAAGTACTGTAGTTGGTTTCGATTCAGAATATATTATAGTGAACACTCGTAATCCTCAGGATGTGTCTCTGTGATTGATTTTAGTTTTAGTTGAGTTTTTATTATGCTTTAGTTTAGTTTTGGTTGAGCTTTAGTTAACTTTTAGTCAATTGTTATTTAACAGAGTGTTAGATGGTTTTTATTTAATCGTTAGTTGACCGTTAGTTGACTGTTGCCTGTGTTCTCTCCCTGGTAGCTCCCGGTAGTGATGCGTGTTCCACGGTTCTCTTCATGGGCACAGAACCTGTGTGGCATGCAGTTCTCCATCCTGGGCTATGGGGACATTATCGTACCAGGTGAGATAAACATGGTTGCATCCCAAATGTCAACCCTATGCAATGTCACCCTATGCCCTATATAGTGCACTACTTTTGACCAGAGCTAGGGTTGCAAAGGGAGGGTATATTACTGGAAACTTTTAACATTTACCAGTAAACTACCAGAATTACGGTAACGTATATTTTTATTTTCTATTTTATCAGATGACATCTAGTGGCCTTGGGTACTTCAGATTATCACAGGTGTCTGTAATTATCTCTGGCCCTCTGTGTGGCCTTATCACATGTAAAATATATACAATAATCAAATAAGATGATTTTTAAATAAAAAAATATAATGACAACTGTAAAACATTATATAAACCATCAATTTAGTGAATGCCATTAGTGTTTAACATGAGGGTATCAGCATGAAATATCCTTTATATTCTTTTTACACACTTCTATTTATTTTACTATGTTAATATGTCTTTGTTGTAAATATTTTTGTGCCAAGCTGGTGTCAGTTGTGAAGAAAGTCAATAGTTGGAAGTGTTGCAGAGTTAATAGAAAATAAATGCTATTGTTGATTAAATGCTTTTTTCATGAATTAGGCTATTTTTTCTTGAACCATATAGTCTATCCACTGGATACTCATGGACAATATGGACACAGAAAAATTACCATAGATTACCTGTTAATTACCAAAATTACTTAAGTTTCTGGTAACTTTGTTAATTACCGGTAGCTTTGCAACCCTAACCAGAGCCCTATAGGTCCGTGTCTCTAAACAATGATGTAAGATCAGTATTATGCTTCCCTCTATAATGGTTATAATTAGGAAGTTTGGCGTGTAAGCTGATCCTAGATCTGTTCATAAAGTAATTTTTTTTCCAGGAGCGTTTTTAAAGACTCAGTATCAGCTCCATGTTCACACCCTTCTGTTCTGCCTTCTCATTGGACGATAGCTTCAGACCTTCATATATTCTGTTTGCTGATTGGTCCAACAGGTCTTCTGGTGTCCTATTGCAGCAGGTTTGATGTGTGGGTCAACAGCCCCAAGAAGATCTACCTTTTCTGCTGCTGCATAGGTAATGACATGGACATTATCAATACATTACTGATCATTATCATCATCATCATCATCATCATCATCATCATCATCGTTTTGATCATCTCCTCTCCTCTCCACCCACCCCTCCCCAGCCTACCTGTGTGGTATGATTGTGACGTTTGCGGTGATGTTGGTGACTAAGATGGGGCAGCCAGCTCTGCTCTACCTGGTTCCAGTCACCCTGCTGGTATCTGCTCTGCTGGCCTGGAGGAGAGGGGAGATGAGGCAGTTCTGGAACGGGACCACGTACGAGGTGAGAGGACGACAAGACACTTTTCCTTTGGGGGGGATTCAATTTATTTTATTTTATTGAATATTTGATCACTTCAAAGGGTTTGGGCCTAATTCCATTTGAATTCAAACAACTCAGGAAATGATTATACATTTGATTATAAAAAATGTTGTTCTCATGATATATTTCTAATATGGAGGGTTGTTATACAGTAGTGTGTGATGTAATGATGATAATTGAATCTCCATCAGGTGTTGGACTCCACCAGGGAACCCTTACTGCCAGGTGTGCTTTCACTCCCTGACCTCTAACCACTGACAACAGTAAAGGCTACTCACGCTCCCTTCTCCTGCATCCTCCCCGCCATCTACCTACCCTGTGTCTCTAGACTAGCATTCTTTTTTCTTTTTTCACAGCCTTTCAGCCTTTACTTTAAAAATTTAGCAAATTAAAAACATAACACTGCAATGTCAAATTGAGTTATGTATGTTCATAAAGCTGGTAGAGCACGGCGCTTGTAACGCCAAGGTAGTGGGTTCGATCCCCGGGACCACCCATACACAAAAAAAAAAAATGTATGCACGCATGACTGTAAGTCGCTTTGGATAAAAGCGTCTGCTAAATGGCATATTATTATGTATAATATAATGTTACATACTCAGATCAGCAGTACCCAACATGGCCACTAGATGTCACTAGAGTCCTGGAAATGCCAGTGGTGCCACAGATTTCACTCTAGCTTGGACACACACATACGACACACACACACACACATGTTGCTTAGAAAAGTCTGTTTCTATTGTTTTATTTCTTTAGTCTGTTTGTCAATGTCTGCATCCCTTAATTGTTTTCTCTCCTAACCAGAATACAACCCTCTCATAACGTTTTAATGGGTTTGAATTTTCCCTGTGCAGCTGTGTTGAGATGTGGGAGCTTCAAATCAAATCAAATCAAATTTTATTGGTCACATGCGCCGAATACAACAGGTGCAGACATTACAGTGAAATGCTTACTTACAGCCCTTAACCAACAGTGCATTTATTTTTAACAAAAAAAGTACAAATAAAACAACAACGAAAAAAAAGAGCAGAAGTAAAATAAAGTGACAGTAGGGAGGCTATATATACAGGGGGGTACCGTTGCAGAGTCAATGTGCGGGGGCACCGGCTAGTTGAGGTAGTTGAGGTAATATGTACATGTGGGTAGAATCTCCATCAGGTGTTGGACTCCACCAGGGAACCCTTACTGCCAGGTGTGCTTTCACTCCCTGACCTCTAACCACTGACAACAGTCAAGGCTACTCACGCTCAGCTTTGTTTGTTGTTTATGTTTTGTCATGTGCGTGTCGTCATGCTTTCTGTAAACCTGTGGTTTGCTGCTGTTCAGAAGGGTGAAAATTTCAGAACGTTGCAGTTAGAAATGCAATGCATAGAACGGACACAATGGACTATTCTCTATGACAAAGAAGATGAATGTCTGTTCTACATGAACGTTCTGTACAGTTCCACCCTCCTGAATAAACCTGTGCTGTGCACAGCAGACTGTCTGTTGGCTACTGGACTAAGCTTTATGTTGTATCACTGATGTCTGTCTTATACTGATAAACTCCTCTACTCCCTCTCCTAGATGGAACACCTGACTATGACAGCAGAGGAGGAAAGTGCTGACTACAGCTGATCCAGGAGCCAACCAACAAACCAACTGCTGGGGCTCTTTTCTACTCTTCAAATCAAGCATCTAGTTCATCATCCATGGGATGCAAGGGAAATACTATAGCTAGTCTATCGATCAATACAGATTTATACTGGGGAAATGTAGTGGGGAGGGGTTAGGAGTTAGGGGTCAGGGGTCAGGGGTGGGTTAGGGGTATGGGTTGATTGGACAGTGAGACAGTTAATTTGAGAGGCTTACTAGTGGCTGAGAATGCAGTGTGTTCATATTATGTGGTGTTTGAGGAACTATAATATTAAAATGATGCCTAAACTGTATTGCCTTGGTAACCGATACAAGTGATTTATTGAGAAAGCACTTTAATACTTATGTTAGCAGGTTTGTGGGTTTTTTAAAGTGAAAGTTAAACTGTAGATGAAGTTAGATTTTTTTTTTAAATAACTGCTGTTCTGGGGTTTTCTGTATAACTTGTTTGTATTATTGAGAAACACAATCTTTGATTGCTTTTGTTGCCTTAAATTAGTCCATTCTGATTTCAGCTCTGAGTGTGTCCTTATAATGTGTTCTATGGCCTGTACTTTATCTAACACTTCTTCATGTATTTTTAAAGCTCACAGTTAGAACTATGACATAACTGATTCAAATAATCATAGACTCCAATAAAGACTCACTGTATTAGTTGAATCAGCTGTGTTACTGCTTGGCTGGAGCAAAAGCCTGCACCCACACCGGCCCTTTGCAGATATCTTTGCCCACCCGTGAGCTAGGTCACTGTGGGGATGGGTCTGGTCAGTGTTACACAGTGCTATATATGTACTCGTTACCACCGGTACTTTAGAAAGAGCAAATATTGAGTTAGTGATCTGAGTTTGGTAAGGCACTGACTGACTGACAACTGAGCCCATGGTACCCATATTAATGAATTACTTTATATTGTTTAACTTTGTTTATATTGTTTAACATAAATGTAAAGAGAGAGTGAGGAGGGAGGGTGGGGGAGAGAGGCCTGAGGAGGGAGGGTGAGGGAGAGGGAGAGAGATGGAGGTATCAAACTTGACCAGTAGATAGGGAGTGCGTTAGAGAGGTGGCTTTTTGTACTGTTGCAAAATGTTCTTTGTTTGGGTTCATCTGTGGAGTTGGTCATGTTTCAGCCTGTTGTAGCTAGTTCCTGGTGACTTGCCACCTCTTGCCTACATACCAGTCAGATTGAGAATGAGAAGTATGTAGATCTACCACATTGACCTAGAAACACACAGCCTACTACCGAGCTATATTTACATAATGCACTTTTAATTCCAAGCCAGAGGTCAGCAGGAAAAGGTCTTCAATAAGACAATGCTCACAGTTTCTTCAGTGTGACTTTGTTTACAGTTCACTCTTATGCCTGTTGCATAATACACTTATCCAAACACCCATCCCATGGCAATAAAGTAATATAAATGCGGGTATTAATCAATCAATCAAATAACACATAAATATTCAGGTATTTGACCCCCCCCCCCCCCCCCCCCCCCCCCCCCCCCCCGTCGTCCCCGTCCAGTCATGTGACGTGCTGCGGGCTCGGGGGCTGACTCAGCTGGCTTCGTCACGCAGCGGCGTCAGTTCTGAGTCGCACAATTATGAAAAAGCAACCTTCCGCTGGAGCTGCAGCTAGGGAAGATCTCACCAGCGACTACTGGACTTTCCTTCCAAGGCTAACAGAAAAGAACACCGCCGATAGATGGATAATAGCCTCGGAGAAGCTCTTCCTGAGTCTCAACGGTGAAGAGAATGGTACGAGATCCAACCAAAGTGCTTTTCAGCTGGGGTTTTTTGTCCAGGTAGAACGTTTCGAGGTAGAATGGGGGCTTCTAGAATGTCAGGTCGGAGGACCGATCGAGCCAAAGTGGGAGAAATGAGTTGTTGGCAGTTCTTTACATGCTGCTTGTTTGTCTTTCAAGAAGATCATGATCAGTTGGTATCGCGTACTTGTGTTGGGTTATGTATCTAGAATAACGTTAGATATGGTTCAGTGGCACCGACATCTGGGTAAAACATCTGGGCACCTTTACATTGGTAGTAAAAAGGCATCGGCCGAACGTTCGTTGAAATGCAAACTGCGGCTGGTTGAGTTCTGCAGATCCGCGATGCCGCAGCTAGGTAGTTAGCTATCTAACTAACTTTAGCATTACCATCCATCCACATTGGCGTTAGATGCTAACTAGCGAGCCAGCTCCATCTAGCTCTGTCTGCCAAGGGACTTGAGCACAAAGCGATGTGACTGCAGCGCCATGCCAACTCGTGCGTGCACTCGAGCGATGACTTGACAAAGTTGGATTCCAAGAAAAGGGGTGGAGATGACATTGTCCCCGCGAGACAGTACTGGTATCCAGCATTCAAAGCTTGTCTTTATTACTGTCTTGACTAGCTAGCAAATTAGCCTGCTAGTTTTCATTTTGCAGAAGTTATCAGAGATTGTGTCACTAACTCGTACTATTGTTGTCTTTGTTATGGCAAGCTGTCACTAAACAATAGCTTAGCCAGCTACTTTAGCTGACGAATTTCTGTCTTTGATGATCCCTTCGGGGGTCTCGGGATTGTTCATCATCTAGCTAGCTAACCACCACTGAGTAGCATAGTTAGGCTATATGAAATCGTTAGAAGCTTGTCATCAGACCTCCTATAAGTCAGTTGAAAACACACCAGATTTTTTAAAGGCATCTATCTTGAAGAGTTTCAGGCAACATAGGCTACTGTCAAGTCGCCGCCGACTCGCAGTTTGGCCACACAGACAGTCAGGCACTGCATGTGGCGTCACTAATTGTGCGCGGTGGTCATGGTTGTTATGCTGCTTTGTGTGATGCTTTGTTGTAGTCCCCATGTGTTCACTGTCCAGCGGTTTACCAGGCCAGATGAATGCATGCAGGCTACAGGATATAGAACGGACACCAGCAAATGATCACCAGATTCAATAGAATACCAAAGAAACTGTAGCTCAGTTGGTAGAGCATGGCGCTTGCAACGCCAGGGTTGTGGGTTCGTTTCCCACCGGGGGCCAGTATGAAAATGTATGCACTCACTAACTGTAAGTCGCTCTGGATAAGAGCGTCTGCTAAATGACTAAAATGTAAATGTAAACAGAACATAATTGAATTAAACAATAGAACCACATAAGTACTACTTGCATCTGTTTTAGACTACAGGGGATCATTAGACCATGCATAATTTGAGTGTCAAACGCCTTTATAAAGCTCTGTCCAAAAATATGAACGCAAAATGTAAAGTGTTGGTCCCATGTTTCATGAGCTGAAATAAGAGATCCCAGAAGTGTTCCAGACACACAAAAAGCTAATTTCTCTAAAATGTTGTGCACAAATTTGTTAGTAAGCATTTCTCCTTTGCCAAGATAATCCATCCATCTGACATGTGTGGTATATCAAGATACTGATTAAACAGCATGATCATTACACAGGTGCACCTTGTGCTGGGGACAATAAAAGGCCACACTAAAATGTGCAGTTTAGTCACACAACGCAATGCCACAGATGTCTAAAGTTTTGAGGGAGCGTTCAATTGGCATGCTGACTGCAGGAATGTCCACCAAAACTGTTGCCAGAGAATTTAATGTACATTTCTCTACCATAAGCCGCCTCCAACGTTGTTTTAGAGAATTTGGCAGTATGTCCAACCGGCCTCACAACCGTAGACCATGTGTATGGCGTCGTGTGGGCGAGTGGAGTGCCCCATGGTGGCATTGGGTTTATGCTATGGGTAGGCATAAGCTACGGACAATGACACAATTGCATTTAATCGATGGCAATTTGAATGCACAGATACTGTGACAAGTCCTGAGGCCCATTGTCATGCCATTCTTCTGCTGCCATCACCTCATGTTTCAGCATGATAATGCACAGCCCCATGTCGCAAGGATCTGTACACAATTCTTGGAAGTTGAAAATGTCCCAGTTCTTCCATGGCCTGCATACTTACCAGACATGTCACCCATTGAGCATGTTTGGGATGCTCTGGATTGACGTGTACGACAGCGTGTTCCAGTTCCTGCCAATATCCAGCAACTTCGCACAGCCATTGAAGAGGGGTGGGACAACATTCGACAGGCCACAATCAACAGCCTGATCAACTCTATGCGAAGGAGATGTGTCGTGCTGCATGAGGCAAATGGTGGTCACACCAGATACTGACTGGTTTTCTGATCCACGCCCGTACCTTAAAAAAAAAAAAAGATATCTGTGACCAACTGATGCATATTTGTATTCTCAGTCATGTGAAATCCATAGATTAGGGCCTAATGAATTTATTTCAATTTACTGATTTCCATATATGAACTGTAACTCAGTAAAATCTTTGAAAATGTTGCATTTTATATTTTTGTTCAGTATAGTTTGAATAAGGAGGACTTGATGATGATGGTGGCTGTGGGTTGATTACTGGGTGTAGGAAAACCAGTCCTGTCTAAACCTGTAATTTCCTTGATGGAGTGAGTGAATGTTATCATTTGTGTTATCTCAGTTCTTCCTCCCTCTGCATCAGATGCAGGTTGTTGTAATGCTACTCCTTGTTCGTGGAATGGTCACAGAAGGTTCATGAATAATTCATTAGTATTACCTATGATGCATTGACACGCATTGCGATCACTTTCTACAAGACCTCTAAGTGCCTCTTAAATTTACATTTTTACATTTTAGTCATTTAGCAGACGCTCTTATCCAGAGCGACTTACAGTTAGTGAGTGCATTCATTTTTTCATACTGGCCCCCTGTGGGAAACGAACCCACAACCCTGGCGTTGCAAGTGTCATGCTCTACCAACTGAGCTACACGGGGCCACTAAATGGCACTATTTTCCCTATAAAGTGTACTACTTAGTAGTACACTATATAGGGAATAGGGTGCCATTGGGACATAGCCCTAGATTGTGGACATCAACCATGGGTTTTCTGTCAAACTTTCCCAGAAGAGCCTGGTTCTGCAAGATGTTTTTTTATTTTTTAAGTCATTTAGCAGACACTCTCTTATCCAGATTGACTTACAGTGCATACGTTTTTCATACTGTTTTGGCCAGGCCAGGGCAGGTGTTGTGAAACTGCTCCTTGTTTCCCCCAGTCCCCTTTCAGCTTGTCACATGCCTCAGTTTACAGCCACTTAGCATGTTCTAGCAGTAGGGTGGTTTACCATAGCCCTGCTGCAGCCAGGCCAGCGTTGCAGAGATAGTCACACCTACTCAGCATGTCTAGGAGATCTACAAATCACTTTGCATCCCAAATAAATACATTTAAAATATATGGGATCTGGACTAGAGAATCTGCACAGTAACTTGTGTAGGGCGAGTCCCCTCGAATGCACCCCCTGACTGCCAGTTTGCTAGAGGGCTGATCATGGACCAAAGGAGACTCCTACTGTATAGGACTCTGGCCTGTTCTATATACAGTAGCTACAGACTTATCACAGACACTGTTCCAGTGCATGCAGAGCGTGAGAGCAGTGATGCAGTATAGGATTGAAGGCAGCAGTGTGCTTGTGAAGTAGCAGTAGCATCAATAGCTCCCTCTCCTCCTGTTCTACCTTATTCACTGTGAGAGAAGAGTCTCTTCTATTCCACTACAATGCCTACAGGTGCTCCCTGGGAGTGGGAACTGAAGGCTCGTCACACTGCTGTCCCGTGACTTTTCACATGGCTCCACACTTGGCTTAGTTTATAGTTCACGTTTTATTTGTCACATGCACAGGTACAGTGAAATGCTTAACTTGCAAGCCCTACCCAACAGAGCATTATTCAATGTCAAAATAGTATAACTAATAGAAAATACACTAGAAATAAGAAATAAGGGAAATAGAAGAATGTACGTTTTATATACAGGGTCAGTGCCAGTACCAAATATACAATGTGCTTATATACAGGGTCAGTGCCAGTACCAAATATACAATGTGCTTATATACAGGGTCAGTGCCATTACCAAATATACAATGTGCAGGGATACTGGAGTAGTTAAGGTAGATATGTACATGTAGGCAGGGATTAGGAGAAAGGTAGTAGTAGTAGTAGTAGTGGTAGTGGTAGTGGTAGTAGTGGTAGTGGTAGTGGTAGTGGTGGTGGTAGTAGTGGTAGTGGTAGTAGTAGTGGTAGTAGTAGTAGTGGTAGTGGTGGTAGTAGTGGTAGTAGTGGTGGTGGTGGTGGTGGTGGTGGTAGTAGTAGTAGTAGTAGTGGTGGTGGTGGTGGCGTATGGCAGCAGGATAAGTGGTGGGTGCTAGAGTGTCAGTGTATGTGTGATAGGCGAATATACATGTAAACAGGAGTAATAGTGACCAGTAGCAGGATAAATACTAATGGTAATAGCAAACAATAATCAATAAACAGCAGCGTACTAATAAATCCAATCAATAATAATTTTAGCAGCCGAGTAGATGTGAGGGGGGTGTCTGAGTGGTTAGAGACCTGTGGATGGGCATAGTCAGTGTGGATAGTCTGTGGGAGAGGGAGAGCAGTAGTTGTTAGCCATTTAACAGTCTTATGGCCAGGGACTACAAGCTGTTTGGGAGTCTGTTGGTCTGAGCCTTGATGCACCGGTACTGCCGGACAGGAGCATGGAGAACCATCCATGTCTCGGGTGGCTGGAGTCTTTGGCAATTTTTCGGGCCTTTCTCAGACACCGCCTGGCATGTACGTCCTGGATGGCTGGGAGCTCACCCCCAGTAATGCGCTAGGCTGTCTGCACCACCCTCTGTAGGGCCTTCCGTCTGCAGGTAATACAACCAGTCAGGATGCTCTCCATGGTGCAGCTGTAAACGTTTGTTTCAACCTCCTGAGAGAGAGAAGGCACTGCCGTGCCGCCTTCACCACTGTGCTGGGGTCAGAGGACCATATTAAGTCCTCAGTGATGTGGACACTGAGGAACTTGAAGCTCGTGACCCTCTCCACCGTGGCCCCGTCGATGTGGATGAGGGGTGGGCACCCGCCCCTGTTTCCTGTAGTCCACCATCAGCTCCTTGGTCTTGCTGACGTTGAGGGAGTTTAATCTACTTGAGGCAGCTACCCACAGCCAGCTATAGATACTTTTACAACATCATATCATGTTGTAGCTACAGTTAATATAAAGAACATTATCATGTGTGTAGTAGTAGGACTTATAACAACATTATTATGCCAGGTTGGTGGTCCATGCCGCTCTGTCATTGCTCGTCCATATATGTATATATTCTTAATTCCATTCCTTACTTAGATTTGTGTGTATTGGGTATATGTTGTGAAATTGTTAGATATTACTTGTTAGATATTACTGCACTGTCGGAGCTAGAAGCACAAGCATTTCGCTACACCCGCAATAACATCTGCTAAACACGTGTTTGTGACAAATAAAATTAGATTTTGATATGATTTGATTTGGTACTTTTTGCTTTAGTTATGAGATCAGTCATAGTGACAGCCTGAATCTCATCTTACTTTGCCAATGTCAATGTTTATTGACCTTCATTTCTGCTGCCAAATGCCAAGCAATGTCAAATAAGACGATTGGAGTTGTATTACAACTCTGGGTCATTGAGGGCAGCAGTTTATATTGTTTTACGAAGAGCAGTGCAGACATTTATGGACATGTTTATGGTGGTGCCTACAGTAAATGTTGATTTATTATGAACGCAGGAGAGTGATACTTCCCTTACAGTAGGCTCCACTGTGCAACTGTTACAGACTGTGTCAATACCTACTGGTGTAGGGTGAAGTTGGACTGTGACAATACCTACTGGTGTAGGGTGAAGTTGGACTGTGACAATACCTACTGGTGTAGGGTGAAGTTGGACTGTGACAATACCTACTGGTGTAGGGTGAAGTTGGACTGTGACAATACCTACTGGTGTAGGGTGAAGTTGGACTGTGACAATACCTACTGGTGTAGGGTGAAGTTGGACTGTGACAATACCTACTGGTGTAAGGGGAACTTGGACTGTACCACTACCTACTGGTGTAGGGTGAAGTAGGACTGTACCACTGTACCAGATTGTAAACTGTCATGGTCAAAACATATTAATGCAACAGTAGCTAAGATGGGGAGAGGTCTGTCCATAATAAAGTGCTGCTCTGCCTTCTTAACAACGCTGTCAACAAGGTAGGTCCTACAGGCCCTACCTCACTACTTTTATTTGTGAGAAGTATTGACATGTTGAATGCACAGAGCTGTCTGTTTAAACTACTAGTACACAGCTCAGACACCCATGCATACCACACAAGACATGCCACCAGAGGTCTCTTCACAGTCCCCAAGTCCAGAACAGACTATGGGAGGCGCACAGTACTACATAGAGCCATGACTACATGGAACTATTCCACATCAAGTAACTCAGGCAAGCAGTAAAATCAGATTTTAAAAAACAATAAAAATACACCTTATGGAACAGCGGGGACTGTAAAGAGACACACACCGGCACAGACACACGCATACACACACACACACACACACACACACACACACACACACACGATAACATGGATCTTGTATTGTGGAGTAGTGGCCTGAGGGCACACACTTAATGTGTTGTGAAATGTATTTTAATGTTTAAAAATTGTATTATAATGTATATTACTGCCTTCATTTAGCTAGACCCCAGGAAGGGTAGCTGCTGACTTGGCAGCAGCTAATGGGGATCCTTAATAAATACAAATACTGGTGTATGGTGAAGTTACCCCTAGACGCTAGTCTGGGGTCAGTTTTTTACATTTTCTTTCCCCCACTAATGGTTAAGGTTGGGATTGCATTGTTGGGAAGGTCCTGTAAGTAAGCATTAGTTAGTCTACACCTGTTGTGTACAAAGCATTTGACAAGTAACATTTGATTTAGATTTGATTGTGGGAGGGTAAGCTGATCCTAGATCTTCACTGAGGGGAAACTTCACCCCAGCGTGTACCTACTCTCTAGGTATCCTATTGTCTCTTGTGACATGCTAGTTACATAGGCCTACATGTTAACATGTTTCAAATCGAGTAGCTGGCCACTAGTGCATGTGAGATTCAGTTCTGGGTTCCAAGCACAGGAGTCTGCTGAGGGGAGGACGGCTCATAATATTGGCTGGAATGGAGCAAATGGCATCAAACATGCAAACCATGTGTTCGATGTATTTGATACCATTCCACTTTATCTGCTCCAGCCATTACTACGAGCCCATCCTCCCCAATTAAGGTGCCACCAACCTCCTGTGATTCCAAGATGAGGTATTCTATCTACAGCATTCTAACTGCCTTGTGGGAGACTTGGTGCTGCTCTGACTCAGAGCTCTGAGGCAGATTTGTTGATTATTAGTATCTAGAGTTGTCAGGCACAAAGTTCACAACTGTCTGGTTCTTATAGGGCTTATCTACTGGGGATGTCTGACTGATGCTGGGATCAGGACAACTATACTGAACAAAAATATAAACGCAACATGCAACAATTTCAACGATTTTACTGAGTTACAGTTCATATAAGGAATTCAGTCAATTGAAATAAATTCATTAGTTCCTAATCTATGGATTTCACATGACTGGGCAGGGGCGCAGCCATGGGTGGGCCTGGAAGGGCATTGGCCCACCCACTGGGGAGCCAGGCCCAGCCAATCAGAATGAGTTTTTCCCCACAAAAGGGCTTTATTACAGACAGAAATACTCCTCAGTTTCATCAGCTGTCCGGGTGGCTGGTCTCAGACGATCCCGCAGGTGAAGAAGCCTGATGTGGAGGTCCTGGGCTGACGTGGTTACACATGGTCTGTAGTTGTGAGGCCGGTTGGTCGTACTGCCAAATTCTCTAAAACGTTGTTGGAGGCGGTTTATGGTAGAGAAATTAACATTAAATTCTCTGGCAACAGCTCTGGGGGACATTACTGCAGTCAGCATGCCAATTGCACGCTTCCTCAAAACTTTAGACATCTGTGGCATTGTGTTGTGTGTCAAAACTGCACATTTTAGAGTGGCCTTTTATTGCCCCCAGCACAAGGTGCACCTGTGTAATGATCATGCTGTTTAATCAGCTTCTTGATATGTGTGCACAAAATTAGAGAGAAATAAGCTTTTTGTGCGTATGAAAAATGTCTGGGATCTTTTATTTCAGCTCATGAAACATGGGACCAACACTTTACATCTTGTGTTTATATTTGTGTTCCGTTTAGTTTATTTGTCTTCCTCTCCTCTCTGTTATCTCCTTATCTCTCCCTTATGGTGTGTCCACCTAATCCTTCTGTCTTTGTGTTTAGTAGTAGTCTTCTTAATAATGCCTACTTAGAGGTGAGAAAGAGAGCGGTCTGTCTGTGTCTGCTACAGAGGAAAGGCCAGCACACAAAACACTTTGTGAGAGGTAGGCCTATTCACCTCTTAGAGGACAAAGGAAGTTGATTGAAGTATTTTCAATTTTCTTTATTGTTAAAAAAACACAGAGCATTTTTCAATCAACACTGGCCTTCTGAGGATGACTCAACAACACCTCTTTTACACTTAATTTTTGTTGTCATATAGCAGATGCTGTTATCCAGAGCGACTTACAGGAGTAATTAGGGTTAAGTACCTTGCTCAAGGGCACATCGACAGATCTTTCACATTGTCTGCTCTGGAATTTTAATCAGCGACCTTTCGGTTACTGGCCCAACGCTCTTAACCGCTAGGCTACATGCCTTTTACACCTTATCCTGCTTGACCCTGAGCTTCTCAGCTTGTCATACACCTTGCCTGGACCGCTAGCCTGGCAGGTGACAACAGTATAGACTTTCTCTTGTTATTAACACCCCAGCACCACTACTTCATGCTAATGTCCTCTCTCTCTCCCCCAGTGTATAGACTCATTATGAGTGTGAGAACAGGCTGGCTGGCCAGGTGTTATCAGGAATTATGTGAGTCAGTCAGGCATGTCGGGCCAGAGGAGTGAGAGAGGAGAGGTTAACTAGGGCTGCAGGCCAGGTCTGTGGTGTGCATTTAGCCACCTTTCTCTGTCACTGCCTTAGCCCGCCTACCTGAGAAACGGGTTGGAGAGAGGGTAGGAATTTGGGGGGTGGGGGGGTGCTTGATGAAACTGACTCATGTTGTCAGAAGGTAAAGGGTCAACAGAGGTGTGTATGTATGTGTGTGTGTGTGTGCGTTTTATGATGGAAATGTGGGCTGATTAATTTCCTACAGGAAGACTAAGTGGCCAAAAAGAGCCCTTCCTCTGTTTGGCAGAGAGAGAGGGAAGTAAATCTCAGAAAGACAAAAATAATGGTGTTCCAAAAAAGGTCCAGTTGCCAGGACCACAAATACAAATTCCATCTAGACACCGTTGCCCTAGAGCACACAAAAAACTATACATACCTCGGCCTAAACATCAGCGCCACAGGTAACTTCCACAAAGCTGTGAACAATCTGAGAGACAAGGCAAGAAGGGCCTTCTATGCCATCAAAAGGAACATAAAACTCGACAACCCAATTAGGATCTGGCTAAAAATACTTGAATCAGTTATAGAACCCATTGCCCTTTCACCAACCAAGAATTCACAAAATGGGACAAACACCAAATTGAGACTGCATGCAGAATATATCCTCAGTGTACAACGAAAAACACCAAATAATGCATGCAGAGCAGAATTATGCCGATATCCGCTAATTATCAAAATCCAGAAAAGAGCCATTAAATTCTACAACCACCTAAAAGGAAGCGATTCCCAAACCTTCCATAACAAAGCCATCACTTACAGAGAAATGAACCTGGAGAAGAGCCCCCTAAGCAAGCTGGTCCTGGGGCTCTGTTCACAAACACAAACAGACCCCACAGAGCCCCAGGACAGCAACACAATTAGACCCAACCAAATCATGAGAAAAGAAAAAGATAATTACTTGACACATTGGAAAGAATTTACAAAAAAAAAAAGAGCAAACTAGAATGCTATTTGGCCCTAAACAGAGAGTACACAGTGGCAGAATACCTGACCACTGTGACTGACCCCAAATGTAATGAAATCTTTGACTATGTATAGACTCAGTGAGCATAGCCATGCTATTGAGAAAGGCCGCCGAAGGCAGACCTAGCTCTCAAGAGAAGACAGGCTATGTGCACATTGCCCACAAAATGAGGTGGAAACTGAGCTGCACTTCCTAACTTCCTGCCAAATGTATGACCATATTAGAGACACATATTTCCCTCAGATTACACAGACCCATAAAGAATTAGAAAACAAATTCAATTTTGATAAACTCCCATATCTATTGGTTGAAATGCCACAGTGTGCAATCCCAGCAGCAATATTTGTGACCTGTTGCCACAAGAAAAGGGCAACCAGTGAAGAACAAACACCATTGTAAATATATTTATTTATTTTCCCTTTCGTACTGTAACTATTTGCACATTATTACAACACTGTATATAGACATAATATGACACTTGCAATGTCTTTATTCTTTTGGAACTTTTGTGTGTAATGTGTAATGTTTACTGTTAATAAACAAAAGTGAAATAAACAAACAATTATCTATTTCACCTGCTTTGGCAATGTAAACATGTTTCCCATGCCAATAAAGCCCCTTAAATTGAAATTGAGAGAGAGACCTGCCTGTGTAATTGGCAGAGAATGAAAGGTGGAGAGGGAAATGTAGAGACCTGCTAGTATAGTTGGTAGAGAATGAAAGAGAGGGAAAGTGAGAGAGAGAGATGTGTCTGTGTTCCTGGCTGGGGCTTTAAAGTGCATCTTAAGTGAGTCTTTTGTTGCCTGACATTCTCAGGTGCCATGGTTACAGGTCAGCGGGGACCAAAGCCTCTCTAACAACCCTCTGTTAACACTAACTATCAGACCACCTGAATGAGATGTCCTGTGTTCATTATCTGAAGCATTCAAATCTCCTCCTGTTGTTACCATAATATCACCGTCCTATTGAAGATAGTTTTACCATAATGAATAGGACTGGGAATTGCCAGGGACTCACAATATAATATTATCACGATACTTAGGTGCCAATACGATATGAATTGCGATTGTCACGATTCTCTGTGTGTGTGTATATATATATATATATATATATATATATATATATGTGTGTGTGTGTGTGTGTGTGTGTGTGTGTGTATATATATAACACATATGGAATCATGTAGTAACTTAAAAAGTGTTAAATAAATCAAAATATATTTTATATTTGAGATTCTTCAAAGTAGCCACCTTTTGCCTTGATGACAGCTTTGCACACGCTTGGCATTCTCTCAACCAGCTTCATGAGGTAGTCACCTGGAATGCATTTCAATTAACAGGTGTGCCTTCTTACAAGTTAATTTGTGGAATTTCTTTCCTTCTTAATGCTTTTTAGCCAATCAGTTGTGTTGTGACAAGGTAGTGGGGGTATACAGAAGATAGCCCTATTTGGTAAAAGACCAAGGCCATATTATGGCAAGAACAGCTCAAATAAGCTAAGAGAAACGACAGTCCATCATTACTTTAAGACATGAAGGTCAGTCAATACGGAACATTTCAAGAACTTTGAAAGTTTCTTCAAGTGCAATTGCAACAACCATCAAGCGCTATGATGAAACTGGCTCTCATGAGGACCGCCACAGGAATGGAAGACCCAGAGTTACCTCTGCTGCAGAGTGGGGGAAAAAAAGTATTTAGTCAGCCACCAATTGTGCAAGTTCTCCCACTTAAAAAGATGAGAGAGGCCTGTAATTTTCATCATAGGTACACGTCAACTATGACAGACAAAATAAAATAAAAAATCCCGAAAATTACATTGTAGGATTTTTTATGAATTTATTTGCAAATTATGGTGGAAAATAAGTATTTAAGACTATTTATTTATATTTATATTTATTTATTTAAGACTAAATACTTTTTTCCCCCACTGTGTGTGTGTGTGTGTGTATATATATATATATATATTTTTTTTTTTTTTTTACACCATTACTTGGAGTCAAATATCTATATAATATTGTGACATGTAACTGTATTGATTTTTTTCCCCCATCACTAATAATGAACAGAGATAGCCTTGTGAAACCAGCCTGATCTCGCGATAGCTCACATTCTGTTTCACTTCACGTCGAAACGTGAACGTAGCGGACAGTCTGCTTGACCAGGCTAGAACAGATTTGAATAGCAGTAATGCCAATGAGCAGAGTGTTGGGCCTAGTTTCAGTGGGAAGTGAGTCGCTCCCAGTGACTATTAGTTGTCTGGTGGTAAGCCTGCCATTATAGATGGTCTTACCAAGTCGTCCTGAAGGTACCTAACCTGTGGTCCCTGTGTATATAGCGGAGGTGGTTGGTTGAGTGAACTATTCTCACGTGACGAGTGAGGCTGTGCGTCTCAGCAGGTGGTCTGAAGAAGATATAAATTACTGAGGCCTCTACCATCCTGCCCCTCTTCTCTCTCTCTCTTGTAATAAGCAGTGTGTCTCAGACACATTCATCAGCCCTCTGAGTGTCTCTGTCTTACAGATTAACTCCTATTCACAGTTAGAGTAACACAGGAGGTTTCTCTCTGCTGCTCACTGATCGCTCAGCTTTTAACAGACACGGATTCACAATATGCCATCACCTTTTAGACTTTGAGACCTGAGCTATTATGTGGTGAGGGATATATAGAGAGAGGAAGATCTAGAGTTAGAGATGGTATCTGTGGAGATCTGTTGAGGCTGCGGTGCTGGTCTGCGGTGCTGGTGTGGTCTGGTGTAGTTGTTTGGTCAGGAGATGCGTGAAGTTTCTTTGGTATGTTCCTGTACTCGGCCCTTAAACACTACCGCGATGAAGATGAAGAAGACTTCCAGGTAGACAACCTGTTTTTATCATTGTTTTATAACTTCTGTTGTTCTAGAAGTTCTGTTCGAGCAGTTTTGCTGCTGTTCTAGAACTTCAGTTCTTCTACCTCTGTTTCTAAAACATCTGTTGTCCGAACACTGTTTCTAGCTGGTATGTTCTTTCACTGTGGGACAACAACAGGACTACTAGGCCACTTCAAACCTTGTCCTTTCCAGTGTTGCGTAATCTCAGCTCTTTGCCAGTAAACCACTGTACCCAGTACCTCTCTGAGTTAGGAGGAGGTGAAGAATTTCAGGCTGTTTCTTTGTGAAGGGAAGGATTATTGGTGGTAATCGTCTGTGAGGCCCTGCGAGGTTTAGAACCAGGAACAAAAAGGTATCGGAACGACGGAACCCTGGAAATTAATTGAAAATTCTTCTGACATAAAGCCCTCGCTGGACGCTCGGACGCCTGTCTCAGGAGGGAGAGAGTTTGTGGTTGTGAACAGACCGCTGCTGTTCACACACACACTGCTGTCCCCTTGGCAGCACTAGCAGCTCTGGTTTAAAACACAGCAGGATTTAGTCTGATTACATTTATTAGTTTATCAATCAGAACACTGAGCCTCCTGGATTATGGGGTCGCTAGGAGCTCCTGGCTGGCCATTGTAGTTTGGGGGGAGCTAGGCTCTGTGGTTACTGGTTAGTTACCACAGCAAACATTGATTGGACTGCCTTTAACTGTGAAAATATTATCTTGTATACTTCTGTGTTGACTTGAGTTCAAATTGTAAATATGTTTGTTGAATGTTCAGGGTAAGTCAATTAAGCAATCAAGTAGTCCAACTACAGGCCCGTTTGAACTGTACATTGGCCAATGGGTTCCCTACTATAGCGATCTCAGATACAGGGATCCGATGTGTAACGTTCTGATTCATTATATTTCTGTCTCCTTCTCTCTCCACAGTCCCAGAAATCCTGGATAGAAAGCACTTTCACCAAGAGGGAATGTGTCCACATTCTTCCAGTGTCGAAAGACCCCCACAGGTATGTACTGTGTGCGTGTATGTGTGTGTGTCTGTCTGTGTGTTTCACATGTATCTCCCTCCCTCCCTCCATCCTTGAGTGTTTATTACCTGCATGGTGGGGTTAGTACCCTGTAATTACAGTGAGTGTGTCAGTAAAGGCCAGAAGGTGAAACTTAACCACTACTGTAGTAAGTAAGATTTGGTGTTCGGCCAGGGTGTAGCCCAACAACTAGGTTAACCTCCAACAGTGAGTCAGTCAGTCATCAGGCAGTCAGCCAGCCAAGGGCGTAACTTTGTGTTGGATATTGAAGGGGTCAGGGTCAATGGGTTCCGGTGTCAACACCCCTCTACCGGGGGCTTGGCCCCCCGGGATATATTTTTATTGCTGTGAAATTGTTATTTCTGGTGAATTTCTAAGGGAAAATGCATCTAAAAATGTCCTGATAATGTGGTCAATATACCCCAATAACAACTGAAAAAACAATATTTTTCTATATTACTTTAAACTGTGTTCCTACTCTTAACAGTTCAGAATGCCACCACCACACCCATTCTTTAACTACATTTAAATGTCAAAACCCATTATTCTATTTGTGTACCCTTCACCACACTTGGCTAGTACATGATCTTGAATAACTAATTTCTTATACCCAATTCACTTAAAAGGAGTCGAGGCAATCTGAGTCCAGAAACTTCTTACACAATTTAATTTCAGTATTAATTCATAAAATAATTCAGTGTCAGTTCGAAATATAAATCTTCAATATGGATAAAGCAATAGACTTCAAAGTAAACCAATCAGTATGGCGTTAATCTCAAGCAATATACTTCATAAATACATAACATTGTCGTTCACCGTCAAGTAAAAAACATACTCATTGAATAACCAGTTGCAACCTTCTATACAAAGGTGGGCATATAGTGGTACAGAGAGGGTCAGATCTTCAGTCTCAATTACCTTAAATGCACCAACTACCTGTTCATGCCAGTCACTGCCAGAAATAAAATGTGGGTATATTGTTTTCCTAGCTATGGTATCCAGCTTCTAATGGTGGATATGACAGACGGCAACATGGTTCAATCTGCTTTGTGTCATTGTTGAGCACAGCCACGTCTTCAACCTCCATGACAACCAAATGAAATCAGAATGCCAGCAACAAAATGTGTTATAGCACTTGGGCTACAGTCAGCAAAGATGAGTTGAACCGATAGTTCCAATCTGTGTGCGATGTAAATAGCTGTGCAATGTGTTTTACCAGACTGCCTTATAACTCAAATTCAAAATGTTTACCTGATGACCTGTTCGTCCTCACCCTGTGCCTCAACATGGGTGGTGCTCTCCCTCTCTCTACTGACTGTCTCTGACACCTGCCATGACAACCAAATGAAATCAGAATGCAGGCAGCAGTTGTTTTGTTATAGCACTTGGGCTATAGTCAGCAAAGATGAGGAGTTGAACTGATAGTGCCTTATTACTCAAATTCTCACCTGATGACCTGTTCGTCCTCTCCCTGCATTATTGTTGCTACCATGGCTAGAAGAAGAGATCTGTGACTTTGAAAGAGGGTTTAAAGGGTGTGTGTCTCTGTCACCCAATTGAACTATTCTGGGAGGTTCTGGAGCGGCACCGGAGACGGCGTTTTCCACCACCATCAACACATTTCTCGTGGAAGAATGATGTCGCATGCCTCCATAGAGTTCCAGACACTTGTAGGATCTATGCCAAGGCGCATTGAAGCTGTCCTGGCGGCTCGTGGTGGCCCAATGGCCTATTAAGACGCTTTATGTTGATGTTTCCTTTATTTTGGCAGTTACCTGTACATAAATAATTAGCCTACATCTCAAAGTGTAGCTTAGGTGATATGTCCACACCGATGTTGACATGAGGGAGGCATCAGAAAATGTTGCCAAACTTTAATTAGACGTTTAATTACATAAATATAGGACAAACTCCAGTCATGTTTGACAAATATAATGTAGGATCATTAACATTAACATCTAAATCCCTCTCTCTTTAATCATCCCTGTTTCTCTCTCTATTCATTCCTCTTTCGCTCCATGTCTCCCATCCCACCCATAGCATTATTAACCAAAGCTAGCAGAGCGGAAACCAAAGCCTACTGAAGGCACGGTTCATTCAGATCAAGCACAAGAGTGGAGAGAAAGGCCAGTGCCTGTAGCGCAAATGGTATCACCCACCTTGCACCTCTGAGTGGAGGCAGTCAGCATTTTGAAACTATTTAACTATAAACTTAATTATTTAAACCCTGGAGGTTTTATGCCATTTTATGAGGCATGTCTTACCTTGTTTCAAAGTAGCCTAGCCAAAATCAGACCATAGAAATGGAGGGAATTATTTGATAAATACTTCCTTATCCCATTGAAAGCAGCTTTCTTTCATTGTCCAGCAATCCTAGTCATATTAGCAACCCATGCTAGTTGTTGCATCTTTAGATCTCCCCTCTTTCTAAATGTGTGGTGTGCTTTTTTAGTGTGTTACCGCTACTTGCATTCTGGAACATTCGTGCAGAGCCTACTGCCGTGTGCACAATGCTGCACTTACAATGTACAGTGGTTGTATGAATTTTGGATCTGTCGTCCCAGAACTGTCCCAGAGTCTGTTTTGAACCGTCACAGACATATATTTGTATCGTCCTGGGACGACGGGACACCCTTAATTTCGAGCCCTGTAGCTACGTCTCCTCAGTGAACAGCAAAGAGAGGGAGGAAGTGCACGCTGCTGAACTGTTAATGCAGGGCTGCTGCCTCTGGGGACCGGGCGCAACCAAAATAGTTTTCGGCGGCTGGTGGATCCAATCATAAAATGAGGAACAGGTGTTGTTTTCTATGTTTATAACATTACAATATAAAATGAAGGTCTGACATGTAGGCTAGGTTATGTGTGTGTGTGTCTGTGTGGTATGAAGTTTAAGCCTTGTTTGAACTTGAAGGTCTCGTGCAGCTTAGTAGTATTTCCAACTTGAACTTGTTGGAATGTGACATTGCAGTGCTAGAATTCTACAGAGGTCCCATTTGTGCACTTTTCACACTACTGAACCGTGCTGGCCTGGTTACAATGCTGCAACTGTGTTGGGAAAGACAATCTGAAAAGAAAATATCAAATCCAGCACAGTACGGTTTGGGTTCGAGACAGTGGGAAAAGGGTGCTAGTGTGTGTCTGTGTGTAAGTGTGTGGTAGGCTACAGTCATTCAGTTCACCACATCTACTGGACAGCTAGACACTCAAACAAGTCAGCTCTCTTCAAAACATGTATTTTATTGTGAAGTACTAACAGAGGATTTCACGCTGGCTATTTTTCCCAATATGACATCAATCGTTGCCAGGTTACCCACAGTGACACAGATTCCATCCCCACACTCTCTAAAAGTAGTGGTTCCCAACCTGGTGTTCCTTGAGGAACTCTCAGGTGTGCCACAAAACTTTTCCTAATCTTGATTTATTTCTTTATTGAACACTTAGTTAAAAGTGACCAGTGGAATGCACATGGGAGCACTAGTGCCGGTCAGATAATACACTAAACGGCACATGGTTACATCAGTCCAGTGTGCTCAGGCTGTTACATTTGTATTATTTGAGGGGCGTGCAATCACAAGCAAAGTCATTTGTATCATTTTACTTCGTCTGTGAAAACCATTAGCACAGGCAAGTTTTATTAGGCTTAGTCAGTCATTTCTTTCTTAATATATGGCTCTGGACTTAGCTATACCACAGCCTTTGCCATAGAACCATATGGAGCATGGCTTTGTGTCTGTGGTTCCACCTTTTACAATGCAGAAAACTGCTCATCTGTAGCCAAAACCATTCAAACCTATTTTACCTGAGCTACAGTTTCTTCTTTCTGGCGCAGGTTGCGAGACGCTCTTAAGCGGGTGCACACAAAAATTAACCATCACGAGTAAGGAACTATCAAAACGATGAAAATGTTTCAAATAAACCCTATCTAATCTATAAAAAAAGGTTTTCACAGTAAATAAATGGTTTGCAGTATGGATCAGATGAGATGGAGGTCATTACCACTAAATAAATGAATAGGTCAATTTGAGGTCTGACGTTAATTTTATATCCCATCAAGGTGTGCCACGGTTAGAAAAAGGTTGGGAACCACTGTTCTACAGTCTAATGGAATGTTCTACAGTCTGTGGTGGGTTAGCCATCTCTCTCTCTCTTTCTGTTGTTTTTGTTTCCAACGAAAGAGTAACTAATCTTTACAGTTTCCTCCAACTCACACCGTTACTCAGTAATTTATCTCAGTGTATCTTTACATAAATTATTTGCTGGATAACATTTCTCAATACACATCCATTACACAAAACACGAAAAGCAAAACACAAACATATGAAACAAACACATTCTTCAGTAAAAAGGCCCTCTAACATTTACCTAAATTGCCCAAAGAGGCACCAACTTTAGGCACTTTTGGAGATCATTCCACATGAGGCGCAAAAAAACTAAAAGCAAATTTACCTAACTCGGTGGAGATCATATCCAATATCAGCTTTCTGTATAAACCAGAGGAGTCAGTTATATATCGGTGTGAGTGGTACTCAATCAATGCTAGCTGGTTTACTTATTGATCATACTAACAACACTGCTGCTTCCTGTTGAAGTACAACCCAGAGATGGGCTAACAACGGGTACATGATGAATGTGTCTTCAAACGGGACTAGATACAAACGGTTGTCTGAGTTCATCTCTCTTATTTTATAAGGCCAGGTTACAGCTGCACTATATATACAAAAGTATGTGGACAACCCTTCAAATTAGTGGATTCAGCTATTTCAGCCACACCCGTTGCTGACGGATGTATAAAATCGAGCACACAGCCATGCAATCTCCATAGACAAACACTGTCAGTAGAATGGCCTTATTGAAGAGCTCAGTGACTTTCAACATGGCACCATCATAGGATGCCACCTTTCCAACAAGTCAGTTCATCAAATTTTTGCTCTGCTAGAGCTGCCCCAGTCAACTGTAAGTGCTGTTATTGTGAAGTGGAAACATCTAGGAGCAACAACGGCTCAGCCGCGAAGTGTGTAGGCCACACAAGCTCACAGAACAGGACCACCGAGTGCTGAAGTGCGTACCACGTAAAAATCATCTGTTCTCAGTTGCAACACTCACTACCGAGTTCCAAACTGCCTCTGGAAGCAACGTCAGCACAAGAACTGTTCGTCGGGAACTTAATGAAATTGGTTTCCATGGCCGAGCAGCCGCACACAAGCCTAAGATCACCATGCGCAATGCCAAGCGTCGGCAGGAGTGGTGTAAAGCTCGCCGCCATTGGACTCTGGAGCAGTGGAAACGCGTTCTCTGGAGTGATGAATCACGCTTCACCATCTAGCAGTCCCACAGACAAAGCTGGGTTTGGCGTATGCCAGGAGAACGCTACCTGCCCCAATGCATAGTGCCAACTGTAAAGTTTGGTGGAGGAAGAAAAATGGTCTGGGGCTGTTTTTCATGGTTCGGGTAGGCTCCTTAGTTCCAGTGAAGGGAAATCTTAATGCTACAACATACAATGACATTCTAGACGATTCTGTGCTTCCAACTTTGTGGCACAAAGCGAGGTCCATACAAAAATGGTTTGTCGAGATCGGTGTGGAAGAACTTGACTGGCCTGCACCGAGCCCTGATCTCAACCCCATCAAACACCTTTTGGGATGAATTGAAACGCAGACTGCGAGCCAGGCCTAATCGCTCAACATCAATGCCCGACCTCACTAATGCTCTTGTGGCTGAATGGAAGCAAGTCCGCGCAGCAATGTTCCAACATCTAGTGGAAAGCCTTCCCAGAAGAGTGGAGGCTGTTATATCGGCATATTAATGCTCATGATTTTGGAATGAGATGTTCGACGAGCAGGTGTCCACATACTTTTGTTCATGTAGTGTATCAAGTACTTATGTATATAATGTATGTATAATACTTATATTTTACTTCATACTCTAATGTGAAGATGTGTTTGTTGTTTCAGATGCCTTCCAGGATGTCAGATCTGCCAGCAGTTGGTGAGGTGAGTCTTTGGCCCTATTCGGATCTCCCAGACAGACATGAGCTCAGTCCATAGTGCCCCCAATGTATAGTACTGTATATAATACTTCACTGTATAGTACTGTATATAGTACTCCACTGTATAGTACTGTATATAGTACTCCACTGTATATAGTACTCCACTGTATATAGTACTGTACTACACCCCGGTCCTGTCAAGGAACCATTACCTTCCAGGCTTTGTGTGTCATGAGGAACACATCATCCCTCTGAGGTGACTGAGAGAGGGTGTATGGGAGAGCAGGACCTAGACTGCTCTGTGTATATCTCTCTTTATGGAAGTGTAGAGGGGGAAAGCTGATGATTCCTATGGGGCTATGACGTGTGTGTGTGTAAAATAATATTTAGCTCTCTGTCCCCCCCCACCCCCCTTCCTCTAGATGCTGCTGTGGTCGGCTGGTCCGGCAGCATGCTGGGTTTACAGCCAGCCTGGCCATGAAGTACTCGGACGTGAACTTGGGTGGGGGGGCAGAGGGTGGGGTGCAGCCGGAGTTGGAGGAGTGGGCTGTGGACAAACACACAGAGGAGAGCCCTACAGACGCTTACGGCATCGTTAACTTCCAGGGAGGGTCGCACTCTTACAGAGCCAAGGTAGGGTGGAGAGAAGCTTACACACTCAAGCGCACACACACACACACACACACACACACACTCACAGAGACTGACACTCCCTAAGCGCTTAACCCAACAATCCAAAACAGTGTCTAAGTCACATTGTGTCTATGGCCATCACCCCAAATGTATACAGTATAAGACATCCTTTGACCTGGCCTGGCTTAGCATTCTGGAAACTCTTCAGTGCCCTGAGCTGAGCAGCCTAGCCTGTCTAGCCTTCCTCGATAGCCAGTGGCTTCATCCCAAATGGCATCCTATTCCCTATATAGTGCCCTACTTTTGACCATAGCCTATTGGGCTCTGGTCAAAAGTAGTGCACTATGTAGGTAAAAGGGTGCCATTTGGGACGTAGACAACTATACCACCTAGGAAAACACTTTTACCTCAGACTAACTTACTTACTTAGGCCTTTGTATAAACATAGGTAATGTTTCTGATGAGTCAACTACATTTTACATTTTCTTTTTTACATTTTAGTAATTTAGCAGACGCTCTTATCCAGAGCGACTTACAGTTAGTGAGTGCGTGCATACATTTTCATAATGGCCCCCTGTGGGAAACGAACCCACAACCGTGGCGTTGCAAGCGCCATGCTCTACCAACTGAGCTACAGGGGACCTACATCCTTTTCAGACTAAACTAAGTGTTTATTGTTGTGGTTATTCTACATGAAGGAGGTGAATATAATCACATAACGCCATTTAATCTAATATTTTAGAAACAGCAGTGACTATAATACGAGGAAATCCCCCTCTTAAAACTACAGGTTTATTATGCCTTGGAGCAAGTGAAGGGGTTGGGTGGCTGTGAGACTGAGGATATCCTTTACTGTACTGTACATTCCGCTTTCCATGGCCCAGATTAACACATTTAATGGAGAATCTGTATCAAGCATGTCCATGTAGGTTCGGGAAATCGGCCCTCAAAGACCCAAGAATTGACATTGCAACATCATTAATAATAATGTTGCGCTCAGGGTTCAAACTTAAAATTAAAGCTGGGCGTCTTTTGAAAGGACTACAACATTTTGTTTGTACATGAGAAGTTCTAACCATCCAATTTCTCCTTTCGGCTCCGCTCTCTCCTCTCCTCTCCTCTCCTCTCCTCTCCTCTCCTCTCCTCTCCTCTCCTCTCCTCTCCTCTCCTCTCCTCTCCTCTCCTCTCCTCTCCTCTCCTCTCCTGTCCCCAGTATGTGCGTCTGTCCCATGACAGCAGGCCAGAGAGCATCCTGAGGCTGATGCTGAATGAGTGGCAGATGGAGCTTCCTAAGATCCTCATCTCTGTCCACGGAGGCATCCAGAACTTTGACCTGCACCCCCGTATCAAACAGGTGGTGGGGAAGGGCCTGATCAAAGCTGCTGTCACCACTGGGGCGTGGATACTGACGGGAGGGGTTAACACAGGTGACACACATACACATTTGCATAGAAAAACGCACATACGCTAGCACACACGTGCACACAGATTTGCGCAAACTCTCTCACACACTGACACACACACACACACACTGCTATTACAGTTATTGTTCTTATTAAGCAAAAGGCACACAAGTCGGGTGTTCTGTCTTAGCAGAGTACTACTGGGACCTAAAGACTGTGTTTAACTCATTATGGAGACCTAATGATCATGTTTGACTCATTACTTAATGACAGTGTTTAACTGATTACTTACTGTAGTGGGTTAATTAACCAGGCTGGTGTTTACTCTGACTGGTCCTGATAGTGACACTCCACTGCAGCAAACTGGCTATCCAGACAACTACACTTGTAACTAGTCTGTTTGGATACATTGCTTGTTGTTGATTGGTTGTATTTGAACCCCTGACCTCCAGGTGTTGCCAAACATGTGGGTGATGCACTGAAGGAACACTGTTCTAGATCGTCAAGGAAGATCTGTACAATTGGAGTCGCTCCCTGGGGCGTCATTGAGAACCGCAATGACCTCATCGGGAGAGACGTAAGGAACACACAAGTTTGTTTTACTATCCTTGTGGGGACCAAACAATTGATTTAAAATCCTATTTTCACTAACCTTAACCCCTAAACCTAACTCCTAACCCTAAAATAGCCTTTTTCCTTGTGGGGATCGGCGAAATGTCGTTTTCCTTGTTTGACTATCCTTGTGAGGACTTCTGGTCCCCACAAGGATAGTAAAACCCAAAAACCCCACACACAAACAAGCACATCACAATACTTACATACCCAGTATTTATTTTTCAAGTGGTCAAAAATATCTGCTGTCCAGTCAGAATAGTGTGTGTGTGTGTCCCAGGTTGTAGCCCCCTACCAGACATTGCTGAACCCCCTGTCCAAGCTAAACGTGTTGAACAACCTCCACTCCCACTTCCTGCTGGTGGATGATGGGACCGTGGGGAAGTATGGAGCAGAGGTCGAACTACGCCGCCAGCTGGAAAAACACATCAAACTGCAGAGGATACACGCACGTAAGCGACACACACACACACACACACACACACACACACACACACACACACACACACACACACACACACACACACACACACACACACACACAATAAATACATTGACCTGCAGAGGATACTTTAGCAATAAGGCATGAGAATCGTGGATTATCGTGAATAACACACCATTTTGGTCTGTTCTTACGCACAACGGGAAGCGGAGTGCCGGTAAACAATACTTGAGTGTGTTATTCATGATAATCCACAGGTTGGAGTGTGTTATTCATGATAATCCACAGGTTTGAGTGCCTTATTGCTTTTATAAAACGATTACTAACATATTTTTAAAAAAGATTAACAACATGTTTTCATTTTAACAGTAAATTCATTTGATTTCATCCTTCCACCCAACAATATAGTCTGGTCAAACCCCAGTTGTGAGTTCTATTTCTGAGGTTGCTTGCCAAAAGCACTGGTTGTTTGTTTTATTGGCACATTAGCTAGCCAAGCGGACTGGTCGCCAGTTCTAATTGCTAAGGGTTACTATGCCGGCTAGCTATTTTTCCTTTGCTAGCTAAGCAACTAAAGCTAACACAATCCCATCAAGCAGCTGGAATGACAGCAAACTAGCTCAATTTCTGTTTTTCACCTTTGTTTATTGCCATTTCTTTGGATATTTCCATAATAATAATGCTGATGCATGAACAGGGCCCGCCCCGCCCATTAGGCAGGATTAGGTGGCTGACAACGGCGGCATTTTCTGAGCTAAACGTATCTCGCCCAATGGCATATGGGCTATTTAGGTGAGTGCTGATGCCAACCCATGATAAGCAGTGCCCACTTTGGCAAAGCCAGGGGCGCAAAATATTTATCTTGTCCATGCCCAGCATGCCTCTCCAGAGTGCTGTTGAAGATCAGCAGCGCTGCGTTGCTTCACCAACACTCAAGTCACCTATCATAAATAATGTAGTCTATAGGAGACTAGTAACCTATGTGGTTTTTCTGTAGCCTACAGACTGGAGACCATATTTATGACAATGTTATGAGACAGACACTTTTGGCACGTGTCTCCGACCACATACCCCTATTAAATAAAAATGCACTTCCATATCCTAAAACCAGGACAGGTCAAAATAAAATGGACAATATGGAATTAAATTAGGCTACTCCCGTCTGCTGCGGGAGTTTCACGCCGTGGGCTAAATTGTCATGAATCAATGATTTCAATTGTAGGCCTATTTGTCAATTTTTTACGAGCTGATCATAGCGAAGAAGAAAACACGTCTGCATTTACCGCTGTGTAAACACATTGATTCTCACTGAAAATAGGCTCATAACCGCTGTGTAAACACATTGATTCTCACTGAAAATAGGCTCATAACCGCTGTGTAAACACATTGATTCTCACTGAAAATAGGCTCATAACCGCTGTGTAAACACATTGATTCTCACTGAAAATAGGCTCATAACCGCTGTGTAAACACATTGATTCTCACTGAAAATAGGCTCATAACCGCTGTGTAAACACATTGATTCTCACTGAAAATAGGCTCATAACCGCTGTGTAAACACATTGATTCTCACTGAAAATAGGCTCATAACCGCTGTGTAAACACATTGATTCTCACTGAAAATAGGCTCATAACCGCTGTGTAAACACATTGATTCTCACTGAAAATAGGCTCATAACCGCTGTGTAAACACATTGATTCTCACTGAAAATAGGCTCATAACCGCTGTGTAAACACATTGATTCTCACTGAAAATAGGCTCATAACTCCTGATGAACTTGTGTATCTCTCATGCAGATCTTAAATAGACAAAATGATGAGTCTTAAGCCTTGGTCGGGAATCAGGTCTAGGCTAATAAAGCCAATGCAAACGGTAGGACACGGATGGGCAGTCATAAAATTGCATTGCGGCCCGTCACTGTAGGCTACACTATTCTAGTTTTTCTCGCCTAGGGTGGAAGAACGGCCAGGACTAGGCCTGCATGAATTCGCCTGGCTCAGAGAAGCTGTCTGTTTCGTCCGAACACGTTCATTCTCATTTTGCACGCTGAAGGTTGCATTCCAACATTGTTGCAGAGATCGGAGAGGCAGACTGCAAGGTTTAGACAAACCCCCACTGTTACAAACCAAATGCTAGGCTAGAAACATGGGGGAAATAATGTCTAGATGCTTTGTCCAGTAGAGATAAAGTTTTGGAATTGCCTGGCTGGGCTGTGGGACAGTGAATGCACGGTGATAATTCAAATAGCACTGTTAACAGGCATTACCCGTGGATTATTGTAAATAACTAACGACTATCAACCAATTAGCATCCAGGATCTAAACGTAACGTTTTATTATTATTATTTTCGCCACAGGCATCTTCTGTGGCTGTGTGTTGAGAGTACTTTGACACCTGAAGGCAATGTCTAAGAATTACGATCCGGTCCAAAATGATTGGCACCCTTGATAAAGATGAGCAAAAAATGTATATCAGTAAGTGTCTCCTACCGTAGTTGCTGTATCTCCCCTGGCCTGTTCTGTCTCTGTGTGGTGGTTCTAAGTGCCAGTGTGTGACAGAAGTAGTTTACCAGAGACCGGCTATTATCACAGTAACCTTAGATACCCTATTATTATAATATCCTAGGCAGACACCCATACAGTATGTACACCCAGTGTAGAAAGCCTCTGTTATTATGGTGTGGCAGTCCGATGACCTGCTGAAACACCCTCTTATAATGGTGGTTTAAGACCTGTGACATGTCTCTCTCAATTAACCATTTACTGCTTTCCTGTTGTCATCACAAACAGAGACCGATAGAATACAGGATCTACAGTAGATGAACATACAATGTTGATATTTGAGACGTTTCCAATGTTCTTCTACAGCATATTTAGTGATCTTCTGACTCTCTCTCTCTCTCTGTCTCTGTCTCTCTCTGTCTCGATCTCTCTGTATCTCTCTGTCTCTCTCAATCTCTCCCTCCCTCCCTCCCAGGAATTGGTCAGGGTGTTCCTGTGGTAGCGTTGATATTTGAAGGGGGTCCCAACGTAATTCTGACGGTGTTGGAGTACCTTCAGGAGACTCCCCCTGTCCCTGTGGTGGTCTGTGAGGGGACTGGCCGCGCTGCTGACATACTGGCCTACGTCCACAAACAGACTGAGGAAGGGGGGTGAGACACACACATTCCTCCAACCCATTGACCCACATATAATGGGCTTCCACAAGGTTCTGTGCTAGGACCGTTACTTAGAGGATGGATGGTAACATAACTTCCTTTAACCCTTCAGGGGTCTACCTGATGGTGTGGATACGGAAATCATCGCTACGATCAAAAAGACGTTCAACTTCAGCCACAGCGATGCGATCCACCTCTTCCAGACCCTTGTGGAATGTATGAAGAGCAAAGAACTGGTAAACACACAGTTAACTCACAGTTAATACATGGAACTCTATTCCACATCAGGTAACTGATGCAAGCAGTAGAATCAGATTAAAAAAACTAATAAAAATACACCTTATGGAACAGCGGAGACTGTGAAGAGACACACGCACAGACACATGATAAGACCCACTCTACACACACGTACACATGGATGTTGTATTGTAAATATGTGATAGTGGAGTAGTGGCCTGAGGGAGCACACTAAATGTATTGGGTGAAGTGTTATGAAATGTAATGTAATATTTCAAATGGCATATAACTGTCTTAATGTTGCTGGACCCCAGGAAGAGTAGCTGCTGCCTTGGCAACGGCTAATGGGGATCCTTAATAAATACAAATACTTAATTAATTTTAAGAGAATGCTGAATCCTACAATGCATACTGTGTCCTCTGTTCATAGTCTGATCATGATCAATATAAAGATACGGATTAAAAGAATAACGCTTATCATTTTTCCTAAATACCAGAATGTAATGCATTACTTACGATGAATGACTGCCTGTTTTCTCTCTCTTTCTGTCTTCCCTCTGAATGACAGATCACTGTGTTTCATATTGGCTCTGAGGACCACCAGGATATCGATGTGGCCATACTGAGGGCATTACTGAAAGGTGTGTGTGCGAAGCGTGTGTGTGTTTGAAGCGTGTGTGTGATGGGTAACTCCATCGCAGTGTCCTGCTGTTTGACTGACAGAAGATCTGTGCCCATGACTCCTCTCTGACCTCTGACCTCCTAGAGAAAGGGAGAAGGCAAATGAAAAGACCATAATAATAACAAAAAGAGAAGGGCGAGACAGTGGGTTGTGTAGCAAAAGTTTTCATTTGTATGTTTTCATTTTGAAACTGATACTATAGAGATGTTTTGAGAAGTCATCACTCTCTTCCCTCCCTGTCTAAATCTCTCTCTCGTCATGCTCTCTCTCTCTCTCTCTCTCTCGTCCTCTTTCTCGTCCTTCTCTCTCTCTCTCTCTGGTCCTGCGCTCTCTCTCGCTCTCTCTCTTGATCTCTTTTGGGGTTTCCCTGTGGGTCTCGGAGGGGCTTATTGCTAGGTACTCTGAGGCCCCATTCTCACAACACATAAAGCTTTCCTCTTCTCACTTTTCTCCGTTCTATTCTATCCATTCTGGCTCTAAGACAGAGGGCAAGAGAGAGCTCTGAAAGGATAGGTACTCACCTGTTTTGCTAAAACATGAATGAGTCTGTCCTGGTGTAGTCAGTAGTTGTGTGTGCATGTTTGCCTATCTGTTAGTGGTCTTCCATCTAGATAGAACTGCCAAAGGGGGTGGAGTTGCAATCTACTGTAGAGATAGCCTGCACAGCTCTATCATACTATCCAGGTCTGTGTCCAAACAGTTTGAGCTTCTACTTCTAAAAATCCACCTTTCCAGAAATAAGTCTCTCACTGTTGCCGCTTGCTACAGACCCCCCTCAGCCCCCAGCTGTGCCCTGGACACCATATGTGAATTGATTGCCCCCCATCTATCCTCAGAGTTCGTATTGCTTGGTGACCTAAACTGGGATATGCTTAACACCCCGGCCGTCCTACAAACTAAACTAGATGCCCTCAATCTCATACAAATGATCAAGGAACCTACCAGGTACAATCCTAAATCCGTTAACATGGGCACCCTCATAGATATCATCCTGACTAATTTACCCTCTAAAACCAGGATCTCAGCGATCACTGCCTTATTGCCTGCGTCCGTAACGGGTCCGCGGTCAAACGACCACCCCTCATCACTGTCAAACGCTCCCTAAAACACTTAAACGAGCAGGCCTTTCTAATTGACCTGGCCCGGGTATCCTGGATGGATATTGACCTCATTCCGTCAGTAGAGGATGCCTGGTTGTTCTTTCAAAGTGCTTTCCTCTCCATCTTAAATAAGCATGCCCCATTCAAAAAATTCAGAACTAAGAACAGATATAGCCCCTGGTTCACCCCAGACTTGACTGCCCTTGACCAGCACAAAAACATCCTGTGGTGTACTGCATTAGCATTGAACAGCCCCCGCGATATGCAACTTTTCAGGGAAGTCAGGAACCAATATACACAATCAGTTAGGAAAGCAAAGGCTAGCTTTTTCAAACAGAAATTTGCATCCTGTAGCACTAACTCCAAAACGTTTTGGGACACTGTAAAGTCCATGGAGAATAAGAGCACCTCCTCCCAGCTGCCCACTGCACTGAGGCTAGGAAACACTGTCCTCTGTAGCTCGATTGGTAGAGCATGGCGCTTGTAATGCCAGGGTAGTGGGTTCGATCCCCGGGACCACCCATACGTAAAAATGTATGCACACATGACTGTAAGTCGCTTTGGATAAAAGCGTCTGCTAAATAGCATATTATATTATACTACCAATAAATATACGATAATCGAAAATTTCAACAAGCATTTTGCTACGGCTGGCTGCTTTCCACCTGGCTACTCCTACCCCGATCACCAGCTCTGCACCCTCCACTGCAACTTGCCCATGCCCCCCCTGCTTCTCCTTCACCCAAGTTAACAAACAGATCACCGACCATTTCGAATCCCACCGTACCTTCTCCGCCATGCAATCTGGTTTCTGAGCTGGTCTTGGGTGCACCTCAGCCACGCTCAAGGTCCTAAACGATATTATAACCGCGATCGATAAAAGACAGTACTGTGCAGCCCTCTTCATTGACCTTGCCAAGGCTTTCGACTCCGTCAATCACCGCATTCTTATTGGTAGACTAAATAGCCTTGGTTTCTCAAATGACTGCCTCACCTGGTTCACCAACTACTTCTCAGATAGAGTTCAATGTGTCAAATCGGAGTGCCTGTTGTCTGGACCTCTGGCAGTCTCTATGGGGGTGCCACAGGGTTCAATTCTCGGGCCGACTCTATTCTCTTTGTATATCAATGATGTCGCTCTTGCTGCTGGTGACTCTCAGATCCACCTCTACGCACACGACACCATTTTGTATACATCTGGCCCTTCATTGGACACTGTGTTAACAAACCTCCAAACGAGCTTCAATGCCATACAGCACTCCTTCTGTAGCCTCCAACTTCTCTTAAATGCTAGTAAAACTAAATGCATGCTCTTCAATCGAACGCTGCTTGCACCCGCCCGCCCGACTAGAATCACTACTCTCGGCGGGTCTGACTTAGAATATGTGGACAACTACAAATACCTTGGTGTCTGGTTAGACCGTAAACTCTCCTTCCAGACTCACATTGAGCATCTCCAATCCAAAGTTAAATCTAGAATCGGCATCCTATTTCGCAACAAAGCCTCCTTCACTAATGCTGCCAAACATGCCCTGATTATCCTACCGATCCTTGACTTCGGCGATGTCATTTAAAAAATACCCTCCAACACTCTACTCAGCAAATTGGATGTAGTCTATCACAGTGCCATCCGCTTTGTCACCAAAGCCCCATATACTACCCACCATTGTGACCTGTACGCTCTCGTTGGCTGGCCCTCACTACATATTCGTCGCCAAACCCACTGGCTCCAGGTCATCTATAAATCACTGCTAGGCAAATCCCCGCCTTATCTTAGCTCATTGGTCACCATAGCAACACCCACCTGTAGTCTGCGCACCAGCAGGTATATCTCACTGGTCATCCCCAAAGCCAACACCTCCTTTGGCCGCCATTCCTTCCAGTTCTCTGCTGCCAATGACTGGAACTGCAAAAATCTCTGAAGCTGGAGACTCTTATCTCCCTCACTAACTTTAAGCATCAGTTGTCAGAGCAGCTTACCGATCACTGCACCTGTTCACAGCCCATCTGTAATTAGCCCACCCAACCACCTCATCCCCATATTGTTATTTATTTTGCTCATTTGGACCCCAGTATCTCTATTTGCACACCATCTTCTGCACATCTATCATTCCAGTGTTAATACTAAATTGTAATTATTTTGCACTATAGCCTATTTATTGCCTTACCTCCATAACTTGCTACATTTGCACACACTGTATATAGACTTTCTATTGTGTTATTGACTGTACGTTGTGTTTACCCCATATGTAACTCTGTGGTGTTGTTTTTATCGCACTGCTTTGCTTTATCTTGGACAGGTCGCAGTTGTAAATGAGAACTTGTTCTCAACTGGCTTACCTGGTTAAATAAAGGTGAAATAAATAAATAAAAAATGAAATAAGTAGATCAGACAAAGGTAGGAATGTGTTCCTGGTCCGCCCTGCCCAGCGTTTCTACCAGCTATGTAGATCGTCTTTGATCCCGTAGTATAGGTCCCCAGTAGCTCAGTTGGTAGAGCATGGCGCTTGCAACGCCAGCGTTGTGGGTTCGTTTCCCACGTGGGGCCAGTATGAAAATGTATGCACTAACTAACTGTAAGTCACTCTGGATAAGAGCGTCTGCTAAATGACTAAAATGTAGAGGAACCAGTCCAGTCAGTCTAGAGTTCAGGACATTCTGACTGAACATAATAGATCCCTAGCCAGCAGGAAATACAAGCCTGTCAAACCAGTATTAGTCCTGGTCAACCAGTAACACATCCTCAATAGGAGGCCTCCAATAGCTCATTAGACCCTAAATGATACATACACAAGCATATAGAAATACCTTTAAAATAGCTGTCCAGTGTTTCCAGATTTCTATGAAATATGACCTATAATGAATTACAACATGAGTGAAATAGTTTTACTTCCAAAAATGGTAATTAAGTATGTATGTTAAAAAGCAGCTTGTCTGTGTTTGAATGGTGTGGGCTTACTGCAACAACAGAATGGTGTGGGCTTACTGCAACAACAGAATGGTGTGGGCTTACTGCAACAACAGAATGGTGTGGGCTTACTGCAACAACAGAATGGTGTGGGCTTACTGCAACAACAGAATGGTGTGGGCTTACTGCAACAACAGAATGGTGTGGGCTTACTGCAACAACAGAATGGTGTGGGCTTACTGCAACAACAGAATGGTGTGGGTGTAAATGGCTGATCAGCCAATCAGCCACCTCGTGATAATGAGAAGTCTCCTCTATGAGGAAATATGAGACGTCTCCTCTATGAGGAAATATGAGACGTCTCCTCTGAGGAAATGGCAAGCATTTTTGAAACGGTCTGTTTGAGATACAACTTTGAGGTGGGGTTTTTGAAGTGTTTTTTTCCTGTAATTTATGCTTTGGCCACAAATATGAGTATAGGACAAGTCAACAACATTGTTTGGGTTTGCGTTAACAGATTATGAGCCATTAAAAGTGAGATTTTCACTGGACAGTTACTTTAAGATTTCCTCCATAAACATATCAGATGAACCGTAAGGTTACAGAGACATGTTTGTAAATATGGAAATGTACCTCCTCCCACATCAGGACTTACATCCTGAAAATACAACTTGAACTTTAAATCCTGTAGGAAATTCTCTCTCCATGGTAGTTGTATTTGACTGTGTATTAGTATGCACTATATATATTTTTTTTTAATAAGGTACACTAAACAGGTACACATAGACAGAGAATCAAGTGACAAGGCCAAACAAGTTCCCTTCCCATCCACAGGACTTCCCCAACCCAAAGTTAGATTAGTGGTTCACAATAGCAGTCTTTTTACAGAGTCATACATTTGATGAAAGAGCAAATATGTTTATTTTTCTCGCCCCATGCATGAGTCCTACATATATTTCCATGTTTTTAATGTCCATGAATGATAGCAGCCACTGCTGTCTGCTTAAAGAATGAGGAGCCTGCCAACGTGATACTATCATTCTTTGGTCTGCTGTCAAGCCAGCCAAATAGGTCTAAAGTAGTGTCTTCATTTAACAATAAAATAGATGGGGAACATGGTACATTTCTACCCATTATGTCAGAAAGACAGGATGAAACACAACTTGAGAAATGTAAAGCGCCTGGGCACTCCCAAATCATATGAAAGAATGTATCAGGAGCCCACTGAGGGCACAGAGAGCAACTTGGGGATTGTCTAGCTTTCATGCAGTAGAATCCTAACTTCAAATTGGTGTGTAACTCTGACATCATGCATGGATTTATATGGACGATTAGTGTTGGATGTTAGGATATGGTCCTGTGTAAACCGGAGTGATTAGTATGGTATTGAATCTGTATTATTCTGTATGGTTGTTTCTGTAGTCCGTCCTCCCCCTAGCCCTGTTATCTTAATCCTGCTGCTAAGTCAACAGGAAACACTGCATTAATGGTAATGTTTGTGTTTTGCGTGTGTGTTGTTTGTATGCTGTGCATGTGTGTGTGCTTACGCTGCTGCTACTCTGTTTATTATATATCCTGATTGCCTAGTCACTTTTACCCTTACCCACATGTACATACTGTATTACATCAATTACCTCAACTACCTCGTACCCGGCACAGGTACTCCTTCTATATAGCCTAATTATTGTTTTTATTGTGTTACTATTTCCTTTTTTATTTAGCAAATATTTGTCTTACTTTTTAACTTTGCATTGTTGTGACCAATAACATTTGATTCGTGTTCTACTCCTCCAGGCACCAATGAGTCTGCGTTTGACCAGCTGGTTCTGACTCTGGCCTGGGACCGGGTGGACATCGCCAAGAACCATGTGTTCGTCTATGGACAACAGCTACTGGTACGTCTGTCTGTGTGGCTGGCTGGCTGGCTCTCTCTGTCTGTGTGGCTGGCTAGCTGGCTGGCTGGCTGGCTGGCTGTCTCTCTCGTGTCTCTGTCTCTGGCTGGCTGGCTGGCTAGTTGTCTGTCTGTCAAGACTGCATCTATTATGAATGTGCTGTTCACCAGTATCAGCCTAAATGAAAACCTTTAATTTAAACCCCAAATATCTCCTAAGCTAGCCACTCCAGAGTCAGTGGTCCTATATGACCCAAGGGACAGGCTACAGGAAGGCTGCCAGTAGACTGTTTATTTTGACTAATCTGAACTGGTCTGGTATATTTATTCAGGATATAGAAACGTCCAGTCACTTGTTAGTGCAGTCAATGTTGGATCCTTGTTGAGGTGTGTGTGTGTGTGTGTGTGTGTGTGTGTGTGTGTGTGTGTGTGTGTGCGGGCGCAGGTGGGTTCGTTGGAGCAGGCCATGCTGGATGCCTTAGTGATGGACCGTGTGGAGTTTGTAAAGCTCCTGATTGAGAATGGAGTCAGCATGCACAGGTTCCTTACCATCACACGACTGGAGGAGCTATACAACACGGTAACACACATACACACACACACACACAGCTCACCAATTTCACACACATACACATAATGATGCTCCACAGGGCTCTATGCTGGTACCATTACTGTTCTCATCACACGTGCAACCTCTCGAATCTAACGTTTGATTTGTATTCTGTCAAAATCATTTCTAAATGGTCTGTTTGTCCATGGTCCTGCTGGGCATCGTGTTTTTATCTGTGTCTTTTCTGTTCCAGAAACAGTCCCCTACCAATCCAACGCTCTTCAACCTTGTAAGGGATGTCAAACAGGTACACCTTTGACTTCCTGTCAACCATTGATTGTCAATAAAGTTTTTATTAAATTGAACAATAGTAATTGATGATGATGGTGTTGTTGATTAGATTAGTATGGCTCACTATGACTCTTATTATGATTCTTTCCAGGGTAATCTCCCCCCTAACTACAAGATGACGTTAATTGACATTGGCCTGGTGATAGAGTTCCTGATGGGCGGGACTTACAGGTGCAACTACACCAGGAAACGCTTCAGGATCATCTACAACAATCTCCACGGCAACAGCAGGGTAAGGGTTAACGGTTAGTGTTAAGGGTTGAAGATTACAGGTTAAAAGGTGAGGTCGCTTCAGGGTCAAGGGATAAACTAATTTTGATTTTGATCTTCCGGTTTCACTGATTGATTCACTTAGAGTAATGGTGAAGGTAAACTTTTCTCTATCTCTTTCTCTCGGTCTCGCTCCCTCCCTCACTCCCTCCTCTCTCTCCAGAGGTCAGGTCGCCACTCTGCGGGGCCTGGGTCCCACCTGAGGAAGAGCCAAGAGTCGTTCAGTATCCAGGCCGACAAGAAGGAAAAGACCAGGCACAACCACTTCATCAAGACTGCACAGCCATACAAACCCAAGGTACACACACAACACGGAGAGTCGTTTGAGAACACACTGGCTACGCCGATGACTGAGCTGTACCGTGCTATAAGGCTAGCAAGCATTAAAAATTACACCTCAATGGAAGAGAAGGTGAAGTAACTGAAGGAATGGGTGGCAGGTATCAACATGCTTCTTAATGTAAAAAAAATAGTATTTTTAACTAAGAATTTGCTATTCCAAAAATCCTCCCCAACCAGCTCCACTAATCCTGGGTTGACAGGCTGTTCCAGTTGTAACAAGCACAAAATACCATGGCTTCCACTTGGACAACTAACTCAGTGGGGAGTAGGGACCAACACATTGACCAGGCAGTGAAAAACGCTTCAAAGCGTCTCTATTTCATGACTGTGACTTGTGTGATGGCAAGGAACGGCCTGTCCACTGATGACCTTGTGGAGATCTACACCACTGTAATCCGACCATGCCTGGAGTATGCCAGTGTGTTGCTGGTGGGCTGCACAAAGAAGCAGCAAGATGCACTGGACAGGTTAGAGAAAAGGGCAAGCAAGATAATAACAAAAAAACCGAGACATCCCACTGACCCTTCCACCACTACAGTCATGGAGAGAGCAAGCAGCAGTAAGATTGGTCGTTGACATGCACCAACCTGACCACCGTCTACAGGATCTCCTACCACAGAGAATGGGAGATTACTGGCAGAGTACTCCGCAACCAGAACCAACTGTCCAGCATCAACGCAAGGACAAATAGGCTGAACATTTCTAATCAGACTTTTTAATAACAAAATGTGACTTTTTAAACTGTAATTTCTTGTAAGATAGGACCTTTTTAATTTAATGTAGTATTTTGTGTTTTTGAAGTATTGTCTAAATGTAACTGTGCATTCTGCATTACTCTTGTTGACTGCGAGCATGAATTAAATCAATCAATCAAATCAATACAAATCCAAGGTACACACATACACACGATCAGTCATACAAACCCACGCCACAGAACTGAGCCATCAGATTACATTAAACTCCCCCTCTCGACACCCACCCCTCTCCCTCTTAGTTGGAGTCGGCGACAGACCAGTCCAAGAAAAAAGCCAAGGAGGAGATAGTTGACATCGACGACCCGGAGACGCGCAGGTTCCCGTACCCGTTCAACGAACTGCTGATGTGGGCCGTCCTGATGAATAGGCAGAAGATGTCTCTGTTCTTCTGGAAGCATGGGGAGGAAAGCATGGCCAAGGCCCTGGTGGCCTGTAAACTCTGTCGCTCCATGGGCTATGAGGCCAAGAAGAGTGACGTGGTCGACGACACCTCTGAGGAACTCAAGGACTACTCAAAGTATGTATGACACATTACACACCAAATAACTATGACACTTCAATCCTCACTAATTCTCAGAGTATAATATGTGACAGATGACATACTAATACTTTGAGTACTCCAAGTATGACGCATTACTACTAGTAGTCACTAAAACGTAGTCACTAATACTCAAGGCTACTTGAAGTATGAGTATTACTGAGTATTAGTATGTAATGTGTCAGACTATTATTGTGAGTGAGGTGCTGACAATGAGGTGCTGTGTTGCAGTGACTGATGATGATGTTTATGATGGTGTTTTTAATGAGTTTGATACCCTGTTATGCGTGTCATGTTTGCAGTGATGATGATGTCTGGAGTAATGTAGATATTATTATTTTATAGTGAATTTGGCACTCTAGCAGTGGACCTCCTGGAACAGTCGTTCAGACAGGATGAAACCATGGCGATGAAGCTGCTGACCTACGAACTGAAGAACTGGAGTAACAGCACCTGTCTGAAGCTGGCAGTGTCGTCACGGTTACGACCCTTCGTGGCTCACACCTGTACCCAGCTGCTGCTGTCAGACATGTGGATGGGACAACTCAACATGAGGAAGAACTCCTGGTACAAGGTGACACTGCCCAGCAATGCAGTGTATACACACACACACACACACACACATAATGGTGTTCTACAGGGCTCTGTGCTTAGACGGTTATTATAGATGTATTATGTTTTTTTCTCATTTTTTTCTCATTCTCATTTTCCTGGTCCCTCCTGAGTAAACATAAATAAAAATATATAATAAATACATATAAAAACGAAATATAATCTGAATATAATAATCTATATATTTCTAGGTGATCCTCAGTATCCTGGTGCCTCCTGCCATCCTCCTGTTGGAGTTCAAGACAAAGGCAGAGATGTCCCACATCCCTCAGAGTCAGGACGCCCATCAAATGACCATGGAGGATAGCGAACACAACTTCCATAACACCACCGACAACATACAGATGGTCAGAATCAATATGACAGAGTTCATCACATCTGTTATCTTAGTTTATGTTGTATTTTCTTATCTTACTGTGTCTGTTCTGGCATGTACACTGGTGCTACTGGTATTCTGATGGTCCTGGTATTTAACTATGAGGGGTAGCTATGATGGTCCTGGGGCTTAGCTATGAGGGGTAGCTATGATGGTCCTGGGGATTTAGCTGTGAGGGGTAGCTATGATGGTCCTGGGGATTTAGCTGTGAGGGGTAGCTATGATGGTCCTGGGGATTTAGCTCTGAGGGGTAGCTATGATGGTCCTGGGGATTTAGCTGTGAGGGGTAGCTATGATGGTCCTGGGGATTTAGCTGTGAGGGGTAGCTATGATGGTCCTGGGGTTTAGCTATGAGGGGTAGCTATGATGGTCCTGGGGATTTAGCTGTGAGGGGTAGCTATGATGGTCCTGGGGATTTAGCTGTGAGGGGTAGCTATGATGGTCCTGGGATTTAGCTCTGAGGGGTAGCTATGATGGTCCTGGGGATTTAGCTCGGAGGGGTAGCTATGATGGTCCTGGGGATTTAGCTGTGAGGGGTAGCTATGATGGTCCTGGAATTTAGCTATGAGGGGTAGTTATATGAGAGAGAGGGTTGGACTGCAGTTCTCGCTTAATTGATGGTTTCTTAATTTCTGGTGCTGTAGTCTTTTCAGTCTACATGTATATACATGGACATATACACATACATATACATATGCGTACATGTCTATACAGTCTATTAAACATGCGTTATTAAACATGATTCTTCTCCAGGACGTGTTCAAGGAGGCGAAGGCGGATGACAACGTGGAGGTGAAGGATGAGGCGGAGACACAGGTCCGCTCCCGAAGACTTCCTCTAACCAGGAAGTTCTACGCCTTCTACCACGCCCCCATCGTCAAGTTCTGGTTCAACACGGTATGAAACCCTAGCCGCTAGACCAGGGTTCTTCAATTCCGGTCCTGGAGGGCCGAAACACTTCTGTTTTTCATTTCTACCTGGTAGTTAATTGCACTCACCTGGTGTCCCAGGTCTGAATTAGCCCCTGATTAGAAGGAGAGGATGAAAAACAGAGGTGTTTCGGCCCTCCAGGACCGGAATTGAAGAACCCTGCGCTAGACCCTACTTCTACCCCCTCCATGTGAACTGACCAGCAGAAACTCTGGGCCCTACTATGTTTAATGGTACAGCATAGTTCTGACCATCATGGTTCTCCCTGTGGAGCAGCTAAACAGCTTGAATGGAAGGGATGTTTCCTTTCTCCTCATGGGATATTTCCTGTATCCTGTCCTGTGTGTGTGTGTGTGGATGAGTTCGTTTTGCATCGCTCGGTGTCCCGGGTGGGTGGAGATTTCCCTTTAGAACCAATGTAATGTAATGGTCTGAAAATAAGCTAAACTCGTCCAGTGTGTGTACTCTGAGACCAGAGAGGGCTGACATGAAACGTGTTCGTGTTGAGAGGACAGAGGGAGGCTGGGGCGTGTGTGTACTTTTCCAGAGCTCTACCTCCCACCCCCTGCATACTTCTCACACACACACACACACACGTACCCTCAGGTGGTTTTCCAGATGCCCTGGCCTCATTTACATGTCCTGATAGCATCAGTAGAACAGGCCTTAACATAACTATTGCTGCTGTACCCAGATCAATGCGCTTATCTACCCCACAATCAACATCAACATAATGATGCTGCCTGCCACACAATGATCCTGCTCTGACTGCATATCTGTCACATCATGATTTCTGCTTCCACATAATCACCCCTGCCTGCCTCAGTCAGCACTGATCCCAACACTGATCAGTCTCAGTTTAGTCATGGCCCGCCAACTGCCCCACACACCCTACCTAACCCCCGGGGCCATAGTTAGAATGACTGATGTCTAGGGGGGTGGGGGGGTTCTGTATAATGGCTGAGAGGTGTTGTTGAATGCTGTAGTTTCCTTCACTTCAAGCTTCACTAGTCAGGCTCACAGTGTTCACCTCTAAAAAGACCTGGGGGTATGTCACAAACCAGGAACAAAGTAGGACTGCTGATATAATGACTCATACAGATCAGCCTTTTTAAACCCCTCCTCTGGTAGCCCTAAACTAGCACACCTATTTTACCTCGGCGAGGGCTTGATGATTAGTTGACAAGTTGATTCAGGTGTGCTAATTCTGGAATATCTGGGGAAAGGTTTGAAAAGGGCTAATATAGATTATGAATTAAATAAGAATATATGGACGGGGGGGACCTGATCCTAGATCAGCACTTTTAATGTTAATATGGGCCCTGGGCGTTGTCTTGGACAAAGGTTTAGTAACCACATAGCAGCTTTACTCTATGTGGGTCATTCTGTATTAGAGCCTTGGTGTACAGGGGTGTGTGTGTTAAGGTGAGTGTTGTCACGATACCAGTATCACAATACTACAATACCAGATTTTCATTGACAAAAAAACAAAACACAAAGCAGACTTCTGTGGCGCTGTTGTAAAACAGTGTGCTATAGCTTGCAAAATAAACAAATGTGACTGTGACAACATAAGGCAGTTTTTTTCCAACATGAGGACGGTTTTCCTCAAGAGATGAAGTCAGCTTGTTTCCTTTCCTTCCTTCCTTACTGGTTTCACAGTACTGGTATCGTGATAACACTAATTAAGGTGTATGTGTGTTGTGTGTCTTCTGGCTAGCTGGCGTACATTTGTGGATCTGTATAATAACCTGTGTTAGGTATGTAAAGGTGTGTGTCGAGGGTCTGTATCATAGCCTGTGTTAGGTATGTAAAGGTGTGGGTCTGTATAATAGCCTGTGTTAGGTATGTAAAGGTGTGTGTCGAGGGTCTGTATCATAGCCTGTGTTAGGTATGTAAAGGTGTGGGTCTGTATAATAGCCTGTGTTAGGTATGTAAAGGTGTGGGTCTGTATAATAGCCTGTGTTAGGTATGTAAAGGTGTGGGTCTGTATAATAGCCTGTGTTAGGTATGTAAAGGTGTGGGTCTGTATAATAGCCTGTGTTAGGTATGTAAAGGTGTGTGTCGTGGGTCTGTATAATAGCCTGTGTTAGGTATGTAAAGCTGTGGGTCTGTATAATAGCCTGTGTTAGGTATGTAAAGCTGTGTGTCGTGGGTCTGTATAATAGCCTGTGTTAGGTATGTAAAGCTGTGTGTCGTGGGTCTGTATAATAGCCTGTGTTAGGTATGTAAAGCTGTGTGTCGTGGGTCTGTATAATAGCCTGTGTTAGGTATGTAAAGCTGTGGGTCTGTATAATAGCCTGTGTTAGGTATGTAAAGCTGTGTGTCGTGGGTCTGTATAATAGCCTGTGTTAGGTATGTAAAGCTGTGTGTCGTGGGTCTGTATAATAGCCTGTGTTAGGTATGTAAAGCTGTGTGTCGTGGGCCTGTATAATAGCCTGTGTTAGGTATGTAAAGCTGTGTGTCGTGGGTCTGTATAATAGCCTGTGTTAGGTATGTAAAGCTGTGTGTCGTGGGTCTGTATAATAGCCTGTGTTAGGTATGTAAAGCTGTGTGTAAAGGTGTGGGTCTGTATAATAGCCTGTGTTAAGTATGTAAAGGTGTGTATCGTGGGCCTGTATAATAGCCTGTGTTAGGTATGTAAAGCTGTGTGTAAAGGTGTGGGTCTGTATAATAGCCTGTGTTAGGTATGTAAAGGTGTGTATCGTGGGCCTGTATAATAGCCTGTGTTAGGTATGTAAAGCTGTGTGTCGTGGGTCTGTATAATAGCCTGTGTTAGGTATGTAAAGGTGTGGGTCTGTATAATAGCCTGTGTTAGGTATGTAAAGCTGTGTGTCGTGGGTCTGTATAATAGCCTGTGTTAGGTATGTAAAGCTGTGTATCGTGGGTCTGTATAATAGCCTGTGTTAGGTATGTAAAGCTGTGTGTCGTGGGTCTGTATAATAGCCTGTGTTAGGTATGTAAAGCTGTGTGTCGTGGGTCTGTATAATAGCCTGTGTTAGGTATGTAAAGGTGTGGGTCTGTATAATAGCCTGTGTTAGGTATGTAAAGCTGTGTGTCGTGGGTCTGTATAATAGCCTGTGTTAGGTATGTAAAGGTGTGTATCGTGGGTCTGTATAATAACCTGTGTTAGGTATGTAAAGCTGTGTGTCGTGGGTCTGTATAATAGCCTGTGTTAGGTATGTAAAGCTGTGTGTCGTGGGTCTGTATAATAGCCTGTGTTAGGTATGTAAAGGTGTGTATCGTGGGTCTGTATAATAGCCTGTGTTAGGTATGTAAAGGTGTGGGTCTGTATAATAGCCTGTGTTAGGTATGTAAAGGTGTGTATCGTGGGTCTGTATAATAGCCTGTGTTAGGTATGTAAAGGTGTGGGTCTGTATAATAGCCTGTGTTAGGTATGTAAAGGTGTGTATCGTGGGTCTGTATAATAGCCTGTGTTAGGTATGTAAAGCTGTGTGTCGTGGGTCTGTATAATAGCCTGTGTTAGGTATGTAAAGCTGTGTATCGTGGGTCTGTATAATAGCCTGTGTTAGGTATGTAAAGCTGTGTATCGTGGGCCTGTATAATAGCCTGTGTTAGGTATGTAAAGCTGTGTATCGTGGGTCTGTATAATAGCCTGTGTTAGGTATGTAAAGCTGTGTGTCGTGGGTCTGTATAATAGCCTGTGTTAGGTATGTAAAGGTGTGTATCGTGGGTCTGTATAATAGCCTGTGTTAAGTATGTAAAGGTGTGTATCGTGGGCCTGTATAATAGCCTGTGTTAGGTATGTAAAGGTGTGTATCGTGGGTCTGTATAATAGCCTGTGTTAGGTATGTAAAGGTGTGTATCGTGGGCCTGTATAATAGCCTGTGTTAAGTATGTAAAGGTGTGTATCGTGGGTCTGTATAATAGCCTGTGTTAGGTATGTAAAGCTGTGTGTCGTGGGTCTGTATAATAGCCTGTGTTAGGTATGTAAAGGTGTGTATCGTGGGCCTGTATAATAGCCTGTGTTAGGTATGTAAAGGTGTGTATCGTGGGCCTGTATAATAGCCTGTGTTAAGTATGTAAAGGTGTGTATCGTGGGTCTGTATAATAGCCTGTGTTAGGTATGTAAAGCTGTGTGTCGTGGGTCTGTATAATAGCCTGTGTTAGGTATGTAAAGGTGTGTATCGTGGGCCTGTATAATAGCCTGTGTTAGGTATGTAAAGGTGTGTATCGTGGGTCTGTATAATAGCCTGTGTTAGGTATGTAAAGGTGTGTATCGTGGGCCTGTATAATAGCCTGTGTTAGGTATGTAAAGGTGTGTATCGTGGGCCTGTATAATAGCCTGTGTAAAGGTAAGTGTTGTCTCCTGGCTAGCTGGCGTACCTGGGCTTTCTGATGCTGTACTCGTTTGTGGTTCTGGTCCGGATGCCCGAGTTTCCGTCTCCTCAAGAGTGGGTGGTCATCCTCTACATATTCACCTCCGCCATCGAGAAGATACGAGAGGTACGCTAATGCTGCTCCCTACTCTCTAGGTCAATATGGTTATGTTCCAATTGGCACCGTTTTTACTATATAGTGCACTGCTTTTGACAGTGCACTCTGTAGGGAATGTTCCCTTCATTAGTATGAGAAGGACAAGACACTTACCCAGCTATCTTTGGCTCTCAGAGGATTCAATACAATTTAGTATAGTTCAGTTTGCTTTAAAAAAGGTCCTTATTCCTTATTCTTCTAGTCGACAGCTTAAACAGAGAAGTACTGAGCCCCCATTCACATTGGTAGAATATCTCTCAATTTCTATCACTATTTGTTTACATTTTTTCTGTCTGCATGTTATTGTTGATTTGATTTGAGCTCTCAGTTTACGCGATGCACTCATCTCCTATTTCTGTGTCCTGTTTTCTGTTCTGTTTCTTTCTTTGTAGATGTTTATGTCTGAAGCTGGGAAGATTAGCCAGAAGGTTAAAGTATGGTTCAGTGACTATTTTAACCTCTCAGACTTCCTGGCTATTGTCACCTTCTTTGTGGGCTTTGGATTGAGGATAGGAGGAGAGGATGTGCTTGTCCCGGGCCGGACTGTGTATTGCTTGAATATCATCTTCTGGTACGTGAGACTCCTAGATATTCTGGCAGTCAACCAGCAAGCAGGACCGTATGTGATGATGATCGGTAAAATGGTGAGTATTTTTTTCGAATGCTTTCCTAATCCAAATTAATTTTTCAACTGTGTAATATACATTTCAATGTATATCTCCCGAGTGGCGCAGTGGTCTAAGGCACTGCATCGCAGTGCTAGCTGTGCCACTAGAGATCCTGGTTCGAATCCAGGCTCTGTCGTAGCCGGCTGCGACCTGGAGACCCATGGGGCGGCACACAATTGGCCCAGCGTCGTCCAGGGTAGGGGAGGGAATGGCCGGCAGGGATGTAGCTCAGTTGGTAGAGCATGGCCTTTGTGTATGAAAAAATAAAATAAAAAAATAATAATAATGTTTGTACTCACTTAACTGTAAGTCGCTCTGGATAAGAGCGTCTGCTAAATGACTAAAATGTAAATATCTAAATGTTTTATATATCAGTGATAATGTATATCAACATATTTTATATAGTGATGATAATGTCTATCTATTACAATTGAGTTGTCAATTCAATTGTCTATTACAATTACATTATATTAAATATAGAGCTGACATTGTACAGGTAACTGCCAAAATAAAGGAAACACCAACATATAGAGACATTGAACACTAGTCACTTTAACAATGTTTACATACTGTTTTACCCACTTTTAGAGCCCTGCACAGGCATGAATTTTAAGTCCAAGCTCTACCCATGCTCGCGACGTTCAGGCCTTACCCTACCCAGGCCCGATTGCTTCTGCCAAATTAAGAGCCGGCCCTGCCCGAAACCAGAAATAACTTCCTCTGTTAGTAAATCCCTTAGCTGCTCCTCTCTGTCTGTCACTCGCTCCCTGCGCGAAGCTTGCTCTGTGCATGTACACTGCGAGTAGCCATAGCAACGGCTCCACTTGGGCTGCTCTGCTCAATGAAGAGACATAAGAGAGCATTCTATAAACTCTGACAAAACTCAAGGAACATTATTATTTTCTCTGAAATAATCTCTCCTGTCGTATATATTTGACGAGGTTGAAGCACTTCTGACACCATGGTATGATCTTAGTCAGATATGACTGTACTGCGCAGTAGAACACGCGCAAATGGCTCCGCTTCCAAATATTAGTGATCAATTTAGTGATACCTGAGCCCTGCCCGTAGTTATTGATGAAGAAACAGGCCCCACCTGGCCCTAATGTTGGGGCCCGTCGGGGTCAAGTAGCAGAGCTCTACCCAATTTAAATGTAAATACTGTATTCTAGTCATGGTTAATCCTATATACAGTAACTACTGCTGTACACATCTTTTCTATTCATATACTGTCCATACACACTGAAAAATAGCGCAAAGAAACTAAGGGAACAATGTGTGTCTGTAAAAGGCTCTACACAGTCTACGCAACGGATCCGCAACCAATCCGACGGAGGTTTGTTTGCTTAGACTGTGAAATCACTGTGGAGTGCCCTTAAGAACACAAGGTGAGAGGAGGGTAGCCTTTGACCAACTTATTTAGGTAATGTATGAAGGTAGATTGGATGGTTTTCACTCAATAGCACATCTCTAGGGTTCCATGCTGGTTTGGTTTGAAAGAGGATAATGATTGCAGGTGGGGGTATTTAAAGGGGTAGCCCTTGCTCTTTCATGTGGACATGATCTGGTTGATTACATTGAATGAGGTGTGTGGGGACCAATAGGTGGCAGGCTCCGCTCCAGGGTAGGAGGGAAGTGGGAGGAGTTTTCTACGCACACTATTTATATTCCGGACTCTGATATTGCTCCTTCTGATATTTCTTTATTTCTTTTTTTTTTTTTACGTTTTCGGATTATGTATGTATTGTTATTGTATTGCTAGATTTTACTGCCCTGTTGGAGCTAGAATGGTGTTTTGTTGATGGTGGTGGAAAATGTTGTCTCAGGCACCGCTCCAGAATCTCCCATTAGTGTTCAATTGGGTTGAGATCTGGTGACTGACACACACAGACACACACACACACTTTAAACTCCTTATACTCTTTTCAGACCCCTCTTTCAAAGTCAAGAAAGATATCTTCTAGCCATGGTAGCCAAAATAATGGCAACTGGGCATTTTTATTTGTATGTTAATTGCTTAATTAACTCAGGAACCACACCTGCTTTCAATATACTTTGTATCCCACATTTACGCAAGTGTTTCCTTTAATTTGGCAGTTACCTCTATATATCAACATGTTTTGCATAGTGGCAATAATGTCTACTATCAACAACATGTTTTGATAGACTAGCACCAGTTCTTTTCATTCTGAGTCTGGAAATTATCTCAGTATTTCCTGGGAACTTGGACGTTTATAGACCTGGTTAACTGCATATACATGCCCTTAATATAGTGGTGGTAATGTATCTATTCATACAGATGGCCAGCATGTTTTATGTTGTTGTGATAATGTATAGGATAATGTGTATATTCCTCTAGGTGGCGCTGGTGTTGTTGCGTTATGGCATGAAAGCCATCCTGTAATAATGTGTGTATATATTAGGATAATGATAATGTATAGGATAATGATCGTGTGTGTGTGTGTATATATATATATTCCTCTAGGTGGCCAATATGTTTTATATTGTGGTGATCATGGCCGTGGTGTTGTTGAGTTATGGTGTGCCCCGAAAAGCCATCTTGTACCCAAATGAGGAGCCCAGTTGGACGCTGCTCAAAGACGTGGTCTTCCAGCCATACTGGATGATGTACGGGGAAGTGTATGCATATGAAATCGACGGTAAGGAAGACGAGCCTGGTATAAACGACTACGATGGTAAGAGAGTTTTCTTAAGGATTCTCACCACGGCATGAGAAGCTGATTAGCACTGGAAATCAATCAAAAACCCATGTTTGGTCTAATCAACGCCTCGCACCACACAGTCACCTCACACAGTCGCTGTGTTACAAAATCTATTTAGAGTATAGATTGAGATGCTAGTCCCTTGGTTGGAGAGGCATACGTTTCACTATGCCTATCCAGTTCTTTCATAAGTAATCAAGTCCCTAGGAGGTAGGGGCTAGGAGTTGATTGTGGACACAGCCAGTTGGCCCCTGTTAGGGGAGGTATAGCCAGCAATTGTAGGGAACAACAGCTATTAACCAATCAGGGCTTTAGTTTAGGTTATTGTACACATGTGTCCAGATTTCTCTCGAGGCATGTCAAATGTAAGTGATTTGCTTAAAGTACAGGCTCAGTGCTTCAAAATGGTGTATCGTACACTGTAGTTGGAGGAAACATGGGAGTCAGCATGGCATTGTCCTCCAGAAAGTAGTCTCTCTACTTAAACCCAGCTAAATTCAGGGCAGCAATGTTTTTGAGAGCTGTAGCAACACTTTTGCAGTTGTCCATAGCTTTATCTTTCCAAAAATCTGTGGTAAAGATGATCTATATACTTACCAGAGAAGAGCCCATTCTGTTATAGACAGAAGCCTGTGACATGACAGACCAATCAGGAATCGTATCTCAGCATACCCAACCACTCTAAAATCTCAGCCAATTATGACTAGCCAGGAAGGATCCTGTCTTTCTCCCTGTATCAGTGCTTTCTCCTTGGCTAAACTAGGCACATTTTAGATTTGTATTCATATTTACGAATCCCATACAAGTTTGTAATTAAGGCAGATAAAAGTTCACATGTTCAAGAAGGCATTTCTGCAAAAAAACGTGTTTTGAAACGGCCCTACTGTGAAGTAGGAACCAGTGTCAAATGCCTCAGATCCTGTAACATTTAGTAAACATTGTTGAACACATGGGGGTAAATCCTTACTTCCAGTTAAGGCGACTTTTCACTTAGTCTCCTATTGACATAACTGCGTGACTAAGTGACATTTTAGATTTGTTGCATAGAGCACATGTGAGATAGTGTATTATGATATTGAGTAGTGATATTTACAGAAGATACATTCTGTAATATATAATAATCGCAGCTACCTGTCTCGCTCATCAGACTCAGGGAGCTCCACCCCAGTTGTGTGGGAGATACAGCGGCTGTGGGAAGAGACTACCTGTTGATATACAGAGCATAATGCATACAGTAGCAGTAGATACGGTGCAGTAGTATGAAATGTTATTCCACTATTTAGATGGTAGTCGCTGGTTTTACTGACCCAAATGATGTTTACTCCTAGACAAAAAATATATATAATTTCTGTAGAGACATATGGAAAAAAAAGTAGAAAGCTTAATCTGGCTGTGCAAAACCAGTCCATGGAGCTTAGAGCTGTAGTTTGTGTGTGTATGTGTGTGTGAGAATGATCTACACTTGTCACTGTGTGTTTGGGATGTGTGTGAATGTAAGTGCGTGTGTTTTTTGTGTTTTGATGTGTGAAGCACCGCGTGTGTGTGTCTGACCCAGTCCCCTCTCTCCACAGTGTGTGCCAATAATAGTGAACCGAATGTGAAAAACCTGTGCTCAGCTTCAGTGTGGATCACTCCGTTCCTACAAGCAGTCTACCTCTTTGTCCAATACATACTGATAGTTAACCTTCTCATCGCCTTCTTCAAGTAAGACTACACACACACACACACACACACACACACCGGTGTTCTGTAGAGCACTCTGCTGTGACCAATACTATTCTCATTATTATTCATTAATAACATTATTATTATCATGTTTTTCCCCGATTTCTACATCACTGTGTATATCCATTTTGCAATCTCTCTCTCTTCTCCTCAGTAATGTGTACCTCCAAGTGATGTCAATCAGTAATCTGGTATGGAAGTATCAGAGGTATCATTTCGTCATGGCCTACCATGAGAAGCCAGTCCTCCCTCCTCCCCTCATCCTCCTCTCTCACCTAGTCTCTTTCTTCTCCTGCATCTGTCACAAGAGGAAGAAGGACAGTCACTCTTACGGACCAAGTACGGGAACTACCCATTTATCTCTCTAAAATGCAGATATGACAGAACCACTTGGTGATCTGCTCCTGTAAGTCGCTCTGGATAAGAGCGTCTGCTAAATGACTAAAATGTAAATGTAAAAAAATTTGATCAGCTAGAACAAGAGAGGACCTAGTACCGAGCTCTGGGGGACACCAGTAGTCTATGAACAGACTATAAAACGTATATAGGTGTCCCAGGGCTCTCTAGTTTATCAGCAAAAAGATATGCAGCTACAATAAGTTATTTGAAAATGTTTACCAGAAGTTACATTGAGATCTGTAAAATGCCTTGTTGAAACTAAACTCTTCATCCTCTCCCTTTTTCCCCCTCTTTCCTTCCTTCCCTACCTCCTCCCTCCAGAGTTGTTTCTAACGGAGGAGGATCAGAAGAAGCTCCATGACTTTGAGGAGCAGTGTGTGGAGACGTACTTCCATGAGAAAAACGACCAGTTCCACTCAGGGAGCGAAGAGCGCATCCGCCTCACCTCTGACAGGTAACTGTTACCATAGTTACCGCTCACCACAGTTGTTATTTTACTCTTACATTGACAGTAACAGTCATAGTGTCTATATAACATAAGAGGATTAGGAGGTTAATTGAATAGTGAATGTTGAACTCTATGGCAACATATCAACAAAGTTCAATATTCAATAGATCTAGATTTTTTCCCCCTTTATCTCCTCAGGGTTGAGACGATGTGTATCCAGCTGAAGGAGGTCGGAAATAGAGTGAACTTCATCAAGCGTTCCCTCCACACGCTGGACTCCCAGATCGGCCACCTCCAGGACCTGTCAGCTCTGACAGTGGACACCCTGAAGACCCTGACCGCCCAGAGGGCCTCTGAGGCCAGCAAGGTCCACAACCAGATCACCAGGGAGCTCAGTCTGTCCAAGAACTTTGCCCCCAGCCTGGCCCCCACCCCCCAGGACCCTAACCCCCAATCCAAGGGGGTCAAACGCAGCGTGGGGGCCTACTTCGGTTCGTCTTTCCCCCAGGTGTCCGGGGTGGTGGTGGGGGGCAACTTGGCTGATTCTCTGTTTGGGAGTGGGGTGGAAGGGAGGTTGGAGATGCTGGGGCTGGGGAGGAGGCCTCCTGAGATGGGAATGGGGTTGGACTCAAACCCGCCCCTGACGCTCAGTCCCCCAGAGCAAAGAGGAGACTGGGCTGGGCTGGGGCACCAAGCTACTGCTGCTATAGAGGCTGGATCCTCCACAGGTGGCAGCGCCAGTGCCAGTCACAGTGCCTTCTCCCTCGTCCCAGCTCCAGCACCCCCTACTGTCAGTCCTCCAGAGCTGCGGCTACGCGGCCACTCCTTCACCCAGTGGCAGCTGACCCGTCCAGAGCAGCCGGGCCTCTCCGACTGCCCCTCCAGCCTGCCCAGCGTGCCCTCTGCTGGGGCTGCTTTCTACGTCAGCTCTACCCCCTCCCAGCCCTTCGGCTCCAGCCACCCAGAACTCAGCCTGCCTCTGCCAGACAAAGACACAACCTCTGCTTCCACCTCTGCCTTTGCTGTAGAGTTTGGTGCGTTTGTTGGTAAGTATAAGTGTGAGGAGAAAGACGAAGACACTAGCTGTGTGTACCCCACTATTGTTGTGTCCAAGACTTCTGACATTGCTCGCCCCATTTGCCTGCCTGCTTCCATTGAGAAACGGGAGGGAATTGGTGAGAAGGAGGGGAGGGGTGAGTTGGAGAGGAGGAGGAGTGAGAGAGGGGGGAGGGCGAAAGGGATGTGTGAGAGGGAGGGGAGGGCAGAGGGGGAGGGGTATGTGAATGAGGCATTTTGCAATGATGAGGGAAGACCCGAAGGAGTTCTGATTGGTGGTCAGGGCAGAAACGCTGAGCTTCCATTGGCTCCTGAGACCACCCGTCAGGCCGCCCCCTCGCCGCATGCTGACGCTCACAGGAACAGCCCCCTCCCAGGCTGCGCCCTGGCCCCTGCAGTGGTGCCCAGGAGACCCGGCTGCCAGAGGACCAGAGAGGTGGGGTCCTCAGGCCCCGTGGCCCAGCCGGGGGCCCCTCAGCAGGGGGAAAGAAGGACTGAAGCCCATCTGAGAAGTGACAGGAGGGACACTACCAGAGATAGAGGTTTGAGTCTCAGTCTGAGTTTAAGTTGGCAATGGGCAAATCTCAGATCACTCTCTACCTTTCACCTGTAACACACCTTTTCCTAACCAGGGTGAAGTATGGTTGTTGGTATAAAGGGGTGTTCTGGGGTCTAACTAAAATGAAATAACCACAGGTGTGTTCTCAAACCCTATTCAAATACACTGAGCATAACCTGATATGGGGCCATGCTTAATCAATAGACTTCAAAATAAACCAATCAGTATGGCATCATGCTCAATCAATAAACTTCATAAACTCATAGCAACAACTCATTGTCATTCACCAGTAAAACATACACATTCAATAAACAGTTGCAACCTTATACAGTGGGGAGAACAAGTATTTGATACACTGCCGATTTTGCAGGTTTTCCTACTTACAAAGCATGTAGAGGTCTGTCATTTTTATCATAGGTACACTTCAACTGTGAGAGACGGAATCTAAAAGAAAAATCCAGAAAATCACATTGTATGATTTTTAAGTAATTAATTTGCATTTTATTGCATGACATAAGTATTTGATACATCAGAAAAGCAGAACTTAATATTTGGTACAGAAACCTTTGTTTGCAATTACAGAGATCATACTATTCCTGTAGGTCTTGACCAGGTTTGCACACACTGCAGCAGGGATTTTGGCCCACTCCTCCATACAGACCTTCTCCAGATTTCGGGGCTGTCGCTGGTCAATACGGACTATCAGCTCCCTCCAAAGATTTTCTATTGGGTTCAGGTCTGGAGACTGGCTAGGCCACTCCAGGACCTTGAGATGCTTTTTACAGAGCCACTCCTTAGTTGCCCTGGCTGCGTTTCAGGTCGTTATCATGCTGGAAGACCCAGCCACAACCCATCTTCAATGCTCTTACTGAGGGAAGGAGGTTGTTGGCCAAGATCTCGCGATACATGGCCCCATCCATCCTCCCCTCAATACGGTGCAGTCGTCCTGTCCCCTTTGCAGAAAAGCATCCCCAAAGAATGATGTTTCCACCTCCATGCTTCACGGTTGAGATGGTGTTCTTGGGGTTGTACTCATCCTTCTTCCTCCAAACACGGCGAGTGGAGTTTAGACCAAAAAGCTCTATTTTTGTCTTATCAGACCACATGACCTTCTCCCATTCCTCCTCTGGATCATCCAGATGGTCATTGGCAAACTTCTGACGGGCCTGGACATGCGCTGGCTTGAGCAGGGGGACCTTGCGTATGCTGCAGGATTTTAATTCATGACGGCATAGTGTGTTACTAATGGTTTTCTTTGAGACTGTGGTCCCAGCTCTCTTCAGGTTATTGACCAGGTCCTGCCGTGTAGTTCTGGGCTGATCCCTCACCTTCCTCATGATCATTGATGCCCCACGAGGTGAGATCTTGCATGGAGCCCCAGACCGAGGGTGATTGACCATCATCTTGAACTTCTTCTATTTTCTAATAATTGCGCCAACAGTTGTTGCCTTCTCACCAAGCTGCTTGCCTATTGTCCTGTAGCCTATCCCAGCCTTGTGCAGGTCTACAATTTTATCCCTGATGTCCTTACACAGCCCTCTGGTCTTGGCCATTGTGGAGAGGTTGGAGTCTGTTTGATTGAGTGTGTGGACAGGTGTCTTTTATACAGGTAACGAGTTCAAACAGGTGCAGTTAATACAGGTAATGAGTGGAGAACAGGAGGGCTTCTTAAAGAAAAACTAACAGGTCTGTGAGAGCCGGAATTCTTACTGGTTGGTAGGTGATGAAATACTTATGTCATGCAATAAAATGCAAATGAATTACTTAAAAATCATACAATGTGATTTTCTGGAATTTTGTTTTAGATTCCGTCTCTCACAGTTGAAGTGTACCTATGATAAATATTACAGACCTCTACATGCTTTGTAAGTAGGAAAACCTGCAAAATCAGCAGTGTATCAAATACATGTTCTCCCCACTTTATATATTCACAGCTCCGAAACTTTATATAGTCTTACTACATTGCAGGCCTGTGCTTCGTACCTTAACAGGGACTAGATGAGGAAGAGCAGTCCTCGCGCTTCTGTGTGCAAATGTGCATGTGTTTTCTGGAAGCGGGAGTTCCAATGTAGGCGAGGGCGGTCTGTAGCCAGTGCGGTAGTGGGAAACAGAGAGCTAGCGATATCAGGTTGATATCTGAGCTCGATATAAACTACTTTGACACACGGTAGTGTACTTACAATATACATGTCTCTGCCTCTTGTGGAGATGGCTTGCTACGCTAGTTATCTAGCTGGTGTTGGCTAGCTAGCGGCAAATATTAGCTAGCTTCGCATTGTACTTTCAGACAGGACCCAGAGGAAACTGTAGAATTGCCGGTATCTAGAGTCGCTATCTTAGAGGTATACTACAATTTGAAGCTAGAACTACTCAGGCTTCTATAAAGTTTCAGTTAGCTTCACATTCCAGCTCAGGCTTCATCCATACTAAGGTGGATATTGATCATGCAGCTAACGCAAGCAGGCTCAGAGGGGATTTCCACATAACACGATAATTCGGGATAGCCACTCTAGCTTCACCCTAATGTGGGTGCTATCAAGCAAGGTTGTTTCATCGCCCCCATCTTGTTATATGGAAATGCACTGTCAGTATGTTTTAACTACACTTGTATTCTACCTCGCCACACTAGCTTCGCCCTCGTGTGGGTGCTAGCATGCTAGGTAGTGCTAGATAAACAGCCAATCCATTAGGGACTGGAAGCTATACTGAGCTTCAATTGGTCAAGGGCGCTGTGATGTTGCAGAGTATTTGCATAAAGTTCCTGTTTCCCCAACTTTGGTCCCGCCCTGTTCACGTCCCTCGCCCATGCTCTCATCAGCCAACATTCCCCCGCCCACTTAGCTTCTTTTCCATTGGAAAATAATGGCTTTTTGTAGTTTCATCGCCCACATCACTTCAGTTAACTGTACGTGCATGTCGCACATGGCTAGTCGAACGCCAAACTCTTAATTGAGACAATGCTCACATTTTAATTTTTGCCAAAATCAACATGAAAGAAAAGTTATCTTGCAAATTCAGCAGGCTATGATGTGAAATAGGTGCCGTGATTATTTTATTAAGTATAGTTAATGCCGTCTTTGTGCTTTGGTATGCCTATCAATGCACGAGCACCTTTTCCCCCACCTATCGATACAATAATTTTAGAAAATCATACAAAGGTTTTAGTCTGCGTGCACTTTCAAATGCATGCTGTCATTACTAAATGTGTAATGTGATCTGTATTTTGAATATTACTATAGAAAAAGTTTAAATTAAAATTAAATTAAATATTTAATCAGTCATCTTCCTCAAATGAAGGGGATGACGACAGTCTTTGCGAGAGGGATGGAATCTAATTTCATTAGTCCTCAACTCGAGGCTCAGACACTTCATTCAGGATAAATGGAGTTAGCCATGAGTTAGCCTTCCCCTGAGCACGTTAGTTCTGAAGGATTCGTTGTCATATAAACCTACCTGGCTAAAAGGTGAGCCACTTTTGTATGACCGGTTATCCAAAATTGAGCTCCGAGTTGACCACACTTACCTCGCTAACTCTTCTTTGTAGTATAGGGCTCGGGTCTCGTCACTGTCATCAACTCTTCTTAGCCACTTATACAGGTCACATGCTGGTATGTTACATATACAACAGATATTTACTTTACAGCTAAACGGTTACAGCAGTCTGCTGTAAAGTGGGAATCAAAATCACCTCAGAACTAACTATTGTAATTTGTTCCCTTCACTTCCCCTACGTACGTCTGATTTGGCAAAGGGGGACCTTTTAAAGACGCTTCATGGTCAATCTGACGTCTGCATTGGCCATGCAGCATTTATGGTGGTACGGCCTCTACAGACGTCAGGGCATTCATACTTCTTACATTTCGCGGAGCAGCGCAGAGCTGTTAAGGAAGTGAGTTTGTGTTTATACAGGCCCTCCCACCCTCACCTACCGTCAACCAATCATGTCAATGCTGAGCTATACGGAAAATTACAACATTTGAGAGGCGCACGGGATGCAGAGCTCAATTTGGCCTCTGCATGCCTCCGGAGGCTCCGCAATTGCGTCACACTATCCATACGGCGCCTCCGACCACAATTGTGGATCAAGCATAAATTGGCACTTCGTCAGCAACAGGGAATAATGCTGCGTTCATAACCAAGTGGGAAGTTGGTAGGCCAATTTAGCACATACGACTTACATTGAAGCCATGATGTTTAAGGCTGATCGGGATACTGCAGGCTGTTTTATCCAGAAAGCAGGATACCTCATAATAGTCAATGGGAAAATGGCAATCTTTGTGGTCAATATTCGTGAGAATTTATTTTTATCCAAAACAATCATAGTATGAATAATTGCTTCTATTACACAGATATATGTCCTTGCACCAATTTTTTGTAAAATACGTTTGTAAAATAATTGGTTCAAGGACATGCATCTGGTATAATAGAAACAATTATTGGAATTGCACACAGAATACTGTAAGTTAATGATAATTGATTTGCTACCGGCAGCCTGCAGTATCATCCAGTTGAACGCCCCTCCAACTCAATAATTACTGGTGGGAAACTTGTCTCATCCCTGAGCTCCGACTTCTCGCACATGCTGATCTCTGACTTTGATAACAGCATTTTCAGTAGTTAAATGTAACAATTATTCATAAAAAGCTATTTACTAATATGATTTTTGAAAACTATATAATATGTTTACAAGCATGATAGCTGTACATTTTGTTTATGGTTGACACCACTTGTTGGCCATTAGCCAATCTGTGTTTCTCAACGAGTTGAAAGCACGTGAACACCTCCAACTGTTATTAACTTCACAACTGGTAATTACCACCTTTCCACTTGGGTATGAACGCGGTAGTGCACTACATAGAGAGCAGGGTGTGATTTGGGACGTTGCCTAGGAAGAAGTGCCAGGGATGTAGGGTGCTAGGATCAGCTTTGTAATTGACTTGTCGTCATTGTCTCTCTTTCAGATCTCTCTTTCTTTCTTTCTCTCTCTCTCTCGCTCTCTCTCTCTCGCTCTCTCTCTCTCGCTCTCTCCCTGTCAATTAGTGTGTCCACCTTTTGTCTTGTCTAACGTCGTTGGGGTGTTGGCCTCTGGTTGCAGGGGACAGGGTTGTGACTGTATCACCATGGATTGATTGATTGGTTGGTTGAGATTTGCACCCTTTCCTGAATTTGTCTGTATTGGTTAAAGGGTTTGTCACATGGAAAGGTGAAAGGTTGAGGTACCTACCCTCCGTCCATCTGTCTTCCAGTGACTGTCCAAGAGGTCTAAGATGTTCTCTCTAAGGCACAGAACCAGGTGTGGCCAACCCCTGACCTGGGTCAGGGTTGGGGTCAATTCCATTTTAATTCAGGAAGTTATCAAATTTGAATTGAAATTAACCCCAACAAAAAAGCCTGCGACTCTGCAGCCTTCCAGGACCAGTGTTGGCCACCCCTGGTGTGATGCTGTCTCTGTATCTGTCTGACTAACAGTGTTCTGGTCCTCCAGGTCATAAAGACGACCTGCACCTGGACCTGCAGCGCTCCTTCCCCAGAGACATCTCCTCCAGACAGCTCAGCCCAGCCACACGGCACAGGGAACAGGTGAGAGAGTATGTGGGATTATGTGTGTGTGTTCCTCCTCCTAGGTATTGAGGCAGTTATTTACTTTCTCTTGGTTCCCGTTTGGGAAGTGGTTGTTGGTTGGTAGAATGTTAGTCATTGTTATGACCATTTAAAAAAAACAGAACCTGTTAGTTCTAGTTCGATATTTCTACCAGGGCAGGGGGCAGAGCAGTTTAGTTCCATGTGATCAATTTATTTACATGAAACATCACAGAGACACTTCCACAGAACAAACCAGAATTCCTCAATGGCTTCCTGTCCAAACACATTGTCCCCACAAATCCTAACCTTAGCCTCACTATGTGAAAAACAAGAAAACTGATCTCATCAGCAGAGCCCAGTAGGAGGAAGTTGCTCCTAGAGACTGATGCCGGTGTGTCTTTCTCTCTGTCTACAGGGTCATCCTGAAGGCCAAGGTAATATGAGGACGGTCAACTCGTACGCTGGCTTCACTGAGTTTGACCGGAGTCCCTCCTTCCTCCACCCAGACTCCTGTAAGTCCAGGAAGTTAGAGCTGTGTTGCTAGACACATGAATACACTGCAGAACCCTGACAAGACCTGCCAGAGGTCAACGACATGTATACCATGTCTGTTAACTGTAAGTGTCTTTGGTTGTTGTGTGTCTCTGCAGCTCTGAGTAAGAGAGAAAGGAGCAGAGTGTCAGCGGAAGACATCCTCATCCAAGAAGACCCCCGAGCTGCACTACTACTGGTGAGAACTGTTCCATAACTATATGATGTCTCACACCCCTTCAGATCCTGAAATCACTTCTGACTGTATAACTGACTGACTGACTGGTATGTTTTCCTGTCTCCTCAGGAGAGGGCTCAGGTCAAGACAGCTCAGGCCAGCAGTCTGTAAGTACCTGACATGCATTCCTACCTTCATCCTGGTTTTTCAGCTGGGGTCCACTTATACTTAGAGCCCTGGATCTTACAGCCCTGGATCTTACAGCCCTGGATCTTACAGCCCTGGATCTTACAGCCCTGGATCTTACAGCCCTGGATCTTACAGCCCTGGAAGAGTAGAGTAGATTCATTCACCTACAGCCGTGGGTCTAGTAGAGTATAATAGATCTCTTGATTGTTGATCAGTTCAGTGTTTCCACAGCGTGGTTCGTAACCCTGGGCCAAGCCTGGCTTACCATTACCATGGTGACAGGAAACAATGTTCCAATCACATTTCCAACACAGCCATTAGGGTTAGGGTGAGTGGGTGGTTCGTAGGCTCCCTGCATTATAGCTTCAGAATCTATGAAAGTGTTAGTTCGTTAATGAATAGGTGAACAGTGTTGTACTACTACTGTTCTACTGTATAGGTTAATGTGTTGTGTAGTATCAGCTGTAGAGGTGGATCATAGACTTGGACAACACATCTTTGTATCAGTCCCATTATGGCGTCTGTGAGGGCATGGGCAGCGCCATTGAGGCCTTCTCCATTTTAGAGTAGTCCATTTTCTTCTTCTACTACTTTATGAGTTGGTAAACAAACTGAAAGGGGGCATACTGCCACCTGTAGTGTGTTGTTTGAACAGGTATAAAGCCAAGGTTGGCGATTTACTGCCACATGCAGTTATGGAACATTTGCTCACAAGTATAATTCATTGGCTGATCCCTCCTGATGACCTGGATGGAATTGTGTGATCCTTCCTTAACCCATAGGAAGTCCCACCAAGTTGACTACTTTAAAATGGTGGAAGTCCTCAATGGCAATGTCCATGCAAAAACGGTTTATTTCCAAGTAGTGATCTCTATCTCTATGAGGTGGATGTTAATGTCCGTTGTGTGTTCTCTCTCTCAGCAGGGCACCAGGGGAGGACTCAGGAATAAATGGTATGTGTCCATTGGAACTTGCTGTCTCTACGATTACTGTAAATTGATAGTTCCTGATTTCTTTCTCTGAGATGAACAAGGATGACAGGCTATTCACCCCTGTGGTCATGTCTCTGGCTGATGATCTCTTCTCTCCTTCCTCTCAGCTGCATCATGTCTCTACAGACACGCCCACCTGGGGAGCAGGAAGGACTGTGAGTGGATATGAACTATCCCTTTAACTACATCTAACTAATTGTGATGTGAACTATCCCTTTAACTACGTCTAACTCATTGTGATGTGAACTATCCCTTTAACTGTCTAACTCATTGTGATGTGAACTATCCCTTTAACTATGTCTAACTCATTGTGATGTGAACTATCCCTTTAACTATGTCTAACTCATTGTGATGTGAACTATCCCTTTAACTATGTCTAACTCATTGTGATGTGAACTATCCCTTTAACTACGTCTAACTCATTGTGATGTGAACTATCCCTTTAACTATGTCTAACTCATTGTGATGTGAACTATCCCTTTAACTATGTCTAACTCATTGTGATGTGAACTATCCCTTTAACTATGTCTAACTCATTGTGATGTGAACTATCCCTTTAACTATGTCTAACTCATTGTGATGTGAACTATCCCTTTAACTATGTCTAACTCATTGTGATGTGAACTATCCCTTTAACTATGTCTAACTCATTGTGATGTGAACTATCCCTTTAACTACGTCTAACTCATTGTGATGTGAACTATCCCTTTAACTACGTCTAACTCATTGGGATGTGAACTATCCCTTTAACTACGTCTAACTCATTGGGATGTGAACTATCCCTTTAACTATGTGTAACTCATTGTTCATCCACCTCTTCACCTCAATGTACTTTTTCATTATTATTCTCTTCTCTACATGCTTATTTCTTTCTTATTTTTTACTTGTACTTTTATTAGCAAATGTCATGAGAGGAGAGCTTGCAAGTAAGCATTTTGTTGTATTGTGTACATTTGCTGTAAGCCATGCATATCACAAATACACTTTAGATTTGATTGGACAGGATTTGAATAACTGATCTTTATTATTATTTTTGTAGCAATTGGTTCCCCGTTCAAGCCAATGGAAAGCTACCAATACTCAGGTGAGGTTTGGTCCTCTGTAGCTCAGCTGGTAGAGCACGGCGCTTGTAACGCCAAGGTAGTGGGTTCGATCCCCGGGACCACCCATACACAAAAAAAAAATAATGTATGCACGCATGACTGTAAGTCGCTTTGGATAAAAGCGTCTGCTAAATGGCATATTATTATTATTATTATTATTAAATCATACTTTAGTCAGTTGCAAGTCACACCCTATTTCCCACTACATGGAGTAGGATGTCAGTTTACTATGTTGTGTGTATTTGACCTATGTGCGTGTATGCATGTGTGTGTTCCCTCCCTGTAGCTGTGGAGCGTAACAACCTGATGAGGCTGTCTCAGAGCATCCCCTTCACCCCAGTGCCCCCTAGAGGTAAGATATAACATTGCACATCCCCTTCACCCCAGTGCCCCCTAGAGGTAAGATACAACATTGCACATCCCCTTCACCCCAGTGCCCCCTAGAGGTAAGATACAGCATTGCACATCCCATTCATCCCAGTAGCTCCTAGAGGTAGGATACATTTTACATTTACATTTTAGTCATTTAGCAGACGCTCTTATCCAGAGCGACTTACAGTTAGTGAATACATATTTTTTTTTATACTGCCCCCCCCGTGGGAATCGAACCCACAACCCTGGCGTTGCAAACGCCATGCTCTATCAACTGAGCTACATCCCTACCGGCCATTCCCTCCCCCTACCCTGGACGACGCTGGGCCAATTGTGCGCCGCCCATGAGTCTCCCGGTCGCGGCCGGCTGCGACAGAGCCTGGATTCGAACCAGGATCTCTAGTAGCACAGTTAGCACTGCGATGCAGTGCCTTATACCACTGCGCCACTCAGGAGAGGTATGACACCACACCTCTCCCCCTTGACCTGGGTCCTTTTCATCAGGCACCACATGGGAAAAAATGGGCTGATAAGAAACGCTCATTGTCCCCTACGATTGAATCAGAGTGTGACTATGGATTTGTCTCCGTCCGTTTGTGCGTACATTAATCACACGCGATATCGCTCGTCCATATATGTATATATTCTTAATTCATTCCTTACTTAGGTTTGTGTGTATTGGGTATATGTTGTGAAATTGTTAGATATTACTTGTTAGATATTACAGCATTGTCGGAACTAGAAGCACAAGCATTTCGCTACACCCGCAATAACATCTGCTAAACACATGTATGTGACCAATAACATTTTATTTTATTTGATATCTCAGACACCACTGACCCGATTTTGAGGAAACTTGGTTGAATGATGCTTCTTGCCATAGTGCCATAGAGATCCGGCATTTACAAATGTACACTGATTGGCCAAGGGGCGCGCAATAGTAATCAACTGAAATGTCTAACTTTGAACAAGCATATCTCCTCTCCCATTTAAGCGACAGTCATTACATTTTGTACGTACAGTGAGGGAAAAAAGTATTTGATCCCCTGCTGATTTTGTACGTTTGCCCACTGACAAAGACATGATCAGTCTATAATTTAAAAAAATTTAAAAAATTCCAGAAAAACGCATGTCAAAAATGTTATAAATTGATTTGCATTTTAATGAGGGAAATAAGTATTTGACCCCTCTGCAAAACATGACTTAGTACTTGGTGGCAAAACCCTTGTTGGCAATCACAGAGGTCAGACGTATCTTGTAGTTGGCCACCAGGTTTGCACACATCTCAGGAGGGATTTTGTTCCACTCCTCTTTGCAGATCTTCTCCAAGTCATTAAGGTTTCGAGGCTGACGTTTGGCAACTCAAACCTTCATTTCCCTCCACAGATTTTCTATGGGATTAAGGTCTGGAGACTGGCTAGGCCACTCCAGGACCTTAATGTGCTTCTTCTTGAGACACTCCTTTGTTGCCTTGGCTGTGTGTTTTGGGTCATTGTCATGCTGGAATACCCATCCACGACCCATTTTCAATGCCCTGGCTGAGGGAAGGAGGTTCTCCCCCAAGATTTGACGGTACATGGCCCCGTCCATCGTCCCTTTGATGCGGTGAAGTTGTCCTGTCCTCTTAGCAGAAAAACACCCCCAAAGCATAATGTTTCCACCTCCATGTTTGACGGTGGGGATGGTGTTCTTGGGGTCATAGGCAGCATTCCTCCTCCTCCAAACACGGCGAGTTGAGTTGATGCCAAAGAGCTCGATTTTGGTCTCATCTGACCACAACACTTTCACCCAGTTCTCCTCTGAATCATTCAGATGTTCATTGGCAAACTTCAGACGGCCCTGTATATGTGCTTTCTTTAGCAGGGGGACCTTGCGGGCGCTGTAGGATTTCAGTCCTTCATGGCGTAGTGTGTTTACCAATTGTTTTCTTGGTGACTATGGTCCCAGCTGCCTTGAGATCATTGACAAGATCCTCCCGTGTAGTTCTAGGCTGATTCCTCACCGTTCTCATGATCATTGCAACTCCACAAGGTGAGATCTTGCATGGAGCCCCAGGCCGAGGGAGATTGACAGTTCTTTTGTGTTTCTTCCATTTGCGAATAATCGCACCAACTGTTGTCACCTTCTCACCAAGCTGCTTGGCGATGGTCTTGTAGCCCATTCCAGCCTTGTGTAGGTCTACAATCTTGTCCCGGACATCCTTGGAGAGCTCTTTGGTCTTGGCCATGGTGGAGAGTTTGGAATCTGATTGATTGATTGCTTCTGTGGACAGGTGTCTTTTATACAGGTAACAAGCTGAGATTAGGAGCACTCCCTTTAAGAGTGTGCTCCTAATCTCAGCTCGTTACCTGTATAAAAGACACCTGGGAGCCAGAAATCTTTCTGATTGAGAGGGGGTCAAATACTTATTTCCCTCATTAAAATGCAAATCAATTTATAACATTTTTGACATGCGTTTTTCTGGATTTTGTTGTTGTTATTCTGTCTCTCACTGTTCAAATTAACCTACCATTAAAATTATAGACTGATCATTTCTTTGTCAGTGGGCAAACGTACAAAATCAGCAGGGGATCAAATACTTTTTTCCCTCACTGTATATGCAGACCCTCATGAGCAACAAGTTTCCCATAAGGACATGTAAGATCCGCCCATTTGATTTTCTGCAAATGAGACTTTTTCTCCCCCACCAAACTTTGAACAAGCATATCTCCTGTCCCGTTTGAGCTACAATCATGTAATTTCGTACATATGCATCTCCTCATGAGAAATACGTTTCCAATAAGGACCTTTTTTCTCTCTCATTAATCCACGCAACGTACGTTTGAATAATTTTCACTAATTGGCCCAAGAGGGTGTGGGTGGGGGGCGCTGCATAATTTGTGAGTACAACATGTTTACTGGTGCCTTGTTTTAATTTTCCACAGTGAAACGTTTTTAACCGTTTTCCATTGCGTGAACACAACCCTAATTACGCTTTGCCCTTTTCAACTGATTCGGGATCCATTTTCTTCCACTGTGGTGGTTTCACGGACCGTGTCCTACTGTCTGACTCAGCTATAGTCTAGCTAGTTGAAAGGACTGCAGTGTTGGGGTCAATTCCGTTTCAATTCAGGAAGTAAACTGAAATTCCATTCCCAGTGTTTCTAATTTATAAACAATGAGATTGAACTGTCCCACCCCAACCCTGGAGAACTGGACAGGTGCAGGCAAGGTGACCCCACCCAGCCCCAGCCCCGGGACAGGAGACTGGGCAGGTGACCTTGTCCTTGTCCTATCACCGGTCTGTTAGAATGAGGACGTAAAGTGGGACATATCATGGCCAGTTAAGGGAAATAAGGAAGCCAGTTTAACCAATAAATAATAGGTTAACTCCCCCTGACACACCCTCGGAGAGGGGGTTCACGGCCAGGGTCAAAACCAGTTTAACCTATAAACGCCCTATCCTGTGTGGCCGCAATTATGTATTTAACACACACCCATACAACACTGTCTGTGTGTGTGTGTGTGTGTGTGTGTGTGTGTGTGCTGCCCCCTGTAGGTGAGCCAGTAACAGTATATCGTCTGGAGGAGAGTTCTCCCAACACCATCAACAACAGCATGTCCTCCTGGGCTCACAAAGGTCTCTGTGCCAAGATAGAGTTCCTCAGTAAGGAGGAGATGGGAGGGGGGCTGCGGCGTGCACTCAAGGTACAGTTGGTGTGTGTGGGGTCACTACTGTGCACTGTCTTCTACATGGAACTGAACATGAAAAAGTATTGCTATTGGTTTGTTGCTTTTGTTGTTGTTGGTTTGTTGCATTGTTGTACAATAATGTATTTCTCAGAAGGAAAATAAACTATAACTATTGTATTCTACTCTAGGTGCTGTGTACGTGGTCGGAGTATGACATTCTGAAGCCAGGTCACCTGTATATCGTTAAGTCCTTCCTACCAGAGGTGGTCCAGACCTGGCAGAGCATCTACAAGGAGGACACTGTGCTGCTGCTCTGTCTCAGGGTAGAGGAGAACGTGCTTCACCCAACGATATATACACTGAGTGTACAAAACATTAGGAATACCTTCCTAATCAAGGCTTTAAAATCCTTCTTTAACCTGTCTCCTCCCCATCATCTACACTGATTGAAGTGGATTTTAAAGGTGACATCAATAAGGGATTATAGCTTTCACCTGGTCCGTTTGTCATGGAAAGAGCCATGTTTTGTACACTCAGTGTTTCCCTGATTCATTCCCATTACTCAAAGCCCCGAAAGGAGGACTAGGAATATGGCGACCTGGTGGCTTCAAAGGCTCTTATTGGCCAAGACATAGCGTCAGCTATCCAGGGCTTACAGTGCATTCGGAAAGTATTCAGACAATTGACCTACACACAATACCCCATAATGACAAAGTGAAAACAGTTTCTTTTTTACATTTTTGCAAATGACAAAAAAATTAAAAACAGAAATACCTTATTTACATAATTATTCAGACCCTTTGCTATGAGACTCAATATTGAGCTCAGGTGCATCCTGTTTCCATTGATCATCCTTGATGTTTCTACAACATGATTGGAGTCCACCTGTGGTAAATTCAATTGATTGGACATGATTTGGAAAGGCACACACCTGTCTATATAATGTCTCACAGTTGACAGTGCGTGTCAGAGCAAAAACTAAGCCATGACGTAGAAGGAATTGTCCGTAGAGCTCTGAGACAGGATTGTGTCGAGGCACAGATCTGAGGAAGGGTACCAAAACATTTCTGCTGCATTGAAGGTCAACCAAGAACACAGTGGCCTCCATTCTTAAATGGAAGAAGTTTGGAACCACCAAGACTCTTCCTAGAGCTGGCCGGCCAGCCAAACTGAGCAATCGGGGGAGAAGGGCCTTGGTCAGGGAGGTGACCAAGATCCGATGGTCACTCTGACAGAGGTCCAGAGTTCCTCTGTGGAGATGGAAGAACCTTCCAGAAGGACAACCATCTCTGCAGCACTCCACCAATCAGGCCTTTATGGTAGAGTGGCCAGAAGGAAGCCACTCCTCAGTAAAAGGCACATGACAGCCCGCTTGGAGTTTGCCAAAAGGCACCTAAAGGACTCTCAGACCATGAAAAACAAGATTCTCTGGTCTGATGAAACCAAGATTGAACTCTCTGGCCTGAATGCCAAGCGTCACGTCTGGAGGAAACCTGGCAACATCCCTACGGTGAAGCATGGTGGTGGCAGCATTATGCTGTGGGGATGTTTTTCAGCGGCAGGGACTGGGAGACTAGTCAGGATTGAGTAAAAGATGAACGGCGTAAAGTACAGAGAGATCCATGATGAAAACCTGCTACAGAGCGCTCAGGACCTTAGACTGGGGGTGAAGGTTCACCTTCCAACATGACAACGACCCTAAGCACACAGCCAAGTTAACGCAGGAGTGGCTTCGGGACAAGTCTCTGAATGTCCTTGAGTGGCCCAGCCAGAGCCCGGACTTGAACCCAATCGAACATCTCTGGAGATGTGCAATGACGCTCCCCATCCAACCTGACAGAGCTTGAGAGGATCTGCAGAGAAGAATGGGAGAAACTCCCCAAATACAGGTGTGCCAAGCTTGTAGTGTCATACTCAAGAAGACTCAAGGCTGTAATCGCTGCCAAAGGTGTTTGAACAAAGTACTGAGTAAAGGGTCTGAATACTTATCTAAATGTGATATTTCTGGTTTTTAATTTTAATAAATTTGCCAACATTTCTAAAATCCTGTTTTTGCTTTGCCATTATGGGGTATTGTGTGTAGATTGATGAGCGGGGGGGGGGACGACGACAATATAAGATTTAACATAACAAAATGTGGAAAGGGTCTGAATACTTTCCGAATGCACTGTATATACGTAATTGGCTTCACCTCTGTACGTATACACACACACACACACACACACACACACACACAATAGCAGGACACAACTCTATGGTTAGTTTTCCACCCTCTCTTCCTCCATTCTATTCATCCATCCTTCCTCCTCTGTTGTCTATTCAAGGCTATTTCATGTGGAAATATGGAAATACCTCATACACTGGGATCATCTCTCTCTCTCTCATTCATTGATTTCTCTTTTGACAGGAAATTCAACAGCAGAGAGCTGCTCAGAAACTGACATTTGCCTTCAACCAAATAAGGCCCAAGACAATCCCTTACTCTCCCAGGTACACATACACACACACACACCAGAGCTATATGGCACAGTTCTCATTTAGCTGCTTGGTTTCAGGTGTTTTCAGCTGCTAACATTAAAAATGATTTTATTTTGGCATTTTAAACATGAATTTCAGAAGACAGAGTGCCCACCTCTCTGTCTCTCTGTCTCTGTGTGTAGGTTTCTGGAGGTGTTTCTGTTGTACTGTCACTCTGCAGGCCAGTGGTTTGCTATAGAGGAGTGTATTACTGGAGAGTTCAGGAAGTTTAACAATAACAACGGGGACGAGATTGTCCCGACCAACCTTCTGGAGGAGACCATGCTGGCCTTCAGCCACTGGACATACGAGTACACCCGGGGAGAGCTGTTAGTGCTGGACCTACAAGGTAATACTGACCTTCAACCCCTAACCTTTAACCCCTGACCCTTCAGTGACTGGACATACAGTACCAGTCAAAGGTTTGGACACACCTACTAATTCAAGGATTTTTCTTTATTTTTTACTATTTTCTACATTGTAGAATAATAGTGAAGACCAAAAGTGTTAAACAAATCAAAATATATTTTAGATTTTAGATTCTTCAAAGTAGCCACCCTTTGCCTTGATGACAGCTTTGCACACTCTTGGCATTCCTAACCCCTGACCTCCAACCCCTAACCTTTAACCCCTGACACTTCAGTGACTGGACATACGAGAACACCAGGAGAGAGTTGTGCTGGGCTGGTCAAAATCCTGTAAATACAAATCCCTCCCATTAGTAACTGCTATCTCTGTGTTTGTGTTTTTTAGGAGTGGGGGAGATTCTGACTGATCCGTCTGTCATAAAGAGTGGAGAGAAGGGGTGTGTAAACCTGTTTCTGTTCTCTCAAATTCAAAAATCATGTTTCACTTTGTTGTAAAACCTTTAACATTCCCATTTTAATCCATAGATCATACAACACAATATTTGGACCTTTAGAATGCTCACATAATTAATAATAATAATGTTGTCTTGATTAATCTGTAGGTCATATGACATGATATTTGGTCCTGCCAACCTGGGAGACGACGCCATCAGAAACTTCCGTGCCAAACACCACTGTAACTCCTGCTGCAGGAAACTCAAACTTCCCGGTAGGGAATTCTCTCTCTGTTTGTTTTCCGTTTGCATCCGAGTGTGTCCGTTACTATGGAGACGGGGTGAGCTTATCTGTTGCTATGGGGACAGAGGACTGTGGGCGAAAGGGGACAATGCAGATTCGAATATAAGGCTCTAGGACAATGGAGTAGTGACATTGTTACAGTGCCTTGCAAAGGTATTCATCCCCCTTGGCGTTTTTCCTATTTTGTTGCATTACAACAAATTTAAATTGTACTGCAAATTTAAATTGATTTATATTTGGATTTCATGTAATGGACATACACAAAATAGTCCAAATTGGTGAAGTGAAATGAAAAAAGTAACTTGTTTCAAACAAATCTAATAAATAACGGAAAAGTGGTGCGTGCATATGTATTCACCCCCTTTGCTATGAAGCCCCTAAATAAGATCTGGTGCAACCAATTACCTTCAGAAGTCACATAATTAGTTAATAAAGTCCAATCTAAGTGTCACATGATCTGTCACATGATCTCAGTGTATATATACACACACCTGTTCTGAAATTCCCCAGAGTCTGCAACACCACTAAGCAAGGGGTACACCAAGCAAGCGGCACCATGAAGACCAAGGAGCTCTCCAAACAGGTCAGGGACAAAGTTGTGGAGAAGTACAGATCAGGGTTGGGTTATAAAAAAAATATCAGACACTTTGAACATCCCACGGAGCATCATTAAATCCATTATTAAAAATGTTTAAGAATATGGCACCACAACAAACCTGCCAAGAGAGGGCCACCCACCAAAACTCACGGACCAGGCAAGGAGGGCATTAATCAGAGAGGCAACAAAGAGACCAAAGATAACCCTGAAGGAACTGCAAAGCTCCACAGCGGAGATTGGAGTATCTGTCCATAGGACCACTTTAAGCCGTACATTTACATTTACATTTACGTCATTTAGCAGACGCTCTTATCCAGAGCGACTTACAAATAGGTGCATTCACCCTATAGCCAGTGGGATAACCACTTTACAATATCTTTTTCTTTTTTTCTTTTTTTTTTTTAGGGGGGGGGGGGGGGGGTAGAAGGATTACTTTATCCTATCCCAGTTATTCCTTAAAGAGGTGGGGTTTCAAATGTCTCCGGAAGGTGGTGAGTGACTCCGCTGTCCTGGCGTCGTGAGGGAGCTTGTTCCACCATTGGGGTGCCAGAGCAGCGAACAGTTTTGACTGGGCTGAGCGGGAACTATGCTTCCGCAGAGGAAGGGGAGCCAGCAGGCCAGAGGTGGATGAACGCAATGCCCTCGTTTGGATGTAGGGACTGATCAGAGCCTGAAGGTACAGAGGTGCCGATCCCCTCACAGCTCCATAGGCAAGCACCACGGAAGAGTGGCCAGAAAAGGCCATTGCTTAAAGAAAAAAATAAGCAAACACATTTGGTGTTTGCCAAAAGGCATGTGGGAGACTCCCCAAACATATGGAAGAAGGTACTCTGGTCAGATGAGACTAAAATTGAGCTTTTTGGCCATCAAGGAAAACGCTATGTCTGGTGCAAACCCAACACCTCTCATCACCCCGAGAACACCATCCCTACAGTGAAGCATGGTGGTGGCAGCATCATGCTGTGGGGATGTTTTTCATCGGCAGGGACTGGGAAACTGGTCAGAATTGAAGAAATGATGGATGGCGCTAAATACAGGGGAATTCTTGAGGGAAACCTGTTTCAGTCTTCCAGAGATTTGAGACTGGGACGGAGGTTCACCTTCTAGCAGGACAATTACCCTAAGCATACTGCTAAAGCAACACTCGAGTGGTTTAAGGGGAAACATTTAAATGTCTTGGAATGGCCTAGTCAAAGCCCAGACCTCAATCCAATTGAGAATCTGTGGTATGACTTAAAGATTGCTGTACACCAGCAGAACCCATCCAACTTGAAGGAGCTGGAGCAGTTTTGCCTTGAAGAATAGGCAAAAATCCCAGTGGCTAGATGTGCCAAGCTTATAGAGACATACCCCAAGAGACTTGCAGCTGTAATTGCTGCAAAAGGTGGCTCTACAAAGTATTGACTTTGGGGGGGTGAATAGTTATGCACGCTCAAGCTTTCTGTTTTTTTGTCTTATTTCTTGTTTGTTTCACAATAAAAAAATCCATTTAAATTCCAGGTTGTAAGGCAACAAAATAGGAAAAATGCCAAGGGGGGTGAATACTTTCGCAAGCCACTGTATTTCAGCTGTATGTAATAGATGGATGCCTGTCTGTCTGCCTCATCTCTCTCCTCTTCCTGTGTCTGTTCAGATCTGAAGCGGAACGAGTACACGCCGGACAAACTGATGCTGCCTCAGGACGAATCACACGACCCCGGAAGCGGGACCCGCCCCTCAATGAGGCTCATGCTCTGATCATATTGGACAGAGCCAGAGAGAAGAGGCCAGTGCTGTTATTCTATTGGCCAATGCCATAGAGGAGGAAGGAAGAAGTAGTGCGCAGACCTCATCGGTCATGGCTAGAAGGGATCCAGCTTTTGTCAAATTAGCTTCAGATTTGACTTTTCATAGCAGGTTAGGAGAATTAGGTTAATGTTAGGAAAAGAGTTAGGGTTAGCTAAAATAAAACGTTTTACATTAATTTGACAAAAGCTGGATGAGGTGGGTCTAGCCATGACCCACCTCATCCAATCAACTGGAAGAGCCACGCCTGTGTTTCCATGGAGACCAATGCATGCATGCAGAACTGTGTTACTTTTGTATCTGTCCTACCAGAAACTGTGTCCAACCAACACCAATCAGCAACCAAGAAGATTCTTTTTTTTTTTATGTGTAAATGGGGAACAAAACTTTTAAATCTGTTTTTTTTTACTACAAGTTTATATGTTATGAGTGTGTGTGTATATATATATCTATATCTATATATATATATATATATATATATATATATCTATATATATATATATATATATATATATATATAAACATAAATGGTTATTAACAGGTACAATATCATTGCATAAAGAGACGGTATAGTACTTATTCTGAACTATGAAAAGCCTTGTATATACTAAAGCAAAACTAAAGTGCATTGCCTGTGTCTGTAGGGCTGGACTGTAAGGGTTAACCCACTGAGATACAATTTGAAACACTTTATACAGAATGTCACCAGATACTTTTTTATAAATGTAAAATACCTGTTATGGCATTAGTGGTTCATATTTAATGAGAAGACACATTAATTAGAAAGTCTTGTAAAATATGGGCAGATTGCAATGCAACTTTTACAGTACATATGTAATAATTGTATTCTGTTGAACTCTTCTAAAATGTGTCCATCAAATATTGCTGATAGTTTTTAAATGTTACAAAGCTGGTACTATTATTGTTATTTCTTTGTCATCACGTATTGTATGAGCAAATACCAATCTAGTGTATCTTATAGATACTTATATCTGGTACTGAGCAGAAGCAGATGATATTTTATGCAGGGGAGTGTAAGGTTCTATTACTCTACATTTTCTACTGTATATTATTTAAACTAATAAAATGAAAAAATGACAGTTATGTCCCATTCCTTGTACAGAATGAGGCTGATACTGTCTTGTGGGGATGAGGCCCCCACATTCTTCAGTATGACTGCAGCTGCTGGCAGAGACACACACCTGTTGATGAGCCAGCTGATAAAGAACCCAGTAGGCAACAGTTATTCATCAGTTACTCAACAGACTATTTGTCTGTAACCCAACACCATTACCCTACAGTTAGAAGGTCTGGATGGGAACTCTGCATATTTCCTCATTTTCACAAACTTCATCTCCACCTATATCTTTAGCAGTTTAGGAACATCGATCAACGGTGATAACGCTTCTCGGTGTTGTCACATAAAGTCCAGTGGAAAGCAACATTATGTAAAATCAGTATGTATAGTGATATGTCCATTTTACTGCCACATATCTTTGTCAGAGGTGGAACTGCCTTAGAGCTGTCAAATCCACAAGCGGCTCCTGGCATTATACCTAAAGTGGACATTGCCATTGGCTGCACGGAGTTAAGTTCCAACACTGGAATGCGAGATGTAATCTACACCTTGATTAGGATGATAAAAAAACGTATTTAGTTGAATGATTTTTCAATTTGACTAATTATTTCTATATAGCCTACACTTTCTCGTTCTGAACTTCCAAAGCGAATGGGGGCGGGTATGGCTTCATGAAGAGGCAAGAGCAGCTGCTCACTGATTTGATGGCTCCAACACAGTTCCACCACCAAGTCATCCGCTATGCGGGTGTCTGCTATCGCTGGTTAAGGCTTGATTGAACCTAGGCCTTAGTAGTAGTAAGTTAGCAGTAGTAGTTATTAGTAATAGTAGGACTCCATATGTTTGTGTTTGTTGTTTTTATGTCCTATGAATTTGTATGACAATTATTTCACACATTTCTGTGAAAATAGACAAAATCCTTTTTGATCTTCGGCAAATAGAGAGCAGAGTACAGTATATTGACAGTCTGTTGGTCAAATAGCAGAAGGATTTTTTTAACCACTTCCTGTCTAGGCTAGATAAACCAGTCTACTTGTTACCTGGAAAGGCGTGGTTAGATGGGGGCCAGTGACTCTGCAGTTTACTCAGCTTATCTGTAACAGTGCTCACCTGCTTTCACTTCTGTCTCTTTCGCATTGCTCACACACACTGGTTCTAGAGAGGAGAAACTACCAAGAGATAAGAATCATGTCTGTGGAAATCCACATAGAATATTGGTAAGTTATTGTCAAACGTTTTACTACATCTGTTAATGTCTACTCTAAAATGTTATTAGGAGATCTGGTGTTATACCCAAGAAAACATCAACAGTGAGTCCATGTACAAACTGTCTGAATGTGTTGGTGTGGAACCAATAGACTTCCTATTGCCTCAGGTTATTGATTTAAAGGGATAGTTTACACACACAAAACATTTTTTTAACATGATTTTCCACTTAGATTGATGATGTAAATAATGAGTTTCTCTAACTTTTACCAAAGTTTCAGCCACCCTCTCCATTTCTATTGTCCAGTGTAAAGTTAGAGATATGACATGCCATGTGCAGCCTGTGTGACAGTGTGTGTGTGACCGTATGTGTGTGATGGTGTGTGTGTGACAGTGTTTGTTGTAACGGTGTGTTTGTGTTGTGGTCTGCAGTAGTGGATGAGGGTACGAGTCTCGCTATCAGGACCTGGCATCCGCCATCAAGCGGAATGTTCCTGATGCGACGGTGACGGGAACCACAGGGCGGCGTTGTAAGTTACTCACACACACACAGCTTGAAGTTACCCTGTCAGATACAGTGACGTCATAGCTGTGTTTTACACACAGAACAATGTCACAGATCCCATCGGACTTCAACTGACTACACTATGATGGTCCATCCATCAGATTTGATCAATACCTCAGATTATTATTTTATATTCTAACCTAACTGCTCATGGTTTGTCCTACAGCCAGTTTCGAGGTAACAGTGAATGGTAAACTGGCTTACTCTAAACTGGAGGCAGGAGGATTCCCAGACACCAAGGAGGTGGGTGTTGTTCCTGTTCTAACCACCAGGTGGCACCATACTCAATGTATCTTCATGTTATGTCTGAGGTCAAGCCACACTATCTGAACCTGAACAGTAGCTCAGAAGTGTAAAGTCAGGGAGCATGGATAAGACGATAAGGCATGGGATCCAATCCCAGCCAAGTCATACTATTTATTTAAGCATTTCATTGTACTGTATAGTATACACCATGTGTATCCTGTGCATATGATATGACAAATATACCTTCATTTGATTTATCGCCTACATGCTCTCTGTAACATGCGCTACCATCTGACCAGCTGGTGGCGATGGTGAGGGAGGTGAGCCACGGAGGAAAGGTGGAGAAAGTGAAGAAGAAGGATAAGTGCGTTCTCCAATAGATGAGTGGAGAGAGAGAGATGAGGAGGAAAGGAGAGAGCCGGACAGGAGGAGGAAGAGTGTTTTCTAAGATCCTGGGTCCTGATCTGATTCTATTAATGATTGTTCACAATTAAACTAGGGATGTGCAACATGATGAAGACTAGTCATTTCAACTGTCTGGGATCTGAGGGAAATACTCTGTTTTATACAATCATGGCATTTTATGTTATTCCTTATCTGTCTTTCTTTCGTTATACAGACACAAATATTATATTCAACTGACCAACATTTAGATTTACATTCTATAAATTATATTGTACTCAATGTAGATCTCTGCAGTTGTATAGGCTTTACGTGTATTTTTAAATGATCTAATAAATTCAATTAATCAATTGGTATTGAGTTTGTGTGTTGGGAGGGTGCTGTCTGACATTTATTGGTGTTTTGTTTTTATATGGCTGTATAAAGATTAAAGTTTTTATTGAACTTGTGACACTTCATCCAAGAGGGGGATTTATTCCAGTTGCGGAGTGCGAGGGAATTACCACTCTGCCATCTGGAGTTTTGCTACATTTTACCACCCAATGTATTCCATGGAATTTAGAGCTGATTTATTATTCATTCTATCCACTCTATAAGCCTCTGTCAAATGCACTTTAAATTGTAATACATCTGTTCTGTGATAGCCTCCAGCATATTGGAGAATATTGTAGAATCTGATCCTTTCTACCCCTCTATCCCGCTTTCTCCCTCTCTATCCACCTGTTACCTGAAAGGGTGTAGTTAGATGGGGGCCAGTGACTCTGCAGTTTACTCAGCTTATCTGTAACAGTGCTCACCTGCTTTCATGTTTCTTTAACATTGCTCACACACACACAGGTTCTAGAGAGGAGAAACTACCAAGAGATAAGAATCATGTCTGTGGAAATCCACATAGAATATTGGTAAGTTATTGTCAAACGTTTTACTACATCTGTTAATGTCTACTCTAAAATGATATTAGGAGATCTGGTGTTATACCCAAGAAAACATTACAGTGAGTCCATGTACAAACTGTCTGTATGTGTTGGTGTGGAACCAATAGACTTCCTATTGCCTCAGGTTATTGATTTAAAGGGATAGTTTACACACACAAAACATTTTTTTAACATGATTTTCCACTTAGACTGATGATGTAAATAATGAGTTTCTCTAACTTTTACCAAAGTTTCAGCCACCCTCTCCATTTCTATTGTCCAGTGTAAAGTTAGAGATATGACATGCCATGTGCAGCCTGTGTGACAGTGTGTGTGTGATGGTGTTTGTTGCAACGTGTAACAGTGTGTTTGTGTTGTGGGCTGCAGTAGTGGATGAGGGTACGAGTCTCGCTATCAGGACCTGGCATCCGCCATCAAGCGGAATGTTCCTGATGCGACGGTGACGGGAACCACAGGGCGGCGTTCTAAGTTACTCACACACACACAGCTTGAAGTTACCCTGTCAGATACAGTGACGTCATAGCTGTGTTTTACACACAGAACAATGTCACAGATCCCATCGGACTTCAACTGACTACACTATGATGGTCCATCCATCAGATTTGATCAATACCTCAGATTATTATTTTATATTCTAACCTAACTGCTCATGGTTTGTCCTACAGCCAGTTTCGAGGTAACAGTGAATGGTAAACTGGCTTACTCTAAACTGGAGGCAGGAGGATTCCCAGACACCAAGGAGGTGGGTGTTGTTCCTGTTCTAACCACCAGGTGGCACCATACTCAATGTATCTTCATGTTATGTCTGAGGTCAAGCCACACTATCTGAACCTGAACAGTAGCTCAGAAGTGTAAAGTCAGGGAGCATGGATAAGACGATAAGGCATGGGATCCAATCCCAGCCAAGTCATACTATTTATTTAAGCATTTCATTGTACTGTATAGTATACATCATGTGTATCCTGTGCATATGATATGACAAATATACCTTCATTTGATTTATCGCCTACATGCTCTCTGTAACATGCGCTACCATCTGACCAGCTGGTGGCGATGGTGAGGGAGGTGAGCCACGGAGGAAAGGTGGAGAAAGTGAAGAAGGATAAGTGCGTTCTCCAATAGATGAGTGGAGAGAGAGAGATGAGGAGGAAAGGAGAGAGCCGGACAGGAGGAGGAAGAGTGTTTTCTAAGATTCTGGGTCCTGATCTGATTCTATTAATGATTGTTCACAATTAAACTAGGGATGTGCAACATGATGAAGACTAGTCATTTCAACTGTCTGGGATCTGAGGGAAAAACTCATCCTGTGACTCTGTTTTATACAATCATGTCATTTTATGTTATTCTTTGTCTGTTTTTCTTTCGTTATACAGACAAAAATATTATATTCAACTGACCAACATTTAGATTTACATTCTATAAATTATATTGTACTCAATGTAGATCTCTGCAGTTGTATAGGCTTTACGTGTATTTTTAAATGATCAAATAAATTCAATTAATCAATTGGTATTGAGTTTGTGTGTTGGGAGGGTGCTGTCTGACATTTATTGGTGTTTTGTTTTTATATGGCTGTATAAAGATTAAAGTTTTTATTGAACTTGTGACACTTCATCCAAGAGGGGAATTTATTCCAGTTGCGGAGTGCGAGGGAATTACCACTCTGCCATCTGGAGTTTTGCTACATTTTACCACCCAATGTATTCCATGGAATTTAGAGCTGATTTATTATTCATTCTATCCACTCTATAAGCCTCTGTCAAATGCACTTTAAATTGTAATACATCTGTGCTGTGATATCCTCCAGCATATTGGAGAATATTGTAGAATCTGATCCTTTCTACCCCTCTATCCCGCTTTCTCCCTCTCTATCCACCTGTTACCTGAAAGGGTGTAGTTAGATGGGGGCCAGTGACTCGGCACACCAAAAATTAGGGATTCAACAAGGGTTCTTCTAAGATCCTCAAAGTTCTTTGAAGAACCTTAGGGTTCTTGGCACAGAAAATTGGACCCAAAAGGTTCTTCCAAGAACCCCATAGGAGGTGGGGTTCATCGAGGAACCTCATTAGTTGGTGGGGGTTCTTGCAGGAACCTAACTGCCCAACTGAAACATTTGGATTTGAAAGGACAGCAGGTGCAGGCCCTTAACTAAAACATGTAAAGATCTCCTCAATTTAAGGTAAGGTTTGTTCCTTGTATGATCTAAATTGATATTGTTGAACAGTAGCTCAGCAGTGTTAAGCATGGATAAGACGATAAGGCATGGGATCCAATCCCAGCCAAGTCATACTATTTCTTTAAGTATTTCATTGTACTGTATAGTATACACCACGTGAATCCTGTTCATATAATATGACAAATATACCTTCATTTGATTTATCTCCTACATGCTCTCTCTGTAACATGTGCTCTACTGTCTGACCAGCTGGTGAGGGAGGTGAGCCGCAGAGGAAAGGTGGAGAAAGTGAAAAAGAAGGAAGATAAGCTTGTTCCCCAGTACAGGGTTTCCCAAACTCGGTCCTGGGGCCCCCCTGGGTGCACGTTTTGGTTTTTGCCCTAGCACTACACAGCTGATTCAAATAATCAAAGCTTGATGATGAGTTGGTTATTTTAATCAGCTGTGTAGTGCTAGGGCAAACACCAAAACGCACCCAGGGGGGTCCCCAGGACCGGGTTTGGGAAACCCTGCACCAGTAGATGAGTGGAGAGCAAGAGGTAGGAAGAGGAGGATAAAAGGAGAGAGGGGGAGAGGAGGAGGACGGTGTTTTCTAAGATCCTGGGTCCTGGCCTGTTTCTATTAATGATTGTTCACATTGAAACTAGGGATGTGCAACATGGAGACTAGAGTCATTTAAACGGTCTGTGATTTAAGGAAAATACTCTTATACTGTTATGTTATGTTGTTATGTAATGTTATGTAATGCTGTTGTTATTCCTCTGTTTTTCTTTCATGATACAGACAGGGATATTATATTAGACTAGCGTTTAGATTGATATTCTATAAGTTATATTCTACTCAATATAGATCTCTGCAGTTGTACATGTATTTTTAAATGATCAAATAAATTAATTCAATCAGTTGGTATTGAGTGTATGTGTTGGGAAGGTAGAGGTTGGGGGATCAGGGGCACACACAACCACTGCACTTTACCTTCCCAGGTAACATCCACACACTCCAGCAGCATCACAGACTGGCCTACCAGGTGACAGTAGTGCGTGCACCATGGACAGATAAAATCTCACACCACCTGAGATCAGAGCACCCATCTACCGCAGGCTTCCTGTCCAGATCCTCATCTACCCTGCTCTCTGTTTCTCCTTCTCTAGCTCTCCATCCCTCTATCCCACCAGGTTTTGAATGATCAGAGATGGAAATAGCTGTTCTATACACAAATCAACATCCTACTGCTATCACACAGTGACACGCTGGCAGTGCCAGCAGGGGTGTAAAGTATTTTTACTTAAGTCGTTTTTTGGGGTATCTGTACTTTACTTTACTATTTATATTTTGGACAACTTTTACGTCACTACATTCCTAAAGAAAATAATGTACTTTTTACTGCACACCCAAAAGTACTCGTTACATTTTCAATGCTTAGCAGGACAGGAAACTGCTCCACTGCTTCACGCATTTATCAAGATAAATAAATCCCTGTTCATCCCTACTGCATCTGATCTGGCGGATGCTTCATTTGTAAATGATGTCTGTGTTGGAGTGTGCCCCTGATTATCTGTAAATTAAAATAAGAAAAAGAAATGTGCCGTCTGGTTTGCTTAATATAAGGAATTTGAAATGATTTTGATACTTAAGTATATTTTAGCAATTACATTTACTTTTGATACTTAAGTATATTTAAAACCAACATTCCAAACACCCATGCACACACACACACTCACCTCCCACATTCTCCATTCTCCTGAGTGGCGCAGTGGTCTAAGGCACTGCATCGCAGTGCTAACTGTGCTACTAGAGATCCTGGTTCGAATCCAGGCTCTGTCGCAGCCGGCCGCGACCGGGAGACTCATGGGCGGCGCACAATTGGCCCAGCGTCGTCCAGGGTAGGGGAGGGAATGGCCGGCAGGGATGTAGCTCAGTTGATAGAGCATGGCGTTTGCAACGCCAGGGTTGTGGGTTCGATTCCCACGGGGGGCCAGTATAAAAAAAAAATTAAATAAAAAATGTATTCACTAACTGTAAGTCGCTCTGGATAAGAGCGTCTGCTAAATGACTAAAATGTAATGTAAAATGTAAATGTAACACAGCTACTGTAAGCGCAGATGTCACAAACTCACAGCACAAAACCCCCCAGAATGAAATACGCCCAAGAGAAGCAAACCAAGCATGCATATCTAGTGACATTCACTGTCCACAGTCTAGAGATATAATTCACTGTCCCCTGTCCACAGATAACATAATTCACTGTCCACAATCTATAGATAACGTCATTCACTGTCCCCTGTCCAATCTAGAGATAATATCATTCACTGTCCCCTGTCCACAGATAACATAATTCACTGTCCACAATCTATAGATAACATCATTCACTGTCCCCTGTCCAATCTAGAGATAATATCATTCACTGTCCCCTGTCCAATCTAGAGATAATATCATTCACTGTCCCCTGTCCAATCTAGAGATAACATAATTCACTGTCCCCTGTCCAATCTAGAGCTAATATCATTCACTGTCCCCTGTCCAATCTAGAGCTAATATCATTCACTGTCCCCTGTCCACAGATAACATAATTCACTGTCCACAATCTATAGATAACATCATTCACTGTCCCCTGTCCAATCTAGAGATAACATAATTCACTGTCCCCTGTCCAATCTAGAGCTAATATCATTCACTGTCCCCTATCCAATCTAGAGCTAATATCATTCACTGTCCCCTGTCCAGTCTAGAGATAACATAATTCACTGTCCCCTGTCCAATCTAGAGCTAATATCATTCACTGTCCCCTATCCAATCTAGAGCTAATATCATTCACTGTCCCCTGTCCAGTCTAGAGATAACATAATTCACTGTCCCCTATCCAATCTAGAGCTAATATCATTCACTGTCCCCTGTCCACAGATAACATAATTCACTGTCCACAATCTATAGATAACATCATTCACTGTCCCCTGTCCAATCTAGAGATAACATAATTCACTGTCCCCTGTCCAATCTAGAGCTAATATCATTCACTGTCCCCTGTCCAATCTAGAGCTAATATCATTCACTGTCCCCTGTCCACAGATAACATAATTCACTGTCCACAATCTATAGATAACATCATTCACTGTCCCCTGTCCAATCTAGAGATAATATCATTCACTGTCCCCTGTCCAGTCTAGAGATAACATAATTCACTGTCCCCTATCCAATCTAGAGCTAATATCATTCACTGTCCAGTCTAGAGATAACATGACTCACTGTCCAGTCTAGAGATAATATCATTCACTGTCCCTTGTCCAGTCTAGAGATAATATTATTAACTGTCACCTGTCCAGTTTAGAGATACCAACACAGCATGACTAGCATCAGTCCCCAGCCCAGACATCAGCCGGTCAGTGATCATTCTGCTGATACTGGGTGTCTGGGGTATCTAAGGTCAGTGATCATTCTGCTGATACTGGATGTCTGGGTATCTAAGGTCAGTGATCATTCTGCTGATACTGGGTGGCTGGGTATCTAAGGTCAGTGATCATTCTGCTGATACTGGATGTCTGGGTATCTAAGGTCAGTGATAATTCTGCTGATACTGGGTGTCTGGGTATCTAAGGTCAGTGATCATTCTGCTGATACTGGGTGTCTGGGTATCTAAGGTCAGTGATCATTCTGCTGATACTGGATGTCTGGGTATCTAAGGTCAGTGATAATTCTGCTGATACTGGGTGTCTGGGTATCTAAGGTCAGTGATCATTCTGCTGATACTGGATGTCTGGGTATCTAAGGTCAGTGATAATTCTGCTGATACTGGGTGTCTGGGTATCTAAGGTCAGTGATCATTCTGCTGATACTGGGTGTCTGGGTATCTAAGGTCAGTGATCATTCTGCTGATACTGGGTGTCTGGGTATCTAAGGTCAGTGATCATTCTGCTGATACTGGATGTCTGGGTATCTAAGGTCAGTGATAATTCTGCTGATACTGGGTGTCTGGGTATCTAAGGTCAGTGATCATTCTGCTGATACTGGATGTCTGGGTATCTAAGGTCAGTGATAATTCTGCTGATACTGGGTGTCTGGGTATCTAAGGTCAGTGATCATTCTGCTGATCCTGGGTGTCTGGGTATCTAAGGTCAGTGATCATTCTGCTGATACTGGGTGTCTGGGTATCTAAGGTCAGTGATCATTCTGCTGATACTGGGTGTCTGGGTATCTAAGGTCAGTGAGGTCAGAGAGTTTAACACATTTCTCAAACCCCCGGACCTCTGTCTGTCTGACTCCCTGCCTCTCCCTCCCTTGCGCTCTCTCTACCCTGGTCTCTCGCCAATTCTCCCCCCCTTATCTCTCCCTTTGCTTGTTTATGAGATCCAGTCCCGAGAGTCCCATCTGGAGGCCAGTAAAGATGTCCCCCTTCATCAGTAATCTCTATAATCCATCATCTAAACAGACAGTGTGCGTCAATAGAAAGTGATAATAACTAGGCATTAATATGTCAGCCAGTTCACCATGATGAAGCACAGCAGTGAGGTGCTGCTGTTAGTCTACTGGGAGAAAACATGTCAACAGGATATAACAAACAGTCACACGTTGACAACATCAGCTCTCAGCCATGTGAGTGTGTGTTGTATGTGTTCTATGGTAGCAAATCAGGTCCGTCTCATTGTTGCATGTTTTGAGGGTCTGAGAGGCCGAGGGCAACACAGACTCTTTGATGGTTCAGATATACAATGGCTGGTCTCACGCTCCCCTCCTCCATCCCTCACTCCGGAACCCCTCCTCCATCCCAGACCCTATTGGTGACATAAAACAGTCACTCTTAGAAGGAAATCTATTCTGGGGCAGAGCGAAAGAGAGGGGCAGAGAGAGAGAGAGACTTTGTATGGGAAGCAGGGAAAGGGGGTCAAACTCGTTCGCAGGGTTTACTTGGCTGCTTGGGGTGAAATATGGACTCTGTCACAGAGCTTCCTCCTCACCTGATGTTCTCAATGACCCCACAAAGCAGCTGAGTGCCGGCTAATCAGAGAGCAAGGCTTGTGTGTATGTCAGCAGACAGAGTGCTGATAGTATAAACAGATTGGAGAGAGGGGAGCAGATAATACTGCTCTTCCCATGGCTCAAGGGTGTGTGTGTGTGATAAATGTGATGAAAGTGTGTGTATCAGATGGAAAGCCAAAACAGTTCAAAGCCGGCATAGCAGAAACGACTAGCTATCAACAAGATGAGGCCAGATAGTGACTGAGACACTGGGATAGCAGAAACTACTAACTATCATCAAGATGAGGCCAGATAGTGACAGACTCTGGAATAGCAGAAACTACTAACTATCATCAAGATGAGGCCAGATAGTGACTAAGACACTGGAATAGCAGAAACTACTAACTATCATCAAGATGAGGCCAGATAGTGACAGACTCTGGAATAGCAGAAACTACTAACTATCATCAAGATGAGGCCAGATAGTAACAGACTCTGTATGTCTGTCCATCCTGGTAGATAAGGATAAAATAGACAGACATAGAATGGTTACGGCCCTCAGGACTGATCTAATTCCCCCATCACAGACACACACCTCTCATTGCTGTAGTATCACTGAGTATAGGACTGAATTCTCTGGCTTGGAGAAACCACTGGCTGATACTTCTAAATTCACTAGAAATACATTTAGTAAAAACGATTTGAGAGGCAAATGTGACTCAGTGAAAGACAAAGTTGTGTTTTTCCTAGCAATGGCTGTTTCTTAGAAAGCTTGCTGTGGCTATGTGTATAGAATAGCAGTAGCTACAGCTTTGTATGGGACTGAGACCAAAGTGCTGAGTTCCATTAGATGTGCGTGTGTCTAAAATAGCGGTAGCTGCATTTGTGTAACAGGATACAAGTCAGCGCTTTTATTTCTGACGATTCTGAGAAGCGTATCGGAGAGACAAGATGTGGAGCACAAGGCCTGCCTCGACAAGACTATGATGGGGGAGGAGAGGGGCAGTGTGTAGGCTGATAAACACACACACACAAACTAAGCACTTAAGTGACAGTAACAAGAACAGAGCACTCAAAAGGAGTCCTGATGCCATAGTGGAGTGTGTGTGTCGTGGTTTACATGGGGTGTGTCAAAGTAAAACCAAAAGGACTCCTGGGATATCAGTGTCTTCACTATCCTGCAGTCTCACTCACTCTGTTTTAACAAAAGACAGAACTGTAACTCAATGATTGCAACTTTTTATTTAGAAAAAGACATAAATAAATAAAAGTAATGCCCTGTAGGGAATAGGGTGCCATTTGGGATGCAGTCCATGTCTAGTTAATTGGTCTAAGGTGAGGCAGACATGATGTCTGTAATATCATATCACACTGTAGCACCACTGTCTGTAAGACAGAGACAGAAACATACATAGACATACCAAGGATATTCAACTGCAGGCCTGGAGGACCTAAACACTTCTGGTTTTCATTCTCTCCTTCTAATCAGAGACGGGAGGCGGGATGTATGTAGGCTCTCTGGCCAATCAGTGACAATCAATTACCAGGTAGAAAATAATCAAGCAGTACTGTGGACTGCCGGGCCTGGAGTAGAATAACCCTGTTGTAAACCATAGATGTTTAACATGACGAGACAGAGAAAATAGGTCAAAACTAAAAATTAACAATGAAATCTGCCAAGTGTCAATTCAAAGATGGCCACTGTTTACATTTTTATTTCATATAAATATAATATATTAATGTATATGTTTATTACACTAAAAAAGGCTTCTTGCCACACACACACACACACATTTGAAGTAGAAAGGCAAGAGACATTAATACATTTAAGACAGGACACTAAACCAATGGACAAAATGATGGGGTTCGTCCCAAATGGCACCCCATTCCTATATAGGGCAGGGATATTGAAATCTGGACCACCAGGCCAGTTCAACTGTTCATTTTCATTCTTCCCCTCTTACTAGGGACGGCTTTAGACCTGAGACACCAGTTGGGTGCAATTATTTATCAGGTAGAACAGAAAACCAGGACTACTTGGAAACTTCAGGCTTGGATACCCCTGATATAAGGAAGAAGTCGCCATTAGGGAAGCGGCCATCAACATCAAAATGGTCATCTATGTAGCTGCACGGTCGAACAGAATGCTACCAACCATAGTGGTCCAGTTGTGGTCAACACAACATGTGGTCCCTGTGCGCTCGCTTTGACAAAATACAACATTTTAATAACATAACAGGGGAAAGATATGCAAACTAATAATATTCACATACTCCATCATTTCAGAAGGCATTTAGTTTGTTGTGTTACAATCTCCAGGTATGACTGAATAATAGAGTTGGTAATAGTTGAAGGTATTACTGCGGGGCTGAAAGATGTGGAAACATTCAGTTGATGGTTGAACGAATGAAACAACTAAACCATGTAATGGAATCCTGCTTCAATGTGACATAATTCACCGGGGGTGAAGGGGGACATGTCCCAACCACTATTCTCTCTCTCCCCCCTCCATTTTCAAGACACTGTTTCGCCCCTGTTGTGACACCATTTAACCCATTAAAGACCTACCACACTGTCATTACTTTGAAATGAGACTGATGATGCAGCAGGTGCTGTGTGTTAGCGGACCAGGAGGAAGGTTAACCCTGCGATGCCCATGCCAGCGGCAGCAAACAGAGCAGTCTTCATGGACAAGTCCTGTTTCACCTCTCTTGCTGTGTGGAAGAACTTACAGAAGCCCTCCTAGAAGAGAGCGGAGAGGGTTAGGGTTAGATCCATATATTTTATTGAACACGTACGTATTCAAGGCACAACAGTGTATCAAAGGACCAGGCTAGAGGTCAAAATAAGGAAGTCAAGAAAGTGTTTTAGTTCAATACTGCTCAAAAAGCCCCATTTCCTCTCATGTTTTCAGACAGAGACAGCTGCCTGTGGACAGTCCCTAGTCCCTGCTATAACAGACCTGCGTTGTGATTAGTAAGGCCCATTTCAAAATGTGGTTGTGTTCATCAGTCTAGTTGATGTACTGATCCAGACCCAGGTGGTTGTGTTCATCTGTCTATTTGATGTACTGATCCAGACCCAGGTGGTTGTGTTCGTCTGTCCTTATTTTGTTGTACTGATCCAGACTAGTATTTGAGTATTAATGATTGTTGTGTGCTTGGAGGTCACTAGAGTGTTACGTTAGAGACAGTACATATGGCTGTTGGGACCAGCTGGCTAGAGGAGGGGGGTGTGGTTAATTCACAAAAGCAGTCAACAAATGGAGCTGCAGCTGTGCTTGTTGCTACCCCAGTTCTTCACAGCACTACAGTCCTATGTTGTTTTGGAGTACCCCAGTAACCCCACTACCCCTGATCCACTTTATATGACTATACTGGCTGTGTGGCTACCTTGTACAAACCCTCCTCTTTTAAGTGACAGGTAGATCTCTGACCTCTCAGACTACCAGGGTTTATAATCCACACCACAGTAAAACCCCTGAGTGTATTGACATGTATAATCTACTGTGACACACTTATAACATCCTACTGATATGTAACACATTACAAATCAAAGACCCATTTCTAATAAGCATTAAAAAAAAACCTTAGGGCCAGTTTCCCAGACACAGATCAATCATTTTCTAATGGGAATTCTCCATTGAACTTGCTCTTTAGTCCAGAACTAGGCCTATATTTAACCTTTACAGTCATTTAAGTCATTTAGTAGACGCTCTTATCCAGAGCGACTTACAGGAGGAATTAAGGTTAAGTGCCTTGCTCAAGGGCACAGACTTTTCACCTAGTCGTCTCGGGGGATTCGAACAAGCGACCTTCCCGTTACTGGCCCAACGCTCTTAACCGCTAGGTTACCTGCCGCCCCTAGACTTAATCTGTGTCCAGGAAACTGTCCCCCAATATTGTCACATTTCGTGTAGCATAAAAAGCCTGTGTGTTGAACAGTCATTCCTGGGTTAGACCTGAACATCATCTTGGTAGCACAGACACACATTCCAGACATTCTTGGCTGACGCCACTCTCTAATTGACATAAACACAGCAAGCAGCAGCCACATAGCAAGAAGCCACAAGGTGTCTGAATCATAGACATTATTATGACAATATAGAATGTGTCTGAATCATAGACATTATCATGACAATATAGAATGTGTCTGAATCATAGACATTATCATGACAATATAGAATGTGTCTGAATCATAGACATTATTATGACTATAGAATGTATCATTGTCCAACTGCTTCTTTTAACTTGACAGAGAGGACTAGTGCTGCTGATATGAGCCCAGATTCCCATATCTAATTCCCACCAGTTTGGTCAATTATCCTGTGTGTGTGTGTGCACGTGTCCATAAGCGCATGTGTGTGATGCTCACTGCTCAAACCTACCCAGCCTTTGTTCTGCAGCATCCAGTCACTCTTCTCTTCTCCTAGGTAGTCTGCTATGGTCTCCGCCAGCGCCCTGCAGCTCTCCTTCCCCCCCAGCCCCATCCCATTCCCCTGGTCAGTGTCCTCTCCCTGTAGTTCTCTGACCAGCACCCCAGTGAAGGTGAACAGAGAGACCACCCTCCCCCAGTTCATCTGTCCGTCTCCCACCAGCTCCTCCATCACCCTCCTCAGACAGGTGCAGGGGTCCGGCCCGCACTGGCACAGGAAGCTGTGTGCCAGGGTGTGGAAGCGGGCCTGGTGCTGGGCCTCCATGTCCCGGGCCAGGCGTCGCATGGCTGCAGCCGATTCGCTGGGAGGAGGAGGGGGCGGGGCTTTCTGGGACCCACTGGCAGGGACGATACTGCAGACAGACAGGTAGTCCTCTGCTACAGCCAGGGTTTCTTTCCACAGCCCGCATGACATGGTCTACAGGAAGATATACATTATCATCACATACAGTTAATACATTATCTATAGCCTATATATCAGAAAGGTCTTCTGCTACAACCACCGATTTTCTCACAGCCAGCATGACATGGTATATACAGGAAACATTATCAATACATTATGCTCAAACATGACCAGTACATTATCACATGCAGTACATTTTTCCCACCCTGTACTACAGGGTCTAGACTCAAAAGGAAACATCATCAATATTCATATAGTTAGGCCTAAAGGTAAGATATTATACAGCAGGCTTCTTTCCACAACCCATCCAACATGGTCTATTGGAAACAACCTCAATCTAACCCCAAGAGGTGACATCCTGTGTGCAATACCAAGAAGAGGCTTGTATTCAAAAGAAAACAAAGCTAAGTTTCCCAATGAGCTGCATAGACCACATAGCAATATGATGCAAGCAGCACAGTGACTTGAGGTTAACATGTAATGTCTAGTCTGAGGCCTGCTTGAACTAATCAGTAGGTAGAAAGGTAAACCGTTGGTTAGCTAAATAACTGGCTATGTGAGCAAGCCAGTAAAGTCTAACTTAAGAGCCCTTGCAGGCTGGAATGATTCAGGACGTGTCATGAAGGAAACAAGGTTGTAGCTAGAGCTAATACGTTAGCTAGCTACTGTATAAAGCCAACTGAATTGACTTGAAAACGGACATCTTTGTACTTGCTAGCTTGACTGTCAAATCGCAGGCAAATCATCACACAATGATAAATCGCAATCTAGCTACTGTAGCCAGCTAAGTTAGATATCTAGCTAACGTTAAGTGGTTGGATTGTTTTACATTTTTTTGTCAACATCAACATTGGAAAATAGACAACCAGTCTTGGTTTGGATATGAGTAAGAAAGCCTTCTCGCGAACGTTAGCCGTTTCTGGCTAGCAGCTGATAGCTAACTAGCGTAGCTGGATCTGTCAATGAATATTGACACACAAAGGACCAGAGAAACCGGGGAAGCGAACAACGTCAGTATATCAAACCGCATCGATCCATTCACTCAAAGTTTATAAAACCGAAGCTTTACTAACGTATACAAGAATAGTTGGAGTTGAAGAAAAAAATATGTAGAATAGGTAGAAAAAGGTTTTTCAAAATCTCACCCTCCCAGCGATCAGACTGCTTTCTCCAAGTACAAACGGAAGAAGGAAGATCGCTGTCGTCAACGGTATTTCCCCCTCACCAGCCTCTCGCCATTCTTTATACTGTCGGTTCCGCCTCACCAAGAACGTCACAAAAAATGGCATTTCCCTGAATTGTATTTTCTTCCGCTAGAAGAGAATCAGATGTAATGGAAATACCACAGTCTCCATACTATCATCATCATCATAACCATAGCATAAAACACACTTTTAACACACCATTCATCAATCATTTAAATAACATGTATTTATTTCACAAGAAGAACACTATGATTACAAATTAACAATATTTCAAACACTCCCTCTTTCTCCCTCTCTGGCTAACCACAGTCTATGGTCTGATTGTATATAACAGTAGTATTGCACTTTCGATCTGAGCGATTGTTAGACTCTGGGCAGACTGACTGACTGGTAAACTACAGACTGTGAAGCAGGTAACAGGGGTTTAAAGGGGGACTAGGGTGTATAAACATTGACCTGATGAGCATTTGGTATAGTCCAACTTCAATCAAATAAATAGTTTCTGGGAGCCAAACCTAGATAGTTTATTATTGTGTGTGTGTAACTTAATAGAGTTTCTATAGGCAGACTCTTTCTGCGGCAGTGTGTGCTCCAGGGGCACTCTGGGTCTACTGGTCACATGACTCTGGTCCTGACCCTTAACCTCTGACCCCTGACTTCCAGCGGTTCGGTCTCGCTCTGATGACATCACAGCAGCTCTAGGCCCATATCTGTTAGAGAAAGAGCACAGAACATCAGTAAATCACATTGTATTCATTAAGACATTTGAACAACAACACAAAAAGTACATTACAGTAACCCGGTCTAGACCCCAAAGAGCAAGCAGCAGCATAGTGGCAACGAAAAACTCCCTGGAAGGAAGAAACCTTGATAGGAGTCAGATTTTTGGGGAGATGGAGAATCCTAAAATGCTAAAATGACTAAAATGTCAAATGTAAGTGAGATCACCAGAGGGAACACTAATGCTGTGTTACTGTACTTCCACAGACATTAATGAAGAACAACTACTACAGTATCTCTCAGTGGGTGGTTTCCATGTCATATATTGTGGCTACAGAGGAAAACAGAAGTATGTACTAGATTATTGTGATGTGGGGATTATCTGATGCATGACTCTGCAGAACCAGGGTTTACCACAAACTCTCCCCCTCTCTCTAGCCCATAAGGTGTTGTCCCTCCTTGTTTCATCTCCCTTCCGACCCCCCTACCCCTCTCTCTCTCTCGTGTCTCACCCGTAGAGTGTTGTCCCAGGACCCAGAGCAGAAAGCGGTTCCATCAGGAGAGACTCTGAGTGAGCTGACTCTGTTTTCATGACCAAACAGGATGGCTACTCTGGTCCCCTTCAGGACGTCCCACACGTTGATGGTGTAGTCATTATAGCCAGCAAACAACAGACGACCTGAGAGAGAGAGAGAGAGAGAGAGAGATTCTAGAATATTAGCTAGAGGATATCACAGAACAGATTTATTACAGTTTAAAGTGCATTTGACAGAGGCTAATAGAATGAATAATAAATCAGCTCTAAATTCCATGGAATACAGTGGGTGGTCAAATGTAGCAAAACTCCAGATGGCAGAGTGGATTAAATTCCCCATCTTGGCTGAAGTATGATCTCTATCACAAGTTTGATAATTAACTTTAATCTTTATACAGCCATATAAAAACAAAATACTTTGTACCGCTACAATCATATAACACACAGAGAATTAACGTTTTTTGGGGGTATAATCCAGTCTCGGCCTACACACAAAATCAGATAAGATCAAATAAAATCCCTTCACGGTTATCAAGGCCATGGCAGTATATCTATTGCATCATCACACCCGGTAAGAAAGAAAGTGAAAGAGGCAAAGTGAAGATGGGAAAGTATTGCCTGGGACAACAACATCCAATAATAACAGCACAACAACACCAGTAAATGTCCAACAGCATAATTGTAAATCTGTTCACGATCGGGGGACCAATGCATGTTTAGTTGACTCTAGTCTCTGTTTAGAGGAAGCTAATAAAAATAGGTATTATTTGTCAAATAGTTGATGACTTTTGTCCACATCTTACCACTAAGAGAGAAGTCAACACTGGCGGCTCCAAATATGATGCTGTCTTTGGAGTAGATGGACACCTCACGATCAGCCCTGAGATCAAACAGACGGCACTGGAACACACACACACAATCAATGGGACATTAAAAAATATATTTATTTTTTAACCCATCACATGCTAGTTTAATTCTGTGTTGTGAACTCAAAGGCCCGGCATTTTTCCTCATGAGAGACAATAAAGTCACATTGTAATTTTCCCATGAGGTACAATAAAGTTATATTGTAATGTATTGCATTTTTGCTCCTTGGCCCGAATAACACTTCTCAAAACAATACAAACCTGTGTAGTAATGTAAAACAGTGGGATGCTTTGACACATGTACTGTATGATGTGGTCAAAGAAAAGAGTGGTCTTTGACCAGTGACATCACAGTAAGATAACATAATCTCTCTGAGATAATCGATTAAATCAATGGTGTTATTGAGACAGACTGTCCGACTGCCACACACAACACACAGAATCACATCAAAGGTAAATCATCTCTCAAGTGTCACCATATTCCCTTTATAGTGCACTACCTTTGATTACAGCTTTTTAGTGGCAACTATGTGGCTTTGCTCAAGAGTAGTGTACTAAGTAGGGTGTATAAGTGTGTTATAAACTCACTGTAGAGTCGTCAGAAGCAGAGGCAAAAGCATCGCCACTGGGGTAGTACCTGGAGAGAGAAAGAGAGCGAGCGAGAGTGAGAAAGAGAGAGAGAGAGAGAGCGAGAGAGAGAAAGAGAGAGAGAGCGAGCAAGAGAGCGCGAGAGAGAGAAAGAGAGAGAGTGAGAGGACTAAAGAGGATGACATGGGCACTAAGCTGTATGAAGGGTTAGGTTTAGGGTCGATGGATGCTGTACTGTAGAGATTATGTGGATACTATAAAGATAGGAGATCTGTAGACAGTGAGGCTGTATAAAGGGTTGATGTGGATCCTGCTACTTACTTGACACAGTTGATGTCAGAGTCGTGGGTATCAAACGACTGGACATTCTGCCCTGAGCGCAAGTCCCAAACGTTAGCCTTCTTATCAGAACCCTGGAACGAACACACAGACAGGTTAGGGGAGGGGGGAGAGAGAGAGAGAGAGAGAGAGAGAGAGAGAGACAGAAAGAGAGAGAGAGAGAGAGAGAGAGAGAGAGAGAGACAGAAAGAGAGAGAGAGAGAGAGACAGAAAGAGAGAGAGAGAGACAGAAAGAGAGAGAGAGAGAGAGAGAGAGAGACAGAAAGAGAGAGAGACAGACAGACAGACAGACAGACAGACAGACAGACAGAGACCCCGGAGACGAAGGTGTTTCCAGTCTCAGAGGGGGCGAGGTCCAGAGTGAGGACATCAGCAGAGTGACCGTGGAAACTCTGCAACAGCTGACCACTCTCCACGTCCCACAGCGCACTGGTACCGTCACCACTGGACGTCAGGATCTACACATACGCACGCATGCAACGCGCACACATGCACGCATGGACACACACGCACAAGCAAACACACAAACAGTTTGTCAGAATACTGAAACACACACTATGATGTATTCCTAAACATGGGGCAATGTGTGATCCTCCTACCCTTTTGTGGTAGTTTGGGGTAATATAACTACAGTGCCTTGCAAAAGTATTCATCGCCCTTGGCGTTTTCCTATTTTGTTGCATTACAACCTGTAATTTAAATGGATTTTTATTTGGATTTAATGTAAAATGGGCAAACACAAAATAGTCAAAATCGGTGAAGTGAAATGAAAAAAATAACTCCAGTCTCGGCCTACACACGAAATCAGATAAGATCAAATAAAATCCCTTCACGGTTATCAAGGCCATGGCAGTATATCTATTGCATCTATTGCACCCAGTAAGAAAGAAAGTGAAAGAGGCAAAGTGAAGATGGGAAAGTATTGCCTGGGACAACAACATCCAATAATAACAGCACAACAACACCAGTAAATGTCCAACAGCATAATTGTAAATCTGTTCACGATCGGGGGACCAATGCATGTTTAGTTGACTCTAGTCTCTGTTTAGAGGAAGCTAATAAAAATTGGTATTATTTGTCAAATAGTTGATGACTTTTGTCCACATCTTACCACTAAGAGAGAAGTCAACACTGTAATTTAAATGGATTTTTATTTGGATTTAATGTAAAATGGGCAAACACAAAATAGTCAAAATCGGTGAAGTGAAATGAAAAAAATAGCTTATTTAAAAAAATTCAAAAAAATAAATAACGGAAAAGTGGTGCGTGCATATGTACAGTGAGGGAAAAAAGTATTTGATCCCCTGCTGATTTTGCACGTTTGCCCACTGACAAAGAAATGATCAGTCTATAATTAATGGTAGGTTTATTTGAACAGTGAGAGACAGAAAAACGCATATCCAAAATCGTATAAATTGATTTGCATTTTAATGAGGGAAATAAGTATTTGACCCCCTCTCAATCAGAATGATTTCTGGCTTCCAGGTGTCTTTTATTCAGGTATTAAGCTGAGATTAGGAGCACACTCTTAAAGGGAGTGCTCCTAATCTCAGCTTGTTACCTGTATAAAAGACACCTGTCCACAGAAGCAATCAATCAATCAGATTCCAAACTCTCCACCATGGCCAAGACCAAAGAGCTCTCCAAGGATGTCAGGGACAAGATTGTAGGCCTACACAAGGCTGGAATGGGCTACAAGACCATCGCCAAGCAGCTTGGTGAGAAGGTGACAACAGTTGGTGGGTGATTATTCGCAAATGGAAGAAACACAAAATAACTGTCAATCTCCCTCGGCCTGGGGCTCCATGCAAGATCTCATCTCGTGGAGTTGCAATGATCAAGAGAACGGTGAGTAATCAGCCCAGAACTACATGGGAGGATCTTGTCAATGATCTCAAGGCAGCTGGGACCATAGTCACCAAGAAAATAATTGGTAACACACTACGCCGTGAAGGACTGAAATCCTGCAGCGCCCGCAAGGTCCCCCTGCTCAAGAAAGCACATATACAGGGCCGTCTGAAGTTTGCCAATGAACATCTGAATGATTCAGAGGAGAACTGGGTGAAAGTGTTGTGGTCAGATGAGACCAAAATCGAGCTCTTTGGCATCAACTCAACTCGCCGTGTTTGGAGGAGGAGGAATGCTGCCTATGACCCCAAGAACACCATCCCCACCGTCAAACATGGAGGTGGAAACATTATGCTTTGGGGGTGTTTTTCTGCTAAGGGAACAGGACAACTTCACCACATCAAAGGGACGATGGACAGGGCCATGTACCGTCAAATCTTGGGTGAGAACCTCCTTCCCTCAGCCAGGGCATTGAAAATGGGTCGTGGATGGGTATTCCAGCATGACAATGACCCAAAACACACGGCCAAGGCAATAAAGGAGTGGCTCAAGAAGAAGCACATTAAGGTCCTGGAGTGGCCTAGCCAGTCTCCAGAACTTTATCCCATAGAAAAACTGTGGAGGGAGCTGAAGGTTCGAGTTGCCAAACGTCAGCCTCGAAACCTTAATGACTTGGAGAAGATCTGCAAAGAGGAGTGGAACAAAATCCCTCCTGAGATGTGTGCAAACCTGGTGGTCAACTACAAGAAACGTCTGACCTCTGTGATTGCCAACAGGGGTTTTGCCACCAAATACTAAGTAATGTTTTGCAGAGGGGTCAAATACTTATTTCCCTCATTAAAATGCAAATAAATTTATAACATTTTTGACATACTTTTTCCCCTCACTGTATTCACCCCCTTTGCTATGAAGCCCCTAAATAAGATCTGGTGCAACCAATTACCTTCAGAAGTCACATAATTAGTTAAATAAAGTCCACCTGTGTGCAATCTAAGTGTCACATGATCTGTCACATAATCTCAGTATATATACCCACACCTGTTCTGAAAGGCCCCAGAGTCTGCAACACCACTAAGCAAGGGGCACCACCAAGCAAGCGGCACAATGAAGACCAAGGAACTCTCCAAACAGGTCAGGGACAAAGTTGTGGAGAAGTACAGATCAGGGTTGGGTTATAAAAAAATATCAGACACTTTGAACATCCCACGGAGCACCATTAAATCCATTATTAAAAAATGGAAATAATATGGCACCACAACAAACCTGCCAAGAGAGGGCCGCCTACCAAAACTCACGGACCAGGCAAGGAGGGCATTAATCAGAGAGGCAACAGAGACCAAATATAACCCTGAAGGAGCTGCAAAGCTCCACAGCGGAGATTGGAGTATCTGTCCATAGGACTACTTTAAGCTGTACAAAAAAATAAGCAAACACATTTAGTGTTCGCCAAAAGGCATGTGGGAGACTCCCCAAACATATGGAAGAAGGTACTCTGGTCAGATGAGACTAAAATTGAGCTTTTTGGCCATCAAGGAAAACGCTATGTCTGGCGCAAACCCAACACCTCTCATCACCCAGAGAACACCATCCCCATTGTGGTGGCAGCATCATGCTGTGGGGATGTTTTTCATCGGCAGGGACTGGGAAACTGGTCAGAATTGAAGGAATGATGGATGGCGCTAAATACAGGGAAATTCTTGAGGGAAACTTGTTTCAGTCTTCCAGAGATTTGAGACTGGGACGGAGGTTCACCTTCCAGCAGGACAATGACCCTAAGCATACTGCTAAAGCAACACTCGAGTGGTTTAAGAGGACACATTTAAATGTCTTGGAATGGCCTAGTCAAAGCTCAGACCTTAATCCAATTGAGAATCTGTGGTATGACTTAAAGATTGCTGTACACCAGCGGAACTCATCCAACTTGAAGGAGCTGGAGCAGTTTTGCCTTGAAGAATGGGCAAAAATCCCAGTGGCTAGATGTGCCTAGCTTATAGAGACATTCCCCAAGAGACTTGCAGCTGTAATTGCTGCAAAAGGTGGCTCTACAAAGTATTGACTTTGTGTGTGTGGGGGGGGGGGGGGGGGGGGGTGAATAGTTATGCACGCTCAAGTTCTGTTTTTTTGTCTTATTTGTTTCACAATAAAATATATTTTGCATCTTCAAAGTGGTAGGCATATTGTGTAAATCAAATGATACAAACCCCCAAAAAATCAATTTAAATTCCAGGTTGTAAGGCAACAAAATAGGAAAAATGCCAAGGGGGGTGAATACTTTCGCAAGCCACTGTAATCTATGTCCATTCCACAGAGCTTAACTACTGGGGTGTACCCAGCTAGCGTACAACGTTCTGAGAACCATATGTTTCTTAGAGCTTGGTGAGAGAGTGGTTGTCCTATGGTTATTTTGCATACAACCTTCCCACAACTTTCTGTGAACGGTGCAGGATAGTTGCTTGGCTTTGAACATTCTCAGCACATTTAAGGAACTTAACAAAAAAATTATATTTTCTTGGTATTTCATTACTTTAACAGAAAGTTTCCTAAAAGTTCAAACATGGTTGCATTTCATTTCAATTTTGGTAATGTTCTTGACATTGGGAATGTTCTCAAATAGTTCTGAGAACGTTAAGAAACAACGTTCTTCTGTGGGAATTTCAGTACTTCAGCATAACGTTTCCTACAGGTTTCCTTATTGGTTCTATTTAAAGTAATGTTCTCAAATTGTTCAGAGAACGTTAATAAAACTTTCCATAAAAACCACCAGAAAACTTTTGTAACATTCAGAGAACATGCTAAGAATGTTATTCAAAAACATATACATTCTGTTCTTAGCATCAACAAAACTCTCTCTATCCTCTTGTTAATTGTGTTCAGGTGTTTTGGCCGCGCCCATTAATTGGCCACACCTGATCTTAATGAGTGCTTGTTTCCTTTGAAATGGGGTCTGTTTGAATAGACACAAATTAACAGCTTTGTATGTGTGAAACAACATGGCATGCTAGCACCATCCTGGTGGCGCAGTGGACTAATTCCATGGACAGAGAACAGAAGATTATAGGTTCAATTCTCACTGATGCCGTGTCACACAAAATACCTGTATTTGCTTGATTAATGCCTAAGGAAATTAATTTCCAAGTGTCCATTCATGCTTGGACGTCAAAAAAGTTAACCCAAAATAAGCTAGCAGTGTTATTAAACGTCTTATTGAAACATTCAGAGGAAGTTATTCAAAAACCTCCAAATAACCTATAATTAAGTTCGAATTATAATAATAATGTATATTCTCAGAGTGTTAATAAAACCTCCCAGGAAAACGTTCAAGGAACCAAAGTAAAACATTCTCACAACCTCCCTGCAACCTAAAAATGAAAATTCCCAGAACAGGACACATTTTTATTTCTGTTCTCAAAACGTTGACATTTTTTCAGTTTTAACGGTCAGGAAATGTATGGCTTCATTCTCACAACCAATGTGAAACCAAAATCACATGTTCCCACAACTTCCAAGGAACCAAATGTGCTAACTGTATATTCACTAGGAAGCAAACAGAACCAAACGGAAGATATGAAACATCCCCCTGTCAGTCAGACAAAGATATGAAACATCCCCATCAGACAATAAAGATATGAAACTGAGACTGAACTGAGACTGACTGGGACAATGTAGTCTCAACTCTCCACAGCCCTGTGCTTTATTCCTGTTAGAGGAGAGGAGATGTGTCTGTCTCTGTGTGTTTCCTGTATTATATTACAGCTTCCTCTTTACAGGTCCCTCTCCTCACAGATGTGGCACTTAAAACTCTTGACCACTTCTATCTCTTCCTCTACATCTCCTCCACTCTTTCTTTCTCTCTCGAGAGAGCGCAAGCTTGACACACACACAGGCAAACACACAAACACCACCCCACGTTCACCCCGTCCACACGCACACAGGCAGCAACAGCCACTAACAGACCCCAGTACATTAGGTAGACAGATATTGTGAGCGTGTGCCCGTAGGTATGAGTTTTCAGCTCTGACAGATAAAGGCCTCTTAATGTCTAGTAATACACTCATAATGGAGGGCCATCTCTCTCTCTCATCACCTTCTCTCTCATCACCCTCTCCTCTCCTCTTCCTCATCCCCCTATCATTCTCAACAGTTCCTCTCTGTCTAGCAGAGATGAATTATTAACAGCCTTATATCCTCCATCTAATATTACCTTCCCTCTATTCCTCCCTCTCTCTATCCATTCTCACCTCCTTGTTCTGAAAATCTCAAATCGATTTCCTTCTCTCTCTCTCCTCGTTGTGTTGTGTGCGCCTGTGTCTGACTGTGTTTGTGTCTGTGTGTGCGTGTGTGGGTGTGCGTGCATGTGTCTAGTCCCTAACCTGCATGTCAGAGTTGGTGAATGTGCAGCCGGACAGGTAGTTGGTGTGCATGGCAACCGACTTCTTCTTAGCCGCCAAGTTCTCGTCCTTGTCCAATGAGAGAGGGTACACCGAACACTTATTATCCAATCCCCTGTCAGACAGAGAGACAGACAGAGGAGAGAGATATTTGTTGGCCTTTACTTTAACATCAAGCCCTCAAGCCAATACTTTAGCATCAAGCCAATACTTTTCTTGGGGCTAAGGGGTTAAAGGTCAGAGGTTAGGGTCAGACCCACCCACAGGCGATGGCACAGCCAGAGGGGGCGTAGGCACACGCCATCACCCACGTAGTCGGCATGGTCACTGCATGTTCCTAGAACACATTGTGCATATACATTAACGTAAATAAGCACACTCACTCCACTCTCTAGTGTTAATGGAACTATGCTCTTAGCAGCCTGGTTAAGACTGCTCCACCATGGGACTGGATTAGGCAGCCATTAGCGCACTCACACACTCAGGCTGCTTTTACTAACCTTATTGGTGGTGAAAGCATCCCACACGATAACCTTCCCATCCTGGTAGACAGAAGACAAGGAAAAGAAGCATACAGATCACATGGACATACAGGGAGAGATTACCATTAAATGCCTGGTGAGAATAACATGTTCAGTGTGTCTGAGAATGGAGGAGGCAGGGAGGGAGGGAGAAATGAAGAAGGGAGGTGGGAGGGAGGAAGAGGGGAGGTGGGAGGGAAGAATGAAGACGGGAGGAGGGAAGAAGGGAGGGAGGAATGAAGACGGGAGGAGAGAGGGGGAGGAGGGAAGAAGGGAGGGAGGAATGAAGACGGGAGGAGAGAGGGGGAGGAGGGAAGAAGGGAGGGAGGAATGAAGAGGGGAGGAGAGAGGGAGAGGAGGGAAGAAGGGAGGGAGGAATGAAGAGGGGAGGAGAGAGGGAGAGGAGGGGAGGAGAGAGGGAGAGGAGGGAAGAAGGGAGGGAGGAATGAAGAGGGGAGGAGGGAGGAATAAATAAGGGATGAGGGAGGGGGGAGGAGGGAAGAGTAATGGATGAAAGTTGGGTGTCAGGGAGTTCAGCGCCATGGACAGGGCTGTGACTAAAACACACTAATTACAGTAGAATAGAAGGAGGATGGAAGGTTAGAGGGAGAGGGGGAGAGGGAGGAGAGAAAGGGGAGGGAGAATAGGGGGAGAGGGGAGCTGTTCAGGCCTAAAGTTTGGGATAGCGTGTGTGTATGTATACCTGTGAGGAGCTGACAATGCGTCGTTTGTCTTTGCACCAGTCCATACAGAGCACCTTGTTACCATGGCCCTTCAGTGTCCTCCTAGTCTTCATGTTTAACTCACCCAGAGCTTCTGCCTTCTCAGCTACCTTCTCCACTACACACACACACACACAGAGTTAAAAACTCCAGTAATGACAATGAATTGTCGTGTAAATTAATAAATAGGATCTTTTTTGATCACCCTGTTGCAGGAGAACCTTCCTGCAATGCACTATATTAACTATATTCTGGTAGCATATCTAATGCGGTTTCATAGCCACGGGCAAATCTCTGCAATAATGGACCTTACATATCGGATATAATAACAGTTTCAGCGCAACATGTTTGGGGTACAGTCGGTAAACATTTAGCGCATCGCGAGGCCCCTCTCCCTCCCTCCCATTAAACACTCACACTCCACATCGTGCAGCTTCTTCCGCTCCTCCTCGAGCTTCTTCCTCAGCGTCTCGCTCTCCGCCTTCAGCGACTTCAGAGTTTCGCCGCTCGCAAGGCCCTGGCACGCCATCTTTAGAGGAGAGGAGGAACAAAAGAAGGGAACCGGGGAAAGGAAAGAAAAGGGACCGGCAAGACCATGTTTTAGTCGCGCACTGGCTGCGCCTGTCAAGGCGGCTGTCTGCTTTCCTACAGCTGGGGCGTATTCATTACGCCAATTCTGTTGCAAAACGTTTCTTAAACGGAAGCAAACGGAACGAAACGGAGAGAGACCTACCTGAATTTGTCCAATATAAACTCTCGTTTTACTTCCAAAACGTTACGTTTTGCAACTGTTTGGACTAATGAATATGCCCCTGATGCTGCTGCCGCGCTGACGTTCTCCTTCTCTCCCCCTCTTTCCCTGTCTCTTCTCTCACTTGCTCTCAGGCAAGTCTCTACCTCTTTCTCTCTCTCCCTCTTTCTATATCTGTCTTTCTCGCCCCAGAGATGCCACTATGACGGTCTTTGGTAGTAATTTCACTAAATATAGCCTAATTTTTTCTCTAATAATATTAATTTAAACACTTTACAGGAAAAGCACAGTTTCCTTATTTTATTGAACCACATTGCAATGAGTTTACTTGTTGAAATGTATGTGTTTTCCCTTTAAAAAGTGTATTTGCACCTATAGTAGGCCTATTGCTGTTTAGAGAAGTGAAAGACAAGGTTGCTATCAGTGTGGATGAGCTGCCAGAGAGAAGGGAGTACAGATAAGATGAGGTGGTGAATTCATCCAGGCATGGTGTGAGTGTGTATGTGTGTGCATTCTGAAAGAGGCTCTCTGCTACTGTATATCAGACAGATAGGGAGGCTGCATTCTCAGAGGGGGCCCTCTCCAACCCCCTAAAAATACATAAAGAATCTCAAATCTACCCCTAACCCCTGGGCATTTGTGAAGATCTTAAAGGATTGTATAGGTCCTGGATGGAGCAGTTAGATGGGTTAGACTCAGAGGTTAGAGGTCAGGGGTTAAGGGACGTACAATCTCCATGCATAGTGAGCAGTAGTTGATGGGTTCAGTCTTGATGTACAGGTTCATCAAGGGGCGGTTCTCCGAGCAGCTATCACACGGCCCGAAGGTGATGGCCACAAACGTCTGGTCACACATGGCTGCAGCTGGTTAACCACACACCTGTATAGGGGAGAAGAGGAACACAACGTTAACATTCAGGTATGAGAGATAACACACACACACACACTGTTATCGATTCACCTGAAGGAAGCATTGCTATTTTGTGTGTGTGAGTGAGAAAGAGAAAAAGAGATGGAGAGAGAGAATGTGTGTATGTGTGAGTCAGTTAGAGGGAGATAGTGAATAAGAGACAGAGCGAGAGGAGAGAATGAGAGAGAGGGAGTGAGTGTGTGTGTAGGTGTGTGTGTGCTGCCAATTGTATTGAGGATAAGCAGTGGGTAATCTCCCTCCTGCCTGATCCTGCTCAGAGAAGGAGAGAGCAGTAGGCCTATTTTGGGAGACGCACACACACACACACACACTTGGATGTAAATTATTACACATTGTGTATAATGGTTGGGATAGGTAACTGCCACTGATAGTGATAGTCTGGGGAATGAATCATAGACACACAGAGCTGGATATGGACCTGCAATATACACACTGTAGAAATAGAACAGATAATATCCTGCAATATACACACTGTAGAAATAGAACAGATATATAATGACCTGCAATATACACACTGTAGAAATAGAACAGATATATAATGACCTGCAATATACACACTGTAGAAATAGAACAGATATATAACCACAATCTGATACAGACAAATACTGTATAAATACATTGCTGGCTGTAACAGATACACAAGGGTGGAGATATACACACTGTAGAATTATACAACGGGTGTGTCTAATCCTGAATGCTGATTGGTTAAAACCGCATTCCAGTCGGTGTCTATTCCACAAATTGCCACCGGCTAAATCTGACGTTAAAATGCCTATTTACTCTGTTCCATCTGACTGCGCAATCAACTGTCTCCGCAATCAATTGTCTCATCAGCCCAACCAGGCAACTTATAAACTTGATCTCCACTATAAAAAGCATCTAGACATTATCTCACATTTCTTTTAGACTAACATTTCGTTTTCAACAGCGGAGATTTGTAAAAAAGTGTTAAACAAATCAGAATATTATTTATATTTTATATTCTTCAAAGTAGCCACCCTTTACCTTGATGATAGCTTTGCACACTCTTGGCATTCTCTCAACCAGCTTAATGAGGAATGCTTTTCCAACAGTTTATTGGTAAAATTGCCCTTACACAGCCTGGAGGTGTGTTTTGGGTCATTGTCCTGTTGAAAAACAAATGATAGTCCCACTAAGCGCAAACCAGATGGGAGTGGCGCAGTGGTCTAAGGCACTGCATCGCAGTGCTAGCTGTGCCACTAGAGATCCTGGTTCGAATCCAGGCTCTGTCGTAGCCGGCCACGACCGGGAGACCCATGGGGCGGCGCACAATTTGCCCAGCGTCGTCCAGGGTAGGGGAGGGAATGGCCGGCAGGGATGTATCTCAGTTGGTAGAGCATGGCGTTTGCAACGCCAGGGTTGTCGGTTCGATTCCCACGGGGGGCCAGTATAAAGAATTAAATGTATGCACTCACTAACTGTAAGTCGCTCTGGATAAGAGCGTCTGCTAAATGACTAAAATGTAAAAAAAATGTAAATGTAGCCATGCTGGTTAAGTGTGCCTTGAATTCTAAATAAATCACAGACAGTGTCACCAGTAAAGCACCCCCACACCATCACACCTCCTCCATGCTTCACGGTGGGAACCACACATGCGGAGATCATCCGTTCACCTACTCTGCATCTCACAAAGACACGGCGGTTGGAACCAAAAATCTCAAATTTGGACTCATCAGACCAAAGGACAGATTTCCACTTGTCTAATGTCCATTGCTCGTGTTTCTTGGCCCAAGCAAGTCTCTTCTTCTTATTGGTGTCCTGTAGTAGTGGTTTCTTGGCAGCAATTCGACCATGTAGGCCTGATTCAGGCAGTCTCCTCTGAACAGTTGATGTTGAGATGTATCTGTTACTTGAACCCTGTGAAGCATTTATTTGGGCTGCAATCTGAGGTGCAGTTATCTCTAATGAATTTATCCTCTGAAGCAGAGGTAACTCATGAGAGCTAGTTTCATCATAGCGCTTCATGGTTTTTGCAACTGCACTTGAAGAAACTTTAAAAGTTCTTGACATTTTCTGGATTGACTGACCTTAAAAAAGAAATAGTTTACCAACTGTTTCCAACACAACTGCATGACATCAAGATAACAAACATATAATATAGTTCTTACCTAGTGAGGGAAGTTGGTCTGTCTGTCAGACGGTATGCTATCCTGAGGAGAGTGTTTTCCTAGGTTAGTTAGAGGATTGGAGGCCAGGGACAGAGAGGGAACACTAAGCTACTTACCAAGGGCTTTGACCGCGCCTCAGTAATACCCTCAGGTACACAGACCAGGTACACAGACCAGGGCTACGTCCCAAATGGCACCATATCCCCTATAAAGTGCACTTCTTATGTCCAGAACCGTATGGCCTGGTCAAAAGTAGTGTCCTGGTCAAAAGTAGTGCACTACAAAGGGAATAGAGTGCCATTTGGGGCGAAGCCCAGGGTATTAGGACTGGGTAGAAGCTGTCCGTAATCACTGGTCCAAGGTCAGATTGTTTCTCATTCTCTAATGGCAAATGTTATTGTTGGTGGTAAAGGTTATCTGATCCTAGATATGTTGTTAATAAGGGCTGTATTACCTGTTCAGACCTGTCAGCTAGTCACTGGACGGTCTGAAGGCAGAAATAGTTAACGTTATAACGTATTCAATATTAACTGTTTAACATTAGGTTTTAAACTTAAAAGCTAAAATTCCATGGCAGAATGTTTATAAGTAATACAATATTATAATAACTGCTATATTTTCATAACCCATTCATGACCACAGCTTGCCTTTCGCTTTGGACAAAAAAAATAAACAAATATTTACAGTGCTGAATTCCTTTATTTGTCTTTTACAGAGTTTGACAATTTAAACTTATTCCAAGTTTCTTAATGGTGAACACATTCACAAGTACAGCTACCAGGAATTATACACACAGTCCAGTTCTCCTGATGTACACATGGGACTCGAGAGGAGAGGAGAAAGAAGCGAATAGAAGAGAGGAGATGAAGAGGAGAAGAGCAGAGTTCAGCATCTCTACCACAGGTGGACTGTATGATGTCTTTAGATCATTAGAACAATGAGATGCGTCGGTTAGTGATGATGTCATGAAATATGATACTTTAGCATTGACCTCAATTGTCAAAACCATAAAAGGGAGATATTAAGTATCTATTTTAAGAACCATCTGGAGATGTTTATCTCAAATGAAGTGAAGACTGGTCGTACCACAGACTGACTACATGAACAAGCCTGTCTGAGGCACAGGGCATGTACAGAGTGGGACACTATAAGGGGAAGGAGAGAGGGGGGAAGAGTGGTCCATCCACACTGCTTAAAGAGGGCTAATCATAGAAATGGACTAAGGGTACATACAGTGAGGGGAAAAAGTATTTGATCCCCTGCTGATTTTGTACGTTTGCCCACTGACAAAGAAATGATCAGTCTATAATTTTAATGGTAGGTTTATTTGAACAGTGAGACAGAATAACAACAAAAAAATCCAGAAAAACGTATGTCAAAAATGTTATAAATTGATTTGCATTTTAATGAGGGAAATAAGTATTTGACCCCCTCTCAATCAGAAATATTTCTGGCTCCCAGGTGTCTTTTATACAGGTAACGAGCTGAGATTAGGAGCACACTCTTAAAGGGAGTGCTCCTAATCTCAGTTTGTTACCTGTCTAAAAAGACACCTGTCCACAGCAGCAATCAATCAATCAGATTCCAAACTCTCCACCAAGACCAAATAGCTCTCCAAGGATGTCAGGGACAAGATTGTAGACCTACACAAGGCTGGAATGGGCTACAAGACCATCGCCAAGCAGCTTGGTGAGAAGGTGACAACAGTTGGTGCGATTATTCGCAAATGGAAGAAACACAAAAGAACTGTCAATCTCCCTCGGCCTGGGGCTCCATGCAAGATCTCACCTCGTGGAGTTGCAATGATCATGAGAACGGTGAGGAATCAGCCTAGAACTACACGGGAGGATCTTGTCAATGATCTCAAGGCAGCTGGGACCATAGTCACCAAGAAAACAATTGGTAACACACTACGCCGTGAAGGACTGAAATCCTGCAGCGCCCGCAAGGTCCCCCTGCTCAATAAAGCACATATACAGGGCCGTCTGAAGTTTGCCAATGAACATCTGAATGATTCAGAGGAGAACTGGGTGAAAGTGTTGTGGTCAGATGAGACCAAAATCGAGCTCTTTGGCATCAACTCAACTCAACTCGCCGTGTTTGGAGGAGGAGGAATGCTGCCTATGACCCCAAGAACACCATCCCCACCGTCAAACATGGAGGTGGAAACATTATGCTTTTGGGGTGTTTTTCTGCTAAGGGGACAGGACAACTTCACTGCATTAAAGGGACGATGGACGGGGCCATGTACCGTCAAATCTTGAGGGAGAACCTCGTTCCCTCTGCCAGGGCATTGAAAATGGGTCGTGGATGGGTATTCCAGCATGACAATGACCCAAAACACACGGCCAAGGCAACAAAGGAGTGGCTCAAGAAGAAGCACATTAAAGGTCCTGGAGTGGCCTAGCCAGTCTCCAGATCTTAATCCCATAGAAAATCTGTGGAGGGAGCTGAAGGTTCGAGTTGCCAAACGTCAGCCTCGAAACCTTAATGACTTGGAGAAGATCTGCAAAGAGGAGTGGGACAAAATCCCTCCTGAGATGTGTGCAAACCTGGTGGCCAACTACAAGAAACGTCTGACCTCTGTGATTGCCAACAACGGTTTTGCCACCAAGTACTAAGTCATGTTTTGCAGAGTGGTCAAATACTTATTTCCCTCATTAAAATGCAAATCAATTTATAACATTTTTGACATGCGTTTTTCTGGATTTTTTTGTTGTTATTCTGTCTCTCACTGTTCAAATAAACCTACCATTTAAAATTATAGACTGATCATGTCTTTGTCGGTGGGCAAACTTACAAAATCAGCAGGGGATCAAATACTTTTTTCCCTTACTGTACTAAATGGCACCCTATTCCCTATGGGCCCTGGTCAAAAGTTGTGCACTATATAGTGAATATGGTGCCGTTTGGGATACTCACAAAGACTATAGCCTTCTACTGTGTAAATGACCACAGCTATATGACCTCTCTGAAGGAACATAAACCACAATGATGATCACAAAGAAATGATAATAATATCAGATATGTTAAGGGCAGACAGAGCTAACTTTATCAGCGTTTATTAAACTTGTTCAGTAAATATTTCAAAAAGTGCATCTAGACAGAAAGCAGAACAATCCTTCCATCCCAGCCTTCGAAAAAAGGATCCAAGGACAACTTATCAAAACACTCAATAATAATAATGTTACTTTTTAAAACAGTAGTTGTGTAACAGACGGACTGACACAAACAGAGACAATGACAGGAGATGATTGTGTTTTAAAATCATATGTAAGGCTTTGTCCAAAACATGAGTAACAATGAAGTCATCCTATTGTTATGATCAACAACAGCTCTAAAACATTCACAAGAGTAAAACCTGGAGTATTGCCGGTATCGTTTTCCAGTATCGTCCAAGTTGCAGATATGCATTTTAGATCTGGTATCACTATACACATGTTGCACAACCTATCACCTATTCCTAAAAATCCTTCATTAAAATGCAACGCTGCAAAAATGTAACAAAAAGGCAATTTTTAATTTTTATACAATACACTCATGGTGGTCCCAATAATAAATATGAATATTAATTAATTTATATTAATTAAATTGCACCACAAAACAAGTTTAAACATGAACTTGACTCCTACATCAATGATAGTAATAATAATATGTTTTTCTGAGTCATGTGTCTCTCTATAGGCCAGGGAACAAAGGTCAAAGGTCATGGGGTCAGGGTTGGCAGGCAAATAAAGGTCACGGTAAATAATAAGGTTCACAGTAAAATAAAGTTGATGGTTAAACAATAAGGTTGATGGTTAAATATAGTTAATGGGCAGATAGGGTATAGGTGAACACTGATGGCACAAGTAAGGAAGAGAGGCAACGATGATATGATGATGAATGTATTTCTGTCCTTTCTATCCCTCAGCCTTAGTAGTAGTGATTAGAATGTTAGTAGATCGTCTTCCACTCTATAGAACATCTAGAAGAACGTCTGGTTCTATAGAAACCACAGTCATGTGAGTTAGTGTCTAATGTCGCCCTCTCCTGGTCACTATCTGGTGCTGAGTAACAACATGGCTGCTTTCGCTAAAAGTAGAGCCATGAAAACAGACTTGTCTGATGTTGGGACACAGTGAAGAGGGGGTTGGGGAGACAGTGAAGGAGTTGTAAGAGTTAGAGTAGGTTAGTAGGGAATGAAAGAAGGGGGTAAGAGTTAGAGTAGGTTAGAGTAGAGACTGTAGCCAAGGTGTGTAATAGTTTGTCTAGAAAGCAGTGATTTAGTTTCTGGAGTAAAGCTGGCATGACAGCATTATCATACATGCTGTAGGGAAAAACATTCAAGACATGGTTGATATTGGGTCTAAATCCGATGGATTACAAGAGCAACTACAATAAAACAGACTGACTGTTAGACCGGCTCAGTGATAACCAGGTTTAGTTACACACAATACTGAAAGTAATACCTATAGATCTTGTTCATCATAACCTATAGGGAGTTGAGCAGAGAGAGTGGTGGGGTGAGGACATGAAGATATTTAGAAGTGAAGATATGTAGAAGTTGGTAGTGCAGGGGTTCCCAAACTTTTTATTTAGATGTTTTGATTTTTTTTAAAATCACGACTCCACCATGTAGACAGTCTATTACAAATCAGTCTGACAGTACCTTTGGCAGTTTTTCAATCTGCAGGAAGTATGGTTTGAAGTGACTGGAAAGCATCAGAAAGGTATTGGGAAGTTCAGAAGATCATCAGGCAATCATTTTGTATGATCTTCTGTGTAGAAAATAACATCATCATTGATGAAGTTGTTCTCCTCCAGTCTGATTTAGTGCCTGGTCTTGTCCACTCTGTTCTAAGGAGGCTTGTGGCCTTTGTAGAGGGAAACAGAAGACACATACGTGTTCCTGAGAGTCTTATCTTTCATGATGGGGTCATAATATTTTGTAGCTTAAACCGTTCACAAGATAGAGCCACATTTGCCGAAAGAAAACAGAAACCGCTCTGTTTATTACAATCTAGCGGCTACCGGAGGTTACTAACGTAACCCCGGGGTTACCCCATTTTCAAATCTGGCGACCCCAACATGGGGCCGCGACCAATAGTTTGGGAAACGATGTGGTAGTGGATATGTAGGATCCAGTGTGCTTCTGTTTTTAACAACAGTCATTAGTGTGTGTGTGTGAGTCCTCAGTAGGGGTTGGAATGACACTACTTACTTAAAGTGGAGAAGCAAGTACAATAGCTGAAGCTGTCTAAACCTGCTAGTTTGATCCCTCTATACCCATACCTATCTAAACTACTCGTCCAATCTAACCATCTACTGCAAGTCTATCTATTTCAACCTCTGTTCCAGTCGAATCCTCTATATCAACCTTTGTTCCAATCTAATCATCTATATTAACTTCTGTTCCAGTCTAATCCTCTATATCAACCTCTGTTCCAGTCTAATCCTCTATATCAACCTTTGTTCCAATCTAATCTTCTATATCAACCTCTTTTCCAGTCTAATCCTCTATATCAACCTTTGTTCCAATCTAATCCTCTATATCAACCTCTGTTCCAGTCTAATCCTCTATATCAACTTCTGTTCCAGTCTAATCCTCTATATCAACCTCTGTTCCAGTCTAATCCTCTATATCAACCTCTGTTCCAATCTAATCTTCTATCTATTTCAACCTCTCGTGCAGCGGTGATAAAGTGCAGATCTACTAGAGAAGCAGGTTACACACAACAAAGCTACGGCAGAGAGATCTTAAAGCACAATACATTGTGAGCTAAACATATAAAAACCTACATTAAATAGCGCTAATTAAATGATACTACATAGTTAATCTGCTATCGACATAAATATCATTATAATACTATAGGACTCTGGTCGTCTTTCATGTCCATACTTCTCTCCGGCCTGGAAAGTTGGAGAGATAGGTCTACCTGTCTATGGTATCTATGTTTTCTGTCTGCAAAGAAAAACGTATTTTAGGGAAGGGAGCGGAATAAATGCAATAAATAAAATACCCTAGCGTGATATATATATATATATTAATATTTATATGTATTTATATATGTATAAGAAGTATGGTACAGACAATGGGTACTGCACTTGGCTTGACTGTGTTCAGTGGGTGAGTTGACAACAATGTACTCAGAAGTGATGCTAGCTAGCTAACTGTAGAAGCGCTAGCTAGCTTTAGCATCACATCAAAACAGAACTATCTAATGCTAGCTATGCTAACTGTAGAAGCGCTAGCGTTAGCATCCTATTATAACACAACAGATGCTAGCTGAGTTTAGCTGAAGGAGCTAGCTAGCTGTGATACTAGCCCTGGACAGCTAGCTTTAGTGTACCGTAATACATTCCTATGGGAGAACCGGACTGCTAGAAAACACTACACTACTGAGAAGAGAACACAGAGGAGAAAAGAGAGGACTGGGGGAACATGGTACTAGGTCTTAAATGGGGTTCTATGTGGTCTGTGTAGCTCCAGTAAAAGGGGGTAAGATAGGAGAAAAAGGTGGCCTGTAGCAGTGCATTCTCTTAGAGTTTAGCATTTGTATATGCGGAGGAGGATGGGCTTTCAACTACTGACGTAAAAACTACCGAATGGTGGAAGCTGAGCGTGTGTGTGTGTGTACACGTTGTGTGTGTACTGTATGTAAGTGTTTGGATGCGTTAGGAAGCGAATGGTTTGTGTATGCATGTGAATGCATGTGTACCTATGTATAGCCTATCTATTAATCATATATGTGTGTGTGTGTGTGTGTGTTTGTGTTAGACGCGGGTAAGGAAGGCTAGGTTGAGGGAGCCTGGTATTTGGATAGTCTCCAGGGCCAAAGAGGAGGGGTTGAAAGGGAAGGTGACGGGGTAGATGATCTTAGTGTCCATCAACAGCTGAGGAGTCTCACACCGGTCCCGCAAACGAGTCTGACAGAGAGAGAGAGAGAGAGAGAGAGAGAGAGAGAGAGAGAGAGAGAGAGAGAGAGAGAGAGAGAGAGAGAGAGAGAGAGAGAGAAGACAGAAAGAGAGAGAGGGAGATACAGAGAGGGAGATACAGAGAGGGAGGGAAGGAGAGGGAGAGAGAGAATATACACATTAGTTGCAGTTATTTATATGCAGACAGACAGACAGACAGACAGACAGACAAACAGACAGACAGACAGACAGACAGACAGACGGACGGACGGGTCTTACCTGTATGGTTCGTATGAAGGTAACAGACACCCTCTCTTCAAACTCGTTGACTGGAGTGTACAGGTTCAACACCTTCACAATCTGGGAACACAGAAACACAGATACAAACTTCATTAGTTGACCTTGAACTATTAACTCAACTGTCAAAGACTCCAGTCACCCTAGTCATAGACTGTTCTCTCTGCTACCGCATGGCAAGCGGTTCCCGGAGCGCCAAGTCTAGGTCCAAAAGGCTTCTTGATTTGATTTGATCCCCTGTCCCATTCTCCGCAGTGATTGGCCTTGATTGGTCAGTTGAGTACCTGAGGGCTGGGATTGGTTAGTTAAGGACCTGAGTGGTAGAGAGGGCTGTAATTGGTTAGTTCAGTACCTGAGCGGTAGAGGGCTGTGATTGGCTAGTTTAGTACCTGAGCGGTAGAGAGGGCTGTTATTGGCTAGTTAAGTACATGAGCGGTAGAAAGGGCTCTAATTGGTTAGTTTAGTACATGAGCAGTATAGTGAGCTGTGATTGGTTACCTGAGATGTGGAGAGGCTGTTGCACATGGAGCAGATGGCCTCGGCGTCTTCGTCCGTCTTCTTCTTGACTTGCAGAAGCTGAGCAGCCTGAATCAGAGGCTCCAGAGTCTCCTTGGCTCCACACAGCATCAGAGACTTGTCACGCAGCCACTCCTCCAGCTGACTCACGTTATACCTGGTACAAACACATTATATACGTTACACACACACACACACTATACACACATTAGACACTGTCTGTCTATACATACTAATCCACATTCCACCCTCTCTGAACCTACCTGATCTGCATGCCCTTGCTCCAGGAGCACATGTCTTTCCGCAGTAGCAGATTGTTGAGAGTCACAGCTCCAATGATGTAGAACTGCTGCTTCACAACCTGGGGGTCAGAACACAACCAAGCACCAGGGTCAGACACATGCACACACACAGGATCAGACACATGCACACACACGCGTGCACACACACACACGTGCACACACCTGTTTGATGAGTTCAGGGTCGGTGCCGTGCTGACACATGGTGGAGTGGAAAGCGCTGAGCTGGCGTAAGATGGATTCCAGCGTGTAGGTTCCCTCGTCAGCGATGCTCGATGTCCGTTTACGCAGACCGGTCGGCTTAACCCCCGACACACCCTGGATGGTCTCATGCTCCAACATACCAGAGACTGAGACACACACACACACACACGTTAGTGGTGTGATCCTACACACACAGGACACACACACACACACAGCGTGGTATACTCACCGATCATGGGCTGTAGGATGTTCTCCATGCATTTGATGAGCTGCTGGTAGATCTGAATGGCCAGGTCACTGAGGACCTGACGGTACTCAGCCAGGTCAAAGTTAGACAGGCAGTGATCATTCTGCTTAGGAGTGTTGTGCTTCATAAACGACTGCAGGAACAGAGAGGAGGAGGAGAAAGAGAGAGAAACAGACACAAACAAGTTGGAGCAACGCAAGAATAAAGTGTGTCTGTGTTTTGGGGTGTACCTCATCTCCGCTGTACTGTTTGAGACTGTGTGTGTGTGTGTGTCTCGGTCTGTAAGCATTTGGTTGTGTATTTGTTTTAGCATTTGTTTGTGTGTGTGTGTGTCGTCTCGGTCTGTAAGCATTTGTGTGTGTGTGTGTGTGTGCTGGGTCCTGTCTCACCTCATCTCCGCTGTACTGTTTGAGACAGTGTAGGAAGCGGCAGGTGTTGGACAGCCAGAAGGAGACTGTCTCAAAGTCATCCCCCCGTTTCTGACAGAGGATAAAGAGGAGAGGGACAATTAGAAGAGATGGATATGCAGTATGGTTACTAGTGGAACTACAGGGTTACTACACAAGTATAACAGCAACTTACTGTAGTGTTACTGACATCATAGGGTGTGCGCCCCAAATGGCACCCTGTTCCCTATATAGTGCACTACTTTTGACCTGAGCCCTATGGACCCTGGTCAAAAGTAGTGCACTATAAAGGGAATAGGTTGCCATTTGGGACACAGCATAGATCAATATCAAAGGCACCCCCCCACACGCACCTTGAGTATCTTCTTGATGCTGTTGATGGTAGATGTGAGCAGGGTCCTGACCTTCTGGTCATCGTTGACATAGTCAGCATGTCTCAGACACATGAAGAGGATGTAGGCTGGGAGGCCTGGGATCAGATTCACCGCTACACCACGAGGCTTCAACTCTGTTAGAGATAATTGATTGTTACAATAGACTATTGGATTATCTATATATATGCCTGTATCTATGTATGAACAGAAAAACGTATTTCTAACACTCATAGAGAGAGATAGAGAGAGAGAGAGAGAGAGAGAGGTGGTGAGAGAGACGGATAAAAGAGAGAGTGCAAGATTGAGAATGGTTAGAGGTCGGGGTTAGAGGTCAGAGTGGAGGTTACATACCCAGTATGAGGTTCTTAACCAGTTTCAGCTCATCCTCCTTCTTGTACTCCAACATTCCCTGGAAGTCTTTCTCCCGACGAGGAATGTTCACTGGACGGACCGTCTCTTCAACCATCTGACCCGGAGATATAGTCTCACCCTGGCCAGCTACACACACACACACACACACACACACACACACACACACACACACACACACACACACACACACACACACACGTTTAGGTACATATACACACGGTTAGATATACACAAGTTCAGGTCCAACAGTCACCCATCTACACAGACGGTCAGGTACGTCTCCTTCCTTACCTCCCATTTCTCCAATCTTCTTAGAGAACACCTTCAGCTGTTTCTTAAGCTTACGGATAGTCTTATCCTGCTTCTCCAGCTGTTCCATGAGGTCCTGAGAGAGAGAGAGAGAGAGAGGTGAGATCGGCAGCAATCGATCAGTTTATCAAAGCGAAGGGATCAGCGGTCAAACAAGAAGCTGACAAAGGTCAAAGTTCAGACAAAAAACAGGCTCCATTACCCAGTGGGTTGGAGAAAGAGAGGGGGTTGATTTAAAATAGGGGGTACTTATTTGGTCCTCTGTGGGGTTAGAGAGAGTCGGGGTGCTGATTTGAAACAAGGCTTGGCTGTGTGTTAACAGAGAGAAGAGGTGCTGGGTTTAACACATTGACCTCCTGTGTGAGTTAGAAAGAAGAGGTGCTGGGTTTAACACATTGACCTCCTGTGTGAATTAGAGAGAAGAGGTGCTGGGTTTAACACATTGACCTCCTGTGTGAATTAGAGAGAAGAGGTGCTGGGTTTAACACATTGACCTCCTATGTGAGTTAGAGAGAAGAGGTGCTCTACTGGATTTGTCTGCCATGGGTTAACACACACTGCTGCAGAGTTAGAGTAGAAATCTGACACAGCTCCATAAAAAACACACACCAAACTCTGTTAGTGGTCACACACGTGCAGAGAAACACACACAATGTCCTTAGAGACTCTACATACAACCATCCGTCGTAATATGTTGACTTTGGCGCTGCGATATGCTGTTGGATCCTCAGTCAGCAGCATCTCCTGTTAGGTGACAGCCACACACATCAGAGTGTGTTCTCACAGGACACACACCTGGGTGGTGTCGGACACAGTACCACTACTGACCAATAAGGGAAGTGCTGGTTGATGGCACCAGGTTTTCTTTGGTGGGGCCAGTGATCATGTATGAGTATGTGAGTGTGTTCATGTATCCCTGACCTTTTGAATGTTTAAATAATTTTTGCAAAAGTAATACAATTTGTGTTTTGAAATGTGTGTGCATGTGACTGTATGTGTGTACACGTTTGCATGTTTGTAAGCGTGTGTATACACGGGAGTGTACAAAACATTAAGGACACCTTCCTAATATTGAGTTGCACCCCCCCCCTTTCCCCTCAGAACAGCCTTAAATTTGTCGGGGCATGGACTCTACAAGGTCTCGAAAGTGTTCCACAAGGATGCTGGCCCATGTTGACTCCAATGCTTCCCACAGTTGTGTCAAGTTGGCTAGATGTTTGGGTGGTGGACCATTCTTGATACACACGGGAAACTGTTGAGCGTGAAAAACCCAGCAGCGTTGCAGTTCTTGACACAAACCAGTGCACCTGGCACCTACTACCATACCCCGTTCAAAGGCACTTCAATGTTTTGTCTCGCCCATTCACCCTCTGAATGGCACACATACACAATCCATGTCTCAATTGTCTTAAGGCTTAAAAATCCTTCTTTAACTTGTCTCCTCCCCTTCATCTACACTGATTGAAGTGGATTTAACAAGTGACATCAACAAGGGATCATAGCTTTCACCTGGTCAGTCTAGGTCATGGAAAGAGCAGGTGTCCTTAATGTTTTGTACACTCAGTGCATGTCTGTATGTGTGTATATGAGTGTGTACATGTGTCTGTATACTATGTGTGTGTGTGTGTGTGTGTGTGTGTGTGTAAGCGTGTGTGTGTGTAACGTACCAGGTTTTCGTTGGTGAGTCGTGTGATCTCATGCTGTAGACTAGCCTCTATGCGTGCCTCTGGTGGAAGCTGCAGGTTTTGGGCCAGCAGCTGTTGTTGACGGTTATTCTCCTCTTTAACACTCTGTAACTCCCCTCGCAACACCTCCACCTCGTTGTCATAGCTACGCCGCTGCTGCTGCATCTGGCCCTCCAACAGTCTGAGAGGGGGGGATGGAGAGAGAAGAAGAAGAAGAATTCTTAGAACTACTATAGGAGGTTGGGAAAGCAGGAAGGAGAAAATATGTGATGAGGGAGCAAGAGTCAACAGCCCCACACCATCCCTGGTCCACACACACACACACACACACACACACACACGGTTAACCTGTTGGTCTCTTTTAACCCTTCATATACCAGCCACAGCTCTCCGTCCTCATTCAGCCTATGGAAGTCAGCAGTGGGAGATCTGACACAAAAACAAAGGAAAGAAAGGGAACATAAAAAAGGCAAAATAAAGAGGAGGACTAGGGGAGGTGGGGTGGTGGTGGACTAGGGGAGGTGGGGTGGTGGTGGACTAGGGGAGGTGGGGTGGTGGTGGACTAGAGGAGGTGGGGTGGTGGTGGACTAGAGGAGGTGGGGTGGTGGTGGACTAGAGGAGGTGGGGTGGTGGTGGACTAGAGGAGGTGGGGTGGTGGTGGACTAGGGGAGGTGGGGTGGTGGTGGACTAGAGGTGGCGGGGTGGTGGTGGACTAGAGGAGGTGGGGTGGTGGTGGACTAGGGGAGGTGGGGTGGTGGTGGACTAGGGGAGGTGGGGTGGTGGTGGACTAGGGGAGGTGGGGTGGTGGTGGACTAGAGGTGGCGGGGTGGTGGTGGACTAGAGGAGGTGGGGTGGTGGTGGACTAGGGGAGGTGGGGTGGTGGTGGACTAGAGGAGGTGGGGTGGTGGTGGACTAGGGGAGGTGGGGTGGTGGTGGACTAGAGGAGGTGGGGTGGTGGTGGACTAGGGGAGGTGGGGTGGTGGTGGACTAGGGGAGGTGGGGTGGTGGTGGACTAGAGGAGGTGGGGTGGTGGTGGACTAGAGGAGGTGGGGTGGTGGTGGACTGGAGGAGGTCGGGTGGTGGTGGACTAGGGGAGGTGGGGTGGTGGTGGACTAGAGGAGGTGGGGTGGTGGTGGACTAGGGGAGGTGTGGTGGTGGTGGACTAGGGGAGGTGGGGTGGTGGGGGACTAGAGGAGGTGGGGTGGTGGTGGACTAAGGGAGGTGGGGTGGTGGTGGACTAGGGGAGGTGGGGTGGTGGTGGACTAGAGGAGGTGGGGTGGTGGTGGACTAGGGGAGGTGGGGTGGTGGTGGACTAGAGGAGGTCGGGTGGTGGTGGACTAGGGGAGGTGGGGTGGTGGTGGACTAGAGGAGGTGGGGTGGTGGTGGACTAGGGGAGGTGTGGTGGTGGTGGACTAGGGGAGGTGGGGTGGTGGGGGACTAGAGGAGGTGGGGTGGTGGTGGACTAGGGGAGGTGGGGTGGTGGTGGACTAGGGGAGGTGGGGTGGTGGGGGACTAGAGGAGGTGGGGTGGTGGTGGACTAGAGGAGGTGGGGTGGTGGTGGACTAGAGGAGGTGGGGTGGTGGGGGACTAGAGGAGGTGGGGGACTAGAGGAGGTGGGGTGGTGGTGGACTAGGGGAGGTGGGGTGGTGGGGGACTAGAGGAGGTGGGGTGGTGGTGGACTAGGGGAGGTGGGGTGGTGGTGGACTAGGGGAGGTGGAGGACTAGGGGTGGACTAGGGGAGGTGGGGTGGGGGTGGACTAGGGGAGGTGGGGTGGTGGTGGACTAGGGGAGGTGTGGTGGTGGTGGACTAGGGGAGGTGGGGTGGTGGTGGACTAAGGGAGGTGGGGTGGTGGTAGACTAGAGGAGGTGGGGTGGTGGTGGACTAAGGGAGGTGGGGTGGTGGTAGACTAGAGGAGGTGGGGTGGTGGTGGACTAGGGGAGGTGGGGTGGTGGTGGACTAGAGGAGGTGGGGTGGTGGTGGACTAAGGGAGGTGGGGTGGTGGTGGACTAGGGGAGGTGGGGTGGTGGTGGACTAGAGGAGGTGGGGTGGTGGTGGACTAGGGGAGGTGGGGTGGTGGTAGACTAGAGGAGGTGGGGTGGTGGTGGACTAGAGGAGGTGGGGTGGTGGTGGACTAGGGGAGGTGGGGTGGTGGTAGACTAGGGGAGGTGGGGTGGTGGTGGACTAGAGGAGGTGGGGTGGTGGTGGACTAGGGGAGGTGGGGTGGTGGTGGACTAGAGGAGGTGGGGTGGTGGTGGACTAGGGGAGGTGGGGTGGTGGTGGACTAGAGGAGGTGGGGTGGTGGTGGACTAGAGGAGGTGGGGTGGTGGTGGACTAGAGGAGGTGGGGTGGTGGTGGACTAGGGGAGGTGGGGTGGTGGTGGACTAGAGGAGGTGGGGTGGTGGTGGACTAGGGGAGGTGGGGTGGTGGTGGACTAGGGGTGGACTAGGGGAGGTGGAGGACTAGGGGTGGACTAGGGGAGGTGGGGTGGGGGTGGACTAGGGGAGGTGGGGTGGTGGTGGACTAGGGGAGGTGTGGTGGTGGTGGACTAGGGGAGGTGGGGTGGTGGTGGACTAAGGGAGGTGGGGTGGTGGTAGACTAGAGGAGGTGGGGTGGTGGTGGACTAAGGGAGGTGGGGTGGTGGTAGACTAGAGGAGGTGGGGTGGTGGTGGACTAGGGGAGGTGGGGTGGTGGTGGACTAAGGGAGGTGGGGTGGTGGTGGACTAGAGGAGGTGGGGTGGTGGTGGACTAGGGGAGGTGGGGTGGTGGTGGACTAGAGGAGGTGGGGTGGTGGTGGACTAGGGGAGGTGGGGTGGTGGTAGACTAGAGGAGGTGGGGTGGTGGTGGACTAGAGGAGGTGGGGTGGTGGTGGACTAGGGGAGGTGGGGTGGTGGTAGACTAGGGGAGGTGGGGTGGTGGTGGACTAGAGGAGGTGGGGTGGTGGTGGACTAGGGGAGGTGGTGGACTAGAGGAGGTGGGGTGGTGGTGGACTAGGGGAGGTGGGGTGGTGGTGGACTAGGGGAGGTGGGGTGGTGGTGGACTAGGGGAGGTGGGGTGGTGGTAGACTAGGGGAGGTGGGGTGGTGGTGGACTAGAGGAGGTGGGGTGGTGGTGGACTAGGGGAGGTGGTGGACTAGAGGAGGTGGGGTGGTGGTGGACTAGGGGAGGTGGGGTGGTGGTGGACTAGAGGAGGTGGGGTGGTGGTGGACTAGGGGAGGTGGTGGACTAGAGGAGGTGGGGTGGTGGTGGACTAGGGGAGGTGGGGTGGTGGTGGACTAGGGGAGGTGGGGTGGTGGTGGACTAGGGGAGGTGGGGTGGTGGTGGACTAGGGGAGGTGGGGTGGTGGTGGACTAGAGGAGGTGGGGTGGTGGTGGACTAGAGGAGGTGGGGTGGTGGTGGACTAGAGGAGGTGGGGTGGTGGTGGACTAGAGGAGGTGGGGTGGTGGTGGACTAGAGGAGGTGGGGTGGTGGTGGACTAGGGGAGGTGGGGTGGTGGTGGACTAGAGGAGGTGGGGTGGTGGTGGACTAGAGGAGGTGGGGTGGTGGTGGACTAGGGGAGGTGGGGTGGTGGTGGACTAGGGGAGGTGGGGTGGTGGTGGACTAGGGGAGGTGGGGTGGTGGTGGACTAGGGGAGGTGGGGTGGTGGTGGACTAGAGGAGGTGGGGTGGTGGTGGACTAGGGGAGGTGGGGTGGTGGTGGACTAGAGGAGGTGGGGTGGTGGTGGACTAGAGGAGGTGGGGTGGTGGTGGACTAGGGGAGGTGGGGTGGTGGTGGACTAGGGGAGGTGGGGTGGTGGTGGACTAGGGGAGGTGGGGTGGTGGTGGACTAGGGGAGGTGGGGTGGTGGTGGACTAGGGGAGGTGGGGTGGTGGTGGACTAGAGGAGGTGGGGTGGTGGTGGACTAGAGGAGGTGGGGTGGTGGTGGACTAGAGGAGGTGGGGTGGTGGTGGACTAGGGGAGGTGGGGTGGTGGTGGACTAGAGGAGGTGGGGTGGTGGTGGACTAGAGGAGGTGGGGTGGTGGTGGACTAGAGGAGGTGGGGTGGTGGTGGACTAGGGGAGGTGGGGTGGTGGTGGACTAGAGGAGGTGGGGTGGTGGTGGACTAGAGGAGGTGGGGTGGTGGTGGACTAGAGGAGGTGGGGTGGTGGTGGACTAGGGGAGGTGGGGTGGTGGTGGACTAGAGGAGGTGGGGTGGTGGTGGACTAGAGGAGGTGGGGTGGTGGTGGACTAGGGGAGGTGGGGTGGTGGTGGACTAGGGGAGGTGGGGTGGTGGTGGACTAGGGGAGGTGGGGTGGTGGTGGACTAGAGGAGGTGGGGTGGTGGTGGACTAGGGGAGGTGGGGTGGTGGTGGACTAGGGGAGGTGGGGTGGTGGTGGACTAGGGGAGGTGGGGTGGTGGTGGACTAGAGGAGGTGGGGTGGTGGTGGACTAGAGGAGGTGGGGTGGTGGTGGACTAGGGGAGGTGGGGTGGTGCAGTTCATGACATGACAGACATGGTCTAGTCTCATGCTGTGTGTGTGTGTGTGTGTGTGTGTGTGTGTGTGTGTGTGTGTGTGTGTGTGTGTGTCAGCTTGTTCTGCTTAGTATACTGAATAAATGTGTGTTTAGAACAGGGGTTGGAACCGGTTCAGGGAACAGAACGGAAAACCGAAAAATAAATAAATTTTTCAAGGAACAGAATCAGAACAAAAGTGATCTATACTGTTCCGGAACAGAACCGTTATTTTAAAAGCATGGAACCGGTTAATAACGTTATTTTACTTTCCATGCATTTTTTTCCAGTCCAAACAAAAAGCGCAACATTTACATTTGACATTTTAGTCATTTAGCAGACGCTCTTATCCAGAGCGACTTACAGTTAGTGAGTCCATACATTTTTCATACAACAAAGCGCATATGCAAAGCCCTCACACTCTGTCACTCAGAAACGTATTCCAGTGTCTGCCTGTGTGTGTGTGTGTAGGCTACCTGCCCCTCAGAAGCGTAGTCTACTAGCCTACTGACGTTACACGCCTGATTCAGAATTGTTTTATTAGAGAAGAATGGATTAACCTTTTCAATGCTAGTTAAGGACACTATAGTTATCATGTTTCACATTGGATTTATTAACTACAAAAAGGTAAGACGTGTTTTGATTTTAATTCTGGTGCCGCTCTGCACAAACAAGCTTGTTAGCTAGCTAGCTGATCCAACGTTAAGACAACTTTCCGAAGTTCAAAGACATTCAAAGTTCCTTCATATAAGCCGTATAATTCTGTGGGCCTAATTCAGATGATGCATGTCATAACAACAAGATGCCCAGATGTGTTTCAAGCCTCCTCCAGCCTCTCTCATTCTCTCCCCACCCGCAACATTTCAGTCGCATCCAACACCCTACACTCGTCTGTCCAACGCATGAAAATAGCTTGTCCGCTCCATAGCAAGCTGCTGTATCCTCACTGATTGGTGAAGTCATTTAATGTCGAGCTAACTGTAAAAATTTCAATTTCAGAGGTTTAAAAAGGAACAGAAAGGAATTATTTAAACCGTCACTTTTTGTTGGGTTCGAACCGGTTCAAAACGTTTTTCTTCTGGTCGGAACAGTGGAACGGAAACAAAAAATGTATGGTTCTGTTCAGAACAAAACAATTGGAAAATAATATTGGTTCCAACCCCTGGTTCAGAACAAGCAAAATTAACAAAATTTGAAATGACAAGGATTCTTAATGCAACTTAACACATAGGGTGGTAGCAACATGATGGAACTAAGTAACACAACACAACACAGGGAAACACATGGTTGGTAAAGATGCAGGTTTGGTTCCATGCAGAAGAAGACATTTCATAGAGCTGATTAGTAATTTAGAGTCTGTGGATCATTCATGCCTAACCCTAAACCCATACGGAGGCTAACCTAGCATAGCCTCAACATGCTAGTTAGATGACCAATGCTATGTAGGCTAACCTAGCTATGCTTAATCTCCATGCTAGTTAGATGACCAATGCTACGGAGGCTAACCTAGCTTAGCGTCATCATCATACTAGTTAGTAGGCCGGCTTACGCCGCCTTTGCCGCTTACAGTACAGTACAGGTTAGGCATCGCCTGGCGTGCAAAATAAGCAGACCCACTGCTACTGAAGCAAACCTAGCTTAGTGTAATCACCTACATAATATAGCATTAATATAGCATTCAATATCAGCCAGCCATCATCAACTGTATTAGCCTATCCAATAAAAAGCCTCCACTCAGTCTTGCTCAATCCCCATTGGTCAGCGTGGCCATGCATGCTCCGCCTCATGATGCAAAGGCCACATCTGATTGGTTACCTGAGCCGATTAAGGAGCTCATTGGCTTCTAGTGGTTTACGCAAGAACCTGGGAGATCTGCGCAAAACAGAGAGAGTAGTTCACACATACACAGTTCTCAAACACATACAGATCACACACACCAAGTGTACTCATGGAGTACGTCACACATACTGGTGGAGAGTTTGTACTGTAATGAGTCCTCCGTGGCACTCTGGGGGGGAGGAAGGGAAAGGGGGAGAGAAAGGTAAAGAGGGTGACAGAGAGAAGGAGATAGAGGGGGAGGGAAAGCGAGAGAGGGAAAAAGAGAGATGTACCTGTTGGTCTCTTTGAGTCCTAGATAAGCCTGAGTGATTGCACCAGAGTCCTTCATCTTATGGACATCCTCTACATAGTGCACTGGCTCTGTCATTGTCTCCTTGAGAGGGATGACATGGAGGGGGATGAGAGAGAGACAGAGAAAGAGTGAGAGAAAAAGAACCATCAGTCATGTAGATAAGACAGAAAACAGAGAGTCAGAGAACAGAGCAGACAGTATGACACTATTATTCCACTTTAATCTTGACCCATCCAGTATTGTGAACCTAAAGACTATACATACGGTGGGGTTACATGCAAATAATCAGTGGCACGTGTGTGTGTGGGCACATTAAGCTAGTCATTCCCAGAGCATGCAGTCAGCAGGGGAGTTCTAGTACCTTCTCATCCTTTAGGAAGACATGGGAGGAGAGAGAGACAGTAGAACAGAAGAGAGAAGAGACTGGAGTGTTAGAAGCATTGTTAGTGCAGTGGACAGACATGAAAGGGTTTATGTGTGTGTGTGTGTGTGTGTGTGTGTGTGTGTGTGTGTGTGTATCTCTGCAGGTCTGTGTGTATATATGCGTGTCTGTGCATGTGTCAGTGTGTGTGTTTACACGTGTCTGTGTATATGCGTGTGTGTGTGTATGGATCCCTCCATGTCTCCTACCTTGTGCTGCATGGCCTCCTTCTGAGAGACCAGTTGGGATCGTAGAATCAGCACCTCCTCTTTCCGCACCTCCAGCTCCTCGCAGGAAGAGTTCAGTTGGTCCATGAGAACTTTGTAAGGTGGACTTCCTGGTGCACCTGCCCCAGCGCCTGCATTACCCAGCAGGCTCTGCCTCATGGCGGTCAAGTCGTGCTTCAGCTTCTTGTTCTCCGAATCCAGCTCCTGGCGCTGTGAAATAAAGATGGATGCCGCCGGCGGCAGGCAGAGAATTAATACACACCCATAGAGATGGCAATGTCAATGCTAAAATGGGTTATATCATCTAGAGATCTCTATCTATCTCTATGTACACAGCACACTCACCCAGCTAATACAGTCCCAAATCAACCCCTAGCCCCGTGATGGGCAACTGGCAGGCCCCGGGGCCCTTGAGCCTCGAGCTGTTGCCCACCACTGCCCTAGGCCTTAAGTCCTAGCCCCCACCCACTACCCACTAGAGTAGATGAGTAGATTGGATATTTATTCGGATTCCAATACAATACCTTGAGCGACTCGTACTCCAGTTCTGCTCCACGAGATTTCCTATGCTCCTCATCATCCTGACACACAGACAGAGAGACAGAAAGAGCGGTCCGACAGTAAAGTAAGTAAGAATGTGGTTGTAATACAGTAATACTGCATAGTATTGTAGTAATATTGTGTAGTACTGTCGCTGTACCCTGACTCTAGCCCGCTGGAACTGCTCCTCCTTGTTCTCGAGCTCGTTGCGGAGAGAGGATTTCTCCTGCTCCAGCTCCGTCACGCGCTTCTGCAGCTTCAGAGTCAGAGACGTGTCCATGCCCCGGGTCACATCCTGTCACAACAGGAAGTGATGTCAGAGACAGGAAGGACACTGACAGGCGGAGCTTCGGGGCATCATCAGGGCATTAAAGACATTAGCTGTCAACACTAAAATGTTACAGAACGTTTTTTACTGTATGATTACCAATTCTGCAGGGTTGTAGTTGTAATAACTGTTAAAATAACTACAGAACAGTTTGAAGCAACATAAACAGGTTTTTGTAACATTTTCTAATGGTTAGAGGATGTTCCTGTCTAAGTCCCACCCCACTCACTTCTCCATGTCGGGAGCTTTCTTCTGATTCGGCGAACTCGGAGTTGTAGGTGCACTCTGATCCGTTGCTGCTGTGGGTGGAGTCTGTTCTCCTGTGGCCGGGCTTGGGCACACTCTAAAGAAAGGAGGGGCAAGGGGACGTTAGTGTGTATGTGTGTGTTTGTGGTGTGGTGCAGTGTGTTTGTGTTGTGTGTGTGTGTAGCATGGTGGGGTGGTGTGGCGTGTCTGTAAGTGTGTAAGTATGTGTGGTATGGTTCAGTCCAGTGAGTGTGAAAATGTTGACATGCTATACGTGTGCCTCCTACCACAGAGAGTGTGATTTCTTCCTTGAGGTCGTCGTAGCGTTCCTCCAGTCTCAGGTGTTCTGTTAGGAGGTTCTGGTAGCGAGACCTCTCCTCGTTCAGATCGCTCTCCAACTGCTGAGTCTCCTCCGCTAATGCACGAGCCATTTTCTCTGAGAGGGGGAGGAGGGTGAGACGGGGAGGGAGGGAGATTGAAAGGGGGTAGGGGGGAGAGGGGGAGGACAGAGGACAGAGAGAAGAAAGGAAAGAGGGAGAGGGGGAGAGAGAGGAGAAAGAAGACATTTTCAGCATGCGTGGGGAACATATCATAAATTCTCTGTATGGAACTTCAACAATGAATGTGATTGGTCTAAAAGTATTAACACGGAATGTGATAGGTCTAAAGATAGTAACAATGAATGTGATTGTTCTAAAGCTAGTAACAGTGAATGTGATTGGTCTAAAGCTAGTAACAGTGATTGGTTGGTACCTGTCATCTGCTGGCTCTGTTCTTTGATCATTCGGTTCAGGTCGTCTTTCTCGGTCTTCAGCAGACCATTCTGCTCCTTCAGCTCTGCTACCATCTACACACAAAAGAGAACATACTTAAATCAAGTCTACCACAGCCTATTGGTCAGTAATCCATCAATTTGAGAATACTAGCAGATCTGGGTCAAATAGTTTCAAATATTTAAAGATGCACTTGATTAGCTGGACCAATGTGCAGAGTGGGTGGAGATTGAGAACATTTCCATTGGTTCCAGTGTACAAGGTGAGACAAATCAAGTGCATCTTCAGTATTTGACAGATGTTCTGTATCTGACCCAGGTCTGGACCCTAGGGACATTGGGGATGAGTTGATTTCCCTGGGCTTCTGGAGGACTGCTCTACTGTACTGCACAGCTAGCACTAGTCTACCTGCTCTCGACTACTAGTCTACCTGTCTCACCTGCACCAAGGCAATGGCCTCCCAGCCCGCCATGTACCCAGTCTGCAGTAGATTCCCCTGGGTCCTAAACCATTGAACCACGACACAAACACTGTATCCTCTGGCAAAATCATCTTTACACATTCTTATACAAACTTGTCACATTTCTATAGGGCCACTATGGGGAATATGTATGAAAGGGAGCCATTTCACTTAAATATATCTGAGAAGTGACTGGAGGAGAGAAGATGAAGAGATGACTTGAGTAGGTGAGAAATGTTCTATCCCACCACCCTCCTCACCCCACCTCACCCTCTCCCTAACCCCCTCCTCACCCCACCTCACCCTCTCCCTAACCCCCTCCTCACCCCACCTCACCCTCTCCCTAACCCCCTCCTCACCCCACCTCACCCTCTCCCCAACCCCCCTCCTCACCCCTCACCTTTTCCATCTCATCCCTGTACTTGGTAGCCCAGTCCTCTATGGTCTTCTTCTCTTTCTGGGTGGTGGTCAGCTCCTTCCTCAGCTTCTCCAGCTCCTCCAGAAGGGAAGTGACACGGTTGGCGTTGTTCTTGGCTTCCTCTTCTATCCCCTTCAGCTTAGACACCTCCACCTTCAGCTTCTCACTCTCCACCGCGTGGGACGTCTCCAGACAGTTCAGCCGCTCGCTAGTCACACGGTTGTCTTTAGCCTGGGGGGAGGGAGAGGATGAGGGGAAGGAGAGAGAGAGAGGTAGGGTTAGTCCATTTTAATGTAATGTGTGAAGATGCATATTCTATTCTTTTTGAGCAGTCACTCTTGGAGGAGAGTTTGTTATTAGGGTGGCTACTTCCAGCTGCAAAAAGATCAAAAATGTCCGCCTGGTTTCCACAGAGCCTCACCTGTTCGTCTAACTTCCTCTGCAGCTGCATGATCTTGTTCTCCATGCCGACGTTAAGCTTCTTGAAGTGTTCAACGGAGCGGGCCTCGATTTTCAGCTTCTTCAGCTCTTTCTTGGCCTTCATCCTCCTGATGCAGCACTGCAGATAGACGATGGCTCGCAGGGAGCGCTTGTACCGCTGTCTGGCCAGCCAGCCACGCACGTGTTTCTGGATGAACACAGCTTTGTGGTTACGCAGCAACTGTGGAGAGAGAGAGAGAAAGAGAGAGTTAGTTCCTGTGAATGTAATGTGAGCGTTCTGGTGTTGCTGAACTCTTATTGGTCTCCTGGGCTTCATCTTGCTGTTAATCCACAACAACAGGAGATCTATCTACTTTCTACCTAATATAACAGACGAGTGATGACAGAGACAGAGAAAGAGAGGCAGAGAGTGAGAGAGCGGCAGAGAGAGAGACATATACAGATGCACAGAAAGATAGAGACAGAGTGTTGATAGAAAGACAGAGAGAGCAATAGAAAGTGGTATCCTAGCAGGGTTATGTTAAAGAGGTCAGCTGTGTGTGTCAGTCAGTGGGACAGTCCCTAACTACTGCCATGTCACCTGACCCTAACATGGCCCCAGTGACCAGAGAGACACCAGCCTAGCTCTCCCTAGCTCCCAGTGACCAGAGAGACCCCAGCCTAGTTCTCTCCCTAGTTCCCAGTAACCATAAAGACACCAGCCTAGATCTCTCCCTAGCTCCCAGTGACCAGAGAGACACCAGCCTAGTTCTCTCCCTAGCTCCCAGTGACCAGAGAGACACCAGCCTAGTTCTCTCCCTAGCTCCCAGTGACCAGAGAGACACCAGCCTAGTTCTCTCCCTAGTTCCCAGTAACCATAAAGACACCAGCCTAGATATCTCCCTAGCTCCCAGTGACCAGAGAGACACCAGCTGAGTTCTCTCCCTAGCTCCCTGGGAGTGGTCCAGGTATGAGGGTGACTGGTGACTCACGTCCATCCAACGTTGCACTGGAGTTATTTATAAACCACACTGCTGACAGACATGCAGGAGGGCTGCGTTATTAGCTGGCAGTGCTAGGAGTGTGTATGTGTGAGTTGGTTCTTCTATCCTTGTGGGGACCTAAAATCACAAAATCTCCCCCCACAAAGATAGTAAAACAAGGAAAAAGGCTATTTTAAGCTTAGGGGTTTGGTTTAGGGTTACAATTAGGGTTAGGGTTACAATTAGCGTTAGGGTAAGGGGCTAGTGGTTAGGTTTAGGGTTAGGAGTTAGGTTTAGGGTTAAAGTTAAGATTAGGGTTATGGTAAGGGAAAATATAATTTTTAATGGAAATAAATGTTAGGTCCCCACGAGGATAGAAGAACATAACGTGTGTGTGTGTATATAGTGTATGCGTCTCTCACCCCTTGGTATTTCTGTCGGGCCATGTATGCTCTGAGGATAGTCTGCATGACCAGGGCAGCAGCCTGCTTCTGGAGGTACAGTTTCCTCTGGACACACATCCTCTGGAACTTCTGGATGGTGATGGCTGCCAGGGTCTGACGCATGTACTTAACCAGACTGGGGGAGGAGAGAGAAAGAGGGGAGGCAGGGGAGAGAGTGAGAGAGGGGAGGCGGACAGAGGCGGCAGGAGAGAGGGGAGGCGGACAGAGGAGGAGGAGAGAGGGGAGGCGGACAGAGGCGGCAGGAGAGAGAGAGAGAGAGAGAGAGAGAGAGAGAGAGAGAGAGAGAGAGAGAGAGAGAGAGAGAGAGAGAGAGAGAGAGAGAGAGAGAGAGAGAGAGAGAGAGAGAGAGAGAGAGAGAGAGAGAGAGAGAGAGAAGGCAGGGGGGAGAGGAGAGGCAGGGGGGAGAGAGAAGGGGGAGAGGGGAGGCAGGGGAGAGTGAGAGAGGGGAGGGGGAGAGGAGGGAGAGGGGAGACAGGGGAGAGAGAGAAGGAGACAGAGGAGAGCGAGAGCGAGAAAGGGAAGATGGACAGAGGAGGCCAGGGGAGAGAGAGAGAGAAAGGGAAGGTGGACAGAGGAGGCAGGGGAGAGAGAGAGAAGGGGGACAGAGGAGGCCGGGGGAGAGAGAGAGAGAGAGAAGGGGGACAGAGGAGGCAGGGGAGAAAGAGAGAGAGAGAAGGGGGACAGAGGAGGCAGGGGAGAGAGAGAGAGAGAGAGAGAGAGAGAGAAGGGGGACAGAGGAGGCAGGGGAGAGAGAGAGAGAGAGAGAGAAGGGGGACAGAGGAGGCAGGGGAGAGAGAGAGAGAGAAGGGGGACAGAGGAGGCAGGGGAGAGAGAGAGAGAGAGAAGGGGGACAGAGGAGGCAGGGGAGAGAGAGAGAGAGAGAAGGGGGACAGAGGAGGCAGGGGATAGAGAGAGAGAGAAGGGGGACAGAGGAGGCAGGGGAGAGAGAGAGAGAGAAGGGGGACAGAGGAGGCAGGGGAGAGAGAGAGAGAGATAAGGGGAACAGAGGAGGCAGGGGAGAGAGAGAGAAGGGGGACAGAGGAGGCAGGGGAGAGAGAGAGAGAGAGAAGGGGGACAGAGGAGGCAGGGGAGAGAGAGAGAGGAAAGGGGGACAGAGGAGGCAGGGAGAGAGAGAGAGAGAGAGAGAGAGAAGGGGGATAGAGGAGGCAGGGGAGAGAGAGAGGAAAGGGGGACAGAGGAGGCAGGGGAGAGAGAGAGGGAAGGGGGGCAGAGGAGGCAGGGGAGAGAGAGAGAAGGGGGACAGAGGAGGCAGGGGAGAGAGAGAGTAGGGGGACAGAGGAGGCAGAGGAGGCAGAGGGAGAGAGAGAGAGAGAGAAGGTGGACAGAGGAGGCAGGGGAGAGAGAGAGTAGGGGGACAGAGGAGGCAGGGGAGAGAGAGAGAGAAAGGGAAGGTGGACAGAGGAGGCAGGGGAGAGAGAGAGGGAAGGGGGACAGAGGAGGCAGGGGAGAGAGAGATAAGGGGAACAGAGGAGGCAGGGGAGAGAGAGAGTAGGGGGACAGGAGGCAGAGGGAGAGAGAGAGTAGGGGGACAGAGGAGGCAGAGGAGAGATAGAGAAAGGGAAGGTGGACAGAGGAGGCAGGGGAGAGAGAGAGAAGGGGGACAGAGGAGGCCGGGGGAGAGAGAGAGAGAAAGGGAAGGTGGACAGAGGAGGCAGGGGAGAGAGAGAGAAGGGGGACAGAGGAAGCCGGGGGAGAGAGAGAGAGGGAAGGGGGACAGAGGAGGCAAGGGAGAGAGAGAGAAGGGGGTCAGAGGAGGCAGGGGAGAGAGAGAGAGCGTAGTTAGGGTAAGTGGTGAAACATGCTGTTGAATTACTATAATTTACCCACCAATAACCTCCAACTGATCGGATTAACAAATCAATCAATCAAATCACAAATAAATATTTGTAAAATGTTACCACTTCCTACAATACATCAGACAATTCTGATTGGCTCCTTTTCAGGAAGTCACACAGTCTAAACTGCTTTTATCTGCATTGTGATTGTCCAGAGGGTGTTGAGTGACAGGTGTGTGCTCCACTGACCAGCGGGCCTGGTGTCCGCGGGTGTATCTCTGGATGGTGATGGCGGCATGCTTCTTGCGGAGGTACTTCTTGCGTACCAGCCAGCAGCGGATGGTCTTCTGGATGCGGACGCATGCCTTTCTCAGCTTATCAGCCCTCAGCTTCTCCAGGTAGGCAACCTGACCAGCCCTGAAGAAGATCTTAGTCTTACCAAACTGGTACTTATCCTGGTCCTAGAGAGAGAGAGAGGAGAGAGGAGAGAGAGATGGGTGGGAAAGAGACAGACCACGTGTTTTAGAGGATCAGTTTCAGCAAGGTGAGGTCCAGAATTGCTCATTTTGACCACAGTAATCAACTAATCATGCAATTAGTTTAATGAGCTGTGTTTACTAGGGATGGGAGAAAAAGTGTGTCACCACTCCGGCCTCCGAGGACTGGAGTTGACCATCCCTGACATAAATAGTTGGGATGTAAGATGATTTGTAGATCTTTGATTCTACGCAGTCTGATTGCAATGTAGTCGATCTCAAACCCCTGACCCTCGTACCTGCACTAGTTTCTCCAGGACGTTCCTACAGGTCAGCCTCCTGTCCGACAGGACGTCCTTCTGCTTCATCAGAACCCGGTAACGACTGAAGAACTCCTGGTAGGTCCACCTGGATGGGAAGCCTGCGGCTGAGATGCGGATGGTTTCCAGAACACCACAGGCTCGGAGCTGCTGCACCGCTCGCTTAGGGTCAAACCTAAAGACAAAATTCACCTAACGTTAGGGTCAGACCCACACACAACATTCAGCTCAACCTAAGGGTCAACCTAAAGACAACGTACACCTAACATTAGGGTCAAACTTAAAGACAACATTTCACTAATGTTAGGGTCAAACATAAAGACAACATTCACATAGTTAATCAAACCATACCAGCCAAACTTGGAGAGAACCATTCAGCCTCATAACATCACAATTACATTCACCTAACGTTATCTTGCCAAGTCAGATGGTACTATGGCAATTTAACCAGAGATTAGTATGCAGACACTTACGTGAAGGGGAACTTGAGGTCATTGGGCTTGATGCATCGAACATAGTGAGGAGTGGTCGCATTCAGAGTCTCCATCAACATTGCCAGAGAGTTACGGAACTACAAGAGGAGAGGAGAGGAGAGGAGAGGAGAGGAGAGGAGAGGAGAGGAGAGGAGAGGAGAGGAGAGGAGAGGAGAGAGGGAGAAGCGGACAGAGAAGGAGGAGAAAGAGTAAAGACAGGAGATTATTAAAGTGCTTCATTTTTACATTTCAGCTATTCTGACTCTGGTTGGCAAGTCACAATGCTGGTCTGAGTGCCTGTAGGGGTGTGTGTGTGTGTGTGCAGTGGTGTAAAATACTTAAGTAAAAATACTTTCAAGTACTACTTAAGTAGTTTTTTTTGGTATCTGTACTGACAACTTTTACTTCACTACATTCCTAAAGAAAATAATGCACTTTTTACTCCATACATTTTCACTGACACCTAAAAGTACTCGTTACATTTTGAATGCTTAGCAGGACAGGAAAATTGTCAAATTCACGCACTTATCAAGAGAACATCCCTGGTCATCTACTGCCTCTGATCTGGCGGACTCACTAAACACAAATACTTTGTTTGTAAATTATGTCTGAGTGTTGGAGTGTGCCCCTGGCTATCTGTACATTAAAAAATAAATAAAAAATGGTGCCGTCTGGTTTGAAATAATTCATACTTTTACTTTTGATACTTAAGTACATTTTATCAATTACATTTACTTTGATACTTAAGTATATTTAAAACCAAATACTTTTAGACTTTTACTCTAGTAGTATTTTACTGGGTGACTTTCACTTTTACTTGAGTCATTTTCTATTAATGTATGTTTACTGTTACTCAAGTATGACAATTGGGTCCTTTTTCCACCACTGTGTGTGTGTGCATGCATGCGACTGTCTCTATGATGCAGTCTACCTGGCAGCCAACAGTCTTCTTGTGCTCCTTGCTGCTTGCTCCAGGTCTGATCTCTTTTGGTTTGACGCTGAGTCGTGTTCTACCTCCTGGAGCGGTCCCTGTCGGACTGGTCGCCTTCTCCTCATCCTGAAACAGCTCCACTAGCAGGTCCAACTACACACACACACACACACACACACACACACAGGCACGCAACCGCACACAAACATGCCTCGTCATTGCAAATAAGACACTGTTCTTAATTGACTTACCTGTATAAATAAAGGTAGCAGCAGCCAACAGACAGTTACGTCACAAACTTGTTAAGCTAACAGTTAGCCATAGGTATATGTGGGTGGTGGCTAGGCTAGGCTAGGTAACAGTGCTAATAATGTTTGTGGCTAAAGCTGCAGACAGACTGGCTATTAACAGAATGGTACAACAAGACAACAGGAAACTCTGGACAGAAAATGTGTGTAGTCTAATTAATACATCTTTTTAGTTTTTTGGACCAATAACAATGTGGACCAATAAAAGCCCTTGATAAGGAATGAGATGATGCTGAGCAGCGGCATCTAAACATTACATGATAAGTATAATAAGGTCTATAGTATAACAGACAAGTCTATGGAATTGTTATCATCAGCTTATTCATGCAATCCTTTATATCTAACAATCTAAAATGACAACAAAGGATGTTATGGTTCGAGGAGAAAGCGATTGGTTAGTGTGTTCTCTGTTGGTTAAGTTGTAAATGGGGAGGGGGCCACAGTGCAGCCTTTCAAAAGGGGTTCAGTCCTCCAGCTGTGTTCTTGTGTGTGTGTGTAGAATGCTGCTATGCTGCTTCTATTCGGCAGGGTTTCCCAGACTCGGTCCTGGTGAACCCACGGGGTGCACATTTAGATTTTTGACCCAGGCACTACACAGCTGATTCAAATCAGCTTGATGGTGAGTTTATTATTTGAATCAGCTGTGTAGCGCTAGGGCAAAAACCAAAATGTGCACCCCTTGGGGTCCCCAGGACCGAGTTCGGTAAACACTGCTTCAGCTCCATTAAGCAGGATGATACAGCCAAAAACCCCCCCGAGAGGTAGTCTCCAGTGCTGCAGCGCCCATGCAGCCTCACCCCCTACACCCCACACACTTAAGTGCCATTAGAACTATTGTGAGACCACAGTGACGAAGAATGAATGGTGTGGGTTAGAGAGTCAGGGAGAAAGAGACGATGCAAGGATAGAAAGAAAGAACTAACAAAAGGTTGAGACAGAAAGAGGTAAATGGGGCAGCAGAATGTTTACCTTTAGCTGTTTAAGGGTTGTTGTCATGATGGGACAGACACACATGGACAACAGATGTAAACAACAACAACAAACAACACAACAACAAAATAAAGATTAACCAAAAATGAAAGAAACCAAGGAAATCAAAATCATTGCAGTATATACATCTAAAACACATTAAAAGTATATTCATATAAAACTATGAATCCAAACAAAAAGGGCCATCAGATCAGACAGGGTAGGTGTCATGGTGTCTACTGCCGAAGGCTGTTTGTAATGACAACACACCATTCAAACATGGCATCAGACCATAGACGTGGCACTATGTCTGTCGGCTCAGACAGCATAACACATGACTGAGCCATCTCTTTGCTGATGGTAGGCAGAAGGAATGTGTGTTTCTTGTAGACATAAACACACACAGAACCTCTCTCTTTCTCTCGAACACCATGATGATGGGTTGAACTGCTAGATTTCTAATTAAAGAGTCATTATCACGTCTACACCATTACTGGTTAGTCAAGCTGGTTTCCATGACAACACACACACAATTACACGCACAAGCACATACACACACAGTATTGCCATGGCTGATTGTTCCAGTGTAGTTAAACCTTGTGTGTGTTTAATGTGTTAGGGGGTTAAAGGAGTGTTTTAACCCTTACCCCGCTCTGCTGCTGCTGGCCTCTACAACAGAACAACGGGCAGAGTGAATCTTTATACACACACACACGCCCACACTTACACAGACACACACACTGCAAGGCCTATTTGGCGGAAAATGTCTCCCATTGTGTACATATCATCATTACACCACATGGACAGCAGAGGGTGCTGTTTCTCCTGACCTTCACTGGGTTCCCTGTCGGAGGTCATTCAGTGAGACAACACTGAGACTGTCAAACACACACACTAGTGAGAAAGTCATCGATCGTGTGTGTGTGTTACCAGTTGAATGTGCGGTGTGCGTGTTTGTATTTGTGTGTGTGTTTTGCAGGGACACACACCTTGCTGGCCTTCAGGACATTGATCTGCTCTTCATTCACTGTGTCCTTGTTTTTCTCCAGAAAGCCATCACACTGGTACTGCACCTGGACACAACAGTTAGAAAATAAGGTTATTTTGCTGACACTTTAATACAAAGTAATTTACAGAACTGTCAACTTGGACTCAGATTATCAATCAGAACAGCATTCATTTTATTCATAGAGTGAACCCGCTCACTTCCCGCTCTCTGTAACCGGACACTGATACTAAAACAGAACTCAGCAGTACTGGGTCAGCCAAGACGTCAACACTGCACACACATAACACACAGTGATCAGCACCTTGTCAGCGAAGTGTTGTATGATGAAGGCTTTGTTGGACATGCGAGGTTTCTCAAACAGAGAGCAGGTCTTCAGATGGGTGTTGTACAGCTTCTGGGCCCACGAGTCATCTGAACCTTTAGGCATCTGGACACACAGAACACTGGTTCACACTAGGTACTCTATGTGTGTGTGTCTGTGTTATGGGGGTGTGTGTTATGGGAGTGTGTGTGTGTGTGCCTCTGCATTATGTATGTATATATATATATATATATATATATATATATATATATATATATATATATATATATACACACACAGTGGGGAGAACAAGTATTTGATACACTGCTGATTTTGCAGGTTTTCCTACTTACAAAGCATGTAGAGGTCTGTAATTTGTATCATAGGTACACTTCAACTGTGAGAGACGGAATCTAAAACAAAAATCCAGAAAATCACATTGTATGATTTTTAAGTAATTAATTTGCATTTTATTGCATGACATAAGTATTTGATACATCAGAAAAGCAGAACTTAATATTTGGTACAGAAACCTTTGTTTGCAATTACAGAGATCATACGTTTCCTGTAGGTCTTGACCAGGTTTGCACACACTGCAGCAGGGATTTTGGCCCACTCCTCCTTACAGACCTTCTCCAGATCCTTCAGGTTTTGGGGCTGTCGCTGGGCAATACGGACTTTCAGCTCCCTCCAAAGATTTTATATTGGGTTCAGGTCTGGAGACTGGCTAGGCCACTCCAGGACCTTGAGATGCTTCTTACGGAGCCACTCCTTAGTTGCCCTGGCTGTGTGTTTCGGGTCGTTGTCATGCTGGAAGACCCAGCCACGACCCATCTTCAATGCTCTTACTGAGGGAAGGAGGTTGTTGGCCAAGATCTCGCGATACATGGCCCCATCCATCCTCCCCTCAATACGGTGCAGTCGTCCTGTCCCCTTTGCAGAAAAGCATCCCCAAAGAATGATGTTTCCACCTCCATGCTTCACGTTGGGATGGTGTTCTTGGGGTTGTACTCATCCTGCTTCTTCCTCCAAACACGGCGAGTGGAGTTTAGACCAAAAAGCTCTATTTTTGTCTCATCAGACCACATGACCTTCTCCCATTCCTCCTCTGGATCATCCAGATGGTCATTGGCAAACTTCAGACGGGCCTGGACATGCGCTGGCTTGAGCAGGGGGACCTTGCGTGCACTGCAGGATTTTAATCCATGACGGCGTAGTGTGTTACTAATGGTTTTCTTTGAGGCTGTGGTCCCAGCTCTCTTCAGGTCATTGACCAGGTCCTGCCGTGTAGTTCTGGGCTGATCCCTCACCTTCCTCATGATCATTGATGCCCCACGAGGTGAGATCTTGCATGGAGCCCCAGACCGAGGGTGATTGACCGTCATCTTGAACTTCTTCCATTTTCTAATAATTGCGCCAACAGTTGTTGCCTTCTCACCAAGCTGCTTGCCTATTGTCCTGTAGCCCATCCCAGCCTTGTGCAGGTCTACAATTTTATCCCTGATGTCCTTACACAGCTTTCTGGTCTTGGCCATTGTGGAGAGGTTGGAGTCTGTTTGATTGAGTGTGTGGACAGGTGTCTTTTATACAGGTAACGAGTTTAAACAGGTGCAGTTAATACAGGTAATGAGTGGAGAACAGGAGGGCTTCTTAAAGAAAAACTAACAGGTCTGTGAGAGCCGGAATTCTTACTGGTTGGTAGGTGATCAAATACTTATGTCATGCAATAAAATGCAAATTAATTACTTACAAATCATACAAGGTGATTTTCTGGATTTTTGTTTTAGATTCCGTCTCTCACAGTTGAAGTGTACCTATAATAAAAATTACAGACCTCTACATGCTTTGTAAGTAGGAAAACCTGCAAAATCGGCAGTGTATCAAATACTTGTTCTCCCCACTGTATTTATATTTATATATGTATATGTGTGTGTGCGTGTGTATGTGTGTACTTTGCACTCTTCGTCCAGCAGATCTAGTACTCCCATCTTGGCCTCTATGAGGTTGATACATGGCTGGTTATCATAGAAGTCTATCAGAGTCCAGGGAATCTGCTCCTTCAAATACTCCTCCTGCTCCAGCTTGAACACATGCTGTAGAGAGGAGGAGGAGAGAGAAGGGGGGAGAAGAGAGGAGAGGAGAAATGAAAATACAGGAGAGGAGAGGAGGGGAGAGAGGAGAGGAGAGGAGAGAAGAAGAGGGGAGAGAGGAGAAGAGAGGAGAGAAGAAGAGGGGAGAGAGGAGAAGAGAGGAGAGAAGAAGAGGGGAGAGAGGAGAAGAGAGGAGAGACAAGGTCAGCATGTACAGAGAGCATCACATTGTAACTCTGCATCAATAATAAAATATATAAATCTATTTATATTGTTTTTTTGGAATACTTTTACACACAAGAGGGTTATTTAGACAACGGCATCACAGGAGTTCAGTTTCAGACAGGACACACACAGTTTTCTCACCATGTTAAACTGGAGTTCAGTTTCAGACAGGACACACACAGTTTTCTCACCATGTTAAACAGGAGTTCAGTTTCAGACAGGACACACACAGTTTTCTCACCATGTTAAACAGGAGTTCAGTTTCAGACAGGACACACAGTTTTCTCACCATGTTAAACAGGAGTTCAGTTTCAGACAGGACACACAGTTTTCTCACCATGTTAAACAGGAGTTCAGTTTCAGACAGGACACACAGTTTTCTCACCATGTTAAACAGGAGTTCAGTTTCAGACAGGACACAGTTTTCTCACCATGTTAAACTGGAGTTCAGTTTCAGACAGGACACACACAGTTTTCTCACCATGTTAAACAGGAGTTCAGTTTCAGACAGGACACACAGTTTTCTCACCATGTTAAACAGGAGTTCAGTTTCAGACAGGACACACAGTTTTCTCACCATGTTAAACAGGAGTTCAGTTTCAGACAGGACACAGTTTTCTCACCATGTTAAACTGCTGTTGTAGCTTCTCGTTAGCATAGTTGATACAGAACTGTTCAAAACTGTTGATCTCAAACGTCTCAAACCTGGAGAGCAGAGGAGAGGTCAGAGAGTGATTGTCTCACACACACACACACACACAAACAAGCACAGACACACACCCACCCACCCATAGATATCCAGGACTCCTATGAAGGAGTGCTGTTTGACAGTGGCGCGCAGAGATTTGTTGACGTGGTCCACGATCCAGTTGAAGACTTTGGCGTAGATGTGTTTGGCAAGCGCGTCGCGGGCATTGGAGGCTTGCAGCCGAGGGATGGGCTTGATGTAGGTCTCCTGGGCTGTCTTCAGCTTCTTGTGGCACAGCCAATGAGACATGTCCTGGTAGGTCACGCCCATCAGCTCACAGAACACCGTCAGGTGGCGGTTATTGGGCTGAGAGGGGGGAGAGAGAGGGATTCATGGTCATTTCAATCAATTGCTCAATTAATCTTTCTGCTATTCTTCCCATCTCCTCGACCCTTCTCAACCGTATTGGAGAAGGTCCAAGGTCCCTCCCCTCAGACCTTCTTCTCCAATGGGTTTTGAGAAGTAGGTGAGGAGAGAGATGGGAGGAATTGAGTCAAGACAATTTGAGAAAGAGCCAATGATTAGGAAAGGTCAGAGGTTTAATAATAGAGGTTAGAGGTCAGAGAGGTTGGAGGTGTCTCCTCACAGGTATGATGCTGCTATCAGAGTCTCGGTCCTTGATCTCCACGTTGCCCAGATGTAAGATGGCCGCCAGGACCTGGAACAGCCCCCTCTGGTTCAACTCGTTGATGCCTGAACACAAATACACACAAAAACAATACTATCAAAATCAACACTATACTAAAAACCAAATGGGACTGAGAGTAAATGACTGCCTGGGAAATGTTAACGTGTGTGGTGTGGTGTTTGTGTGTGACCTAGGACATTAGGGTAGCCTAGCGGTTAGAGCATTGGGCCAGTAACCGAACGGTAGCTGGTTTGAATACACAAGTCGACAAGGTGTAAATCTGTCTATGTTCACTTCAGCAAGGCACTTAACCCTCATTTGCTCCAGGTGCGCAATACTACTATGGCTGACCCTGTGTGTATATATTACCTAGCAGTGAGAAGGAATGTCAGGTGTGTATATATTACCTAGCAGTGAGAAGGAATGTCAGGTGTGTATATATTACCTAGCAGTGAGAAGGAATGTCAGGTGTGTATATATTACCTAGCAGTGAGAAGGAATGTCAGGTGTGTATATATTACCTAGCAGTGAGAAGGCATGTCAGGTGTGTATATATTACCTAGCAGTGAGAAGGAATGTCAGGTGTGTATATATTACCTAGCAGTGAGAAGGAATGTCAGGTGTGTATATATTACCTAGCAGTGAGAAGGAATGTCAGGTGTGTATATATTACCTAGCAGTGAGAAGGAATGTCAGGTGTGTATATATTACCTAGCAGTGAGAAGGAATGTCAGGTGTGTATATATTACCTAGCAGTGAGAAGGAATGTCAGGTGTGTATATATTACCTAGCAGTGAGAAGGAATGTCAGGTGTGTATATATTACCTAGCAGTGAGAAGGAATGTCAGGTGTGTATACAGTGAGGGAAAAAAGTATTTGATCCCCTGCTGATTTTGTACGTTTGCCCACTGACAAAGAAATGATCAGTCTATAATTTTAATGGTAGGTTTATTTGAACAGTGAGAGACAGAATAACAACAACAAAATCCAGAAAAAAACGCATGTCAAAAATGTTATAAATTGATTTGCATTTTAATGAGGGAAATAAGTATTTGACCCCTCTGCAAAACATGACTTAGTACTTGGTGGCAAAACCCTTGTTGGCAATCAGAGGTCAGACGTTTCTTGTAGTTGGCCACCAGGTTTGCACACATCTCAGGAGGGATTTTGTCCCACTCCTCTTTGCAGATCTTCTCCAAGTCATTAAGGTTTCGAGGCTGACGTTTGGCAACTCGAGCCTTCAGCTCCCTCCACAGATTTCCTATGGGATTAAGGTCTGGAGACTGGCTAGGCCACTCCAGGACCTTAATGTGCTTCTTCTTGAGCCACTCCTTTGTTGCCTTGGCCGTGTGTTTTGGGTCATTGTCATGCTGGAATACCCATCCACTACCCATTTTCAATGCCCTGGCTGAGGGAAGGAGGTTCTCCCCCAAGATTTGACGGTACATGGCCCCGTCGATCATCCCTTTGATGCGGTTAAGTTGTCCTGTCCCCTTAGCAGAAAAACACCCCCAAAGCATAATGTTTCCACCTCCATGTTTGACGTGGGGATGGTGTTCTTGGGGTCATAGGCAGCATTCCACCTCCTCCAAACACGGCGAGTTGAGTTGATGCCAAAGAGCTCGATTTTGGTCTCATCTGACCACAACACTTTCACCCAGTTCTCCTCTGAATCATTCAGATGTTCATTGGCAAACTTCAGACGGGCATGTATATGTGCTTTCTTGAGCAGGGGGACCTTGCAGGCGCTGCAGGATTTCAGTCCTTCACGGCGTAGTGTGTTACCAATTGTTTTCTTGGTGACTATGGTCCCAGCTGCCTTGAGATCATTGACAAGATACTCCCGTGTAGTTCTGGGCTGATTCCTCACCGTTGTGTATATATTACCTAGCAGTGAGAAGGAATGTCAGGTGTGTATATATTACCTAGCAGTGAGAAGGAATGTCAGGTGTGTATATATTACCTAGCAGTGAGAAGGCATGTCGTGTTGTGCACATCTCTTTAGCGTCGTCCACTCCATCGATGATCGGGTTCCGACCCTGGTTGGTGCAGTGGAAGTCATCAGCACTACCTGCATGGACACACAAAAACACACACACACTAAATCAACAGTGGTTAATCAGTAGCCTATAGAAAGTCTTCTATTCTATTCAACTGTTTAGAGCAGCTGACCAGGAGAATACTGCTACATTAGGGTCACTGGGATCACACAGGGCCCAATCCTGACCTGATGTTTGAGTGTGATACATTGAATACTCTTGTTAATACGTGCACGCAGAAAGTGTGCACACACGCACACTCCCAAAACAAAGCCTTCCCTAGATTAAAGCAACCATAGACTGTTGCCTGGCAACTCAGGGCTGATATCACCGTGACAACCCCTCCATTCTAGTGGTGTGTCTCTGCCAAGAGGCCAGCTGAGAGAGACTAGGGCAGTGTGTGTGTGTGTGGCAGAGATTAAGTGTGTGTGTATGTGTGTTTGTGCAACAAACAGCCTCGTTAGATGACACAGTCTCTCTTTCTGCCATCTCACACACATGCGCTCTCCCTCCATCTCTCTCTGCAGGCAGCTGGGCACTGCCTCACACCCACAACATGAAGTTTGATCGAATAGGAGCTCTACTGTAGTTAATATGATCCCACAGTTAATATGACTCAATATGGCTGCTGTCTGTCCTCACGTTTCTGTTTGTTTACAAATACACTGTCCTATTTCCTCTACCCTGTTACACATCTCACCTATATGATCACGGAGAACGACTGGGGCACTATTTTTATTTATCCATTTGTCATTTATTGATATCAATAAATTGCTTGACGACTCATCCTGAATTTAATTCCACTGCTCGACCGATCGCTTCATACATTCAGTCTGAAACTGCCATCCCAGAAGTCGTTTGTGCCGACTTCAAAATGAGGATCGTTGTACAAAACAAATTCATTAACGATTGGATCGTCTCAAACCAATCACAGTATCAAAGCCAATGACGTGATTCATGATTTGTGTACGCTGGGCTCAACCCATTGGAATCGGGACCGGTTAGAATGTGTTCACATTCTATGTATTGAGGGAGGAAAGCAAATCCAGACTCATGGTGGAGAAGAAACTCTAGTGGGCGTGGTGTTTGGCCGGAGCCATGTGGATGGGTTGTCAGGCTAATTAATAAATAAATAGATAGATACGTTTCAAAGCTTAGGAAGCGTCCAATCATCCAATGGAGAGTGTGTGTTTGTGTGTGTCTTACCTAGCTTCAGATTCTTGAACTCTGGTAGATGGGAGGACGCACACAGCTGATAGAAGATGTGATAGTTCCTCTCCTCGTCCGCCTGCACAGACAGACCAACAGACAGACCGACAGACAGACACACACAGTCAGGCAGTTTCAGATAGTGTGTTCTATACAGCCAGCAGATTCCAGTGTGCAATGTTGTGTACAGACAACAGAACACTGTCATGCTGTTTAGAATCTCGTATAGTTTTAATGTTGCAACATTTCCACCACAGACTAAGACACACACACCCAGGTGCTGTTGCAGAAAGGAATGTGGGGAATGTGTGTTGCAGTACAGGACTCACTGCAGCTTCCTCAAGTCTGGGAAGACATGCTATACTCCACTATCCTCATTCCTCATCTGAACAATGTGTTTTTGTGTGCATGTGTATCTGTGTGTGTGTGTGTGTATCTGTGTGCGCATCTGTTTGTGTGTGTGCACTTTCTAAGTTGTGCACCTTCCTGATCCGTCTCAGCTGTGTGACCTGGATCAGATCGACGAGAGAGAGAGAGAGAGAGAGAGAGAGAGAGAGAGAGAGAGAGAGAGAGAGAGAGAGAGAGAGAGAGAGAGAGAGAGAGAGAGAGAGAGAGAGAGAGAGAGAGAGAGAGAGAGAGAGAGAGAGAGAGAGAGAGAGAGAGAGAGAGAGAGAGAGAGAGAGAGAGAGAGAGAGAGAGAGAGAGAGAGAGAGAGAGGAGGACTAAAACACTTATTCAATAGGCTCATATCAGGAATGAGCTGGACACAGAAGGAAGGAAGAACAGAATAGAAGGAGAGACAGCCAGAAGGATGAGAGAGAGAGAGAGAGAGAGAGAGCGAGAGAGAGAGAGAGAGAGAGAGAGAAAGGTAGACTGAGCAGAAGTAAAGACAGACAGACAGGTAAAAAGAAGGAATGTGAACTGATGACTGGTGTGTGTGTATGGTCCGGCTGTGTTTTCCTGAACTGGAGTGGAGGAGGAATTCACTGCTAAATACTGAACTTGTTTAGAGAGACACTCACCTGGAACACCACTCTAGACTTCTCCAGTAGATATGTCCTCATGTTAGCGCCGATGATGCGGTAGCGTTTGTCGAAGCCGATCTCGATGTACTTCCCGAAACGACTGCTGTTGTCGTTACGAGTCGTCTTAGCGTTTCCTATCGCCTAGAGAACACACACACACACACGGACACACACACACACGGACAGAGAGCGAGAAATATAGATTAGGTCAGCAATATCAGCATATCACCCCCCCTTTTACAACAAGGCAGTGTTTTGACATTAGTATTTAGTGTGCATTCCAGGCTAGCTGGGCCATGTGATGGTGTAGAACTAAACTGTCCAGCAGGGAGGGGAGGGACATGGGGAGAGAGATACTGTGGTGGTGCTGCTGCTGCTGCTGTGCATCATGGGGGATGAAGTCCTGCTGGGTCTGCAGTCAAAGCACAGCACAGTAGTCAGTGGTGGTGTTAAAGGTCGTCTTTATTGCAGTCGCGCTGCCCAGATAATCAGACCTCACAACGCCAGCACAGGGACTGGAAATGCCTAAAGCAAATATCACCAACTGACTAACTGCAGTGGAAATCAGCTCTGCTACACACACACACACACACACACTATATAGGGGTTAAAGTGTGTGTAAGGAGAGAGCTCTCCTCTAGCTGAGTTAAGAGAAAACACACTGTTACTGTTCCCTAAAGACAAGGAGGCTTTCAGCTGCACAGGCAAGTATGGTAATGTGTCCTTACATCAACACACACACACACAGCACACACACAGCAGGAAGAAGGCTTCCTGTTCATCCTGTGATGCTGACCACTGATTGGCTGACAGGGCTGTGAGAGGAGTGATGTCATCCTTACACCAAGGGGGAGAGGGAAGGGAGGAGGAGAGAAAGAGAGGAGATGGGAGAGAGGCCATATGGGCACAGGGGAGAGCACTAACCCCCCCCCCAGATGCCACATGAGAGTACTGGAGCGAGGAGAGGAGAGGAGAGGACTGGAGCGAGGAGAGGAGAGGAGAGGAGAGAGGAGAGAAGAGAGAAGAGAGAAGAGAGAAGAGAGAAGAGAGGAGAGGGAGAGGCAGAGGCGAGGTGAGGGGAGTCATACCTCCATGATGGGGTTGGATGCGAGGACCTTCTCCTCTACGTTGGCCTCTGTGGCTGCTCCGCTGACCGTAGCGAAGTACCGCATGGCGTATTTAGCCGACACAGTCTTCCCTGCTCCCGACTCACCGCTTACGATTATAGACTGGTTCCTCTCATCTCTAATACAGGAGAGAAGGAAAGATGGAGACGGTGAGGGAAGCAAGAGTCTGCTATGTGTCAGCTTAGTTGGCTCAGTCATGCCAATACAACAATACACACATAAAAAAGGAAAGTTATTAGACTTGGTTCTCAAAACGGTGTGTGTGAGGTCACTCTAGCAGACAACATGCTGTACAGAGAGAGAGAGAGGAGAGAGGAGGTCAAAAAATGTTGGTGTAGGAAAATGAACTCTATATACTTTAAAATGACTAAAACCAAATCGAAACTGTAAAAATGATAAGGACCTACATTCATAACATTTCTTTACTGTGTCCAGCTCCCTAATAATCACCAAAATGAAAGCTAGATAGTCAGGGAGCATAAATAATTCCACGTTGAAGGTCGAATGCGCCCCTGGGGCAAAATAAGTTTAACACCCCTAGAGTAGAGAGAAAAGAGAAAGGAGATAGAGAGAGAAAGAGAGAGAGAAAGAGAGAGAGAGAGAGAGAGAGAGAGAGAGAGAGAAAGAGAAAGAGAGAGGAGAGATAGAAAAGGGGAGAGAGAGAAGGAGAGAGAGAAAAGGGGAGAGAGAGAAGGAGAGATAGAAAGAGAGAAACAGAGACCACCAGTTTATTTCTGGTTTAGTTCTGACCTACAAACCCTAAGAAACAGATTGAGTTAGAGAGGGAGGGGCCATGAGCAGTGGGCGGGGCCAGGAGCAGAGGGAGGGGCCAGGAGCAGAGGAACACTTGAAACACAGGTAACACAGACAGTAAATACCCACACACTGTTCTATTCCACTGGAAGCTCTCAGACTGACATCGTTTGAACCATGGGAAAACTGTTTAAACACTGGCACGCATGCCACACACACACATACCTGGCCATCTGTTTGTAAGCCTCCTCAGCCACAGCAAAGATGTGAGGGTCCATGTCTCCCATGTTCTGGCCGCTGTACGCATTGATGATGTCACTACCGTAGATGGGCAGATTCTCATAGGGATTAATGGCCACCAGCACAATCCCTACAGGAAGAGAGAGGAGAGGAGAGAGGGGGTTGGTGTGTGTGTGTGTGTCTGTGTGTGTGTGGGACCCTTGTGTGTCTGTGTCTGCATACCACAGTATGTGTAGATGAGTTTGGAGTCGGTGAATCGGACTTTAAGGTTGTGCAGGACAGCCGGCTCGTGGAGATAGCTGAGAGCTGTGAGGTCATTCTCCCCCACCAGGATGTCAGGGTTCCGGAGGTGAGGAAGGTTCTTCGTCTTATCATCCAGCTTGTGCTCAATGTCCTGAACAACACAGATTAAACAGAGAAGCTGGTGGCACCTTCATTGGTAAATGGAACGGTATCAAACATGGTTTCATTGGGTTTTATACCATTCAATTTAGTTCATTACACCCATTATTGTAATCCGGCCCCCCCTCACCAGCCACCTGTGGTGTGTGTGTGTGTGTGTGTGTGTGTGTGTGTGTGTGTGTGTGTGTGTGTGTGTGTGTGTGTGTGTGTGTGTGTGTGTGTGTGTGTGTGTGTGTGTGTGTGTGTGTGTGTGTGTGTGTGTGTTTGTGTGTGAGCTGAGTAAGGTCCTGGTTTTATGTAACCCAGTGACATAAAAAGCAGACAGTTGGTGAACATAAGCAAACTCAGCCAAGCCTCATGTATGTACTAAAATATGCCAGCAAATGGGACATGTTTCTGAAAGGTCCACTGGGCTTGGTTGACTTTGTTAACATTGACATATGGACAGGTTATGATATGTATGGTGATATATGGTATATTGCAGTGTGAAGACAACAGCCCTTTACAACTCCTCTGAGTCTTCACTGGAACATACTGGTTCATTTCTGGAGAGTGCTTTCACAGGAAAACTATTAACCAATAATGAGATAGATTCACTGTGTGTGTGTACTGTGAATCTCATCACAAATGAGAGGATGTTATGCAACCACCCAACCCTATACCCCCCTTCTCCTCCTCTTCATCCTCCAGTACTCACCATTCCATCCTCCAGTGTGAGGTGAAGGGTGGAATCTCCATGTTTGTAGTTCTTAGTGAGCTCTGCTGACTTCCACACCTCCTCTGCATCAGGGATCCACACCCGAGCAAACTGAGAGAGAGAGACAGAGAGAGATGTGGATAGAGATATATGGAGACAGAGAGAGAGATATGGATATGGATAGGGAGATATATGGAGACAGAGAGAGATATGGATAGGGAGATATATGGAGACAAAGAGAGAGATATGGATATGGATAGGGAGATATATGGAGACAGAGAGAGAGATATGGATATGGATAGGGAGATATATGGAGACAGAGAGAGAGATATGGATATGGATAGGGAGATATATGGAGACAAAGAGAGAGATATGGATATGGATAGGGAGATATATGGAGACAGAGAGAGAGATATGGATATGGATAGGGAGATATATGGAGAGAGAGAGAGAGAGAGGGGGGAGAGAGAGAGAGAGAGAAAGGAGATGGTGAGAAGGTAGAGAAAGGTTATACATTACATAAATACATACTACAGAGTTTATTCTCCAAGTCATAAAGCTACATAAGGCCTACATCAGTACAGTGCTGTCCCTAGGCTCCATTTCTACTGCATAGAGAGAGCCTGCTGGTGTCCCAGATTAGCACAGTGCTGACTGAGGCTGTTATATATCCATGGTTGGTTGGATATGATTTCACCATCTAACATGATCAATACCGCTGGCCATTCATAAAGTCCCAAACCCAGTCCACATGATTCTGTGACCAATCACAACATGACAGGAATGCTTTCAGAGCCCGCCCTGCCCTGCGGCAGGAGCCTGTCAGCTGATCAAAGACATGCGAAACACACAGACACACTGTGACTGGGTTTGATCCCGGGTCTTCAGCCTTCCACTGGACTATGTTAGCCCGCTGAGCTAAAGCCAAGGCATTAGCTCAGGAAGAAGTCTTCAGGCCTCAGGCTCACAAGAGTGAAGTTCACAGAACCACATCCGTAACACACACATTGGTAGAGACGCACTCCAGTCACCAGAGGAGAGCTGAGTGGTAGATTCCAGCTCTAACAGATGCCATTGGAAAGGTCAAACAGATGGCCTATCAGATTGCCAATCAGTGATCTTTCCGTCTCATTAATCAGCTCAATGATGATCAGCACTACCCTAAGCTTATCATCGTTTACCCTAATCCATTATTACCACCAGCAGACCTATATATGAAGATCTTTCAGAGGCACACACAGCAGGCCAGCCTAGGTCTAATTCCATAGCGCTAGAATGTTTAGCCCACATGATACTGCTTTTTCAGGAGAACAGTCTGTAAAATGTGTTATAATCTCATTGGTAGGAAGGATTTACATGAAGACTGAAAACAAGCTTCAGTGTGTGTGTGTGTGTGAGTGCGTGTGTGTGTGTGTGTGTGTGTGTGAGCATGTGTGTTGGCACTATGACTGTTGGCACTCGGATAGGATGCTCTCATATCCTTATGACTCCCCCTAACCTTCCAGGAACATTCTGTGGAAAAGTCTGATGATCTAGCTCATAGCCTACAGAGCCATGCACTCACACAGACAGACAGACAAGAATCACCATTGTGGGAGGTTGCTTACATATTCAGACCTACGTCATCGTCATGCCATCATGGTTTATCACTACGTAATGGAAAAGGTATTCTTGTGATGGTCCACAATGAATTGAAATGAATCTTTCACACCAGCGTTTAACACTGAAAGGTCAGAGCAGAGTGTGTGTAGAGAGGTCAGCAGAGAAAAGTGCTGACGCGACAGAACACAGAGATTCAGTCATCCTATAGCAGGGTTACTGAGGCTATTCTCTCTCTTTCTCTCTCTACCTGTTCCTTCCTGGAGGAGAGCGGTTCACAGCCCAGCTCCTAGCAATGGAAAGGAGGAGTGAGGGAGTGAGAGTGAGCGATAGAATGAGTGAGAGAGAGATGGAGAGAGTGAGAAAGAGATGGAGAGAGGGGAGTTTGGAGGTAAAAATAGCCTCACACACACACACCTCACTGAGTAGCATCACTCCCACTGTGACACAACCATACACCGCTGAGCACACTTCCTGATCCTCCTAATCACACACACACACACACACTTTCTGCTGCAATTAAGTGTGTAAACCATTTACTAGTCCATGTTGTGAGGAGGGGGGGAGCAGTGGGATTGAGTCATATTTATAGACAGATCCCCAGGGTTACAGTAGAGGAGAGATGAAGGGTAGAACTCTACCCCAAAACACACAGAGATAAGTCAGAGGGACCCTGTCTGTCACATGGTGCTAGTGGGGATCAGCTAGACTGGTCAACTATACAGGAGAGGAGGAGAGGACTAAGGAGGAGGATGCAGGAAGAGAAGGGGAGATTATACCCCTTGTGACATCAACCCTCATGACTCAGAGTGAAGGGGTTCTCATCACACACACACACCCTCTGCTTGCCTGGCTCATGACCTGGAACAGCTGATCAGAGTGGGAGAGGAAGAGCTACAGAGAGGGTGAGAGGACAGAGGGGTCCACAGCGAGCAGCAGAGTGTGTGATGTAACCTTGCTTGAGGCTTTAGCTCAGTGGGCTACTGTAGAGCTAACATATCCCTGAGGCATGTGGTGTGTTCTATATTAACCTGACACAAACTGTTTCACACTGCAGGCCTACTCCTGGATCAGTTTAGTAGTTCAGTGCCTTCCTCAAGGGCCCAAGAGCATCCAGTAAGAACACCAGCAACCTTCTGACCTGGGATCTGAACCTATAGGTCAAACCTATAGGCTAACTACCAGCCCAGTGGTTAGTTGTATTAGAGTAGTGTATATGTGTGTGTACGTATGTATGTATGTATGTATGTATGTATGTATGTGTGTGTGTGTGTGTGTGTGTGTGTGTGTGTGTGTGTGTGTGTGTGTGGCAGGTTGGTAGGAGGGAAAGGCCAGTAGCGACTCAGGTCGGCCCTTTAATCCAGGACTGACTAAGAGACTAAAGATCAGCACTGGATTAACTCTGGATTTACCTCTAATCTAATCCCTACACAGAGAACTACACCTCCACTCTCTCTCTTTCACTCACACACACACACACACACACACACACACACACACACACACACACACACACACACACACACACACACACACACACACACACACAATAACATTCTACCAGCGTTATTGGTTATACCAATCCTTTCACAGCCGTGAATACTGAAAGGTTCTGAGAGATATTACGGGTACAGGGTACTAGGGGCTAGGAGCTAGTGAGACAGACCCAGGAGCTAGGGGAAGAGGTTAAGGGGAGGAACTAGGATATTAGGAACAAAGGGCTGGGAGTTAGGAGGTAAGGCCTCAGGCGAGATAGTGAAAGGTTCAACTTCACTCAGTTCCAAGAGGTTATGTCAGTGGGTTTAGATAGAGGCAGTGATGAGGGGACATGAGGAGAGGGTTAGGAGGGGAGTGGAATGGAGAGAGAGGAGTGGGAGGAGAGGAGAGGAGATGAGGGGGGAGGAGAAAAGAAGAGGGGGAGAGAGGAGAGGAGGGGGGAAAGTAACAGCAGAAGTGTTTATACATTTGTTCACAGCCAACAGGATTATTAGAAGTAGATTAACCCTCTAAGACTGAGCTTTCACTTCATCAGTTAGATCTCTCTCGCCCTTTCTTTCGCCTCCTCTCCTCCTCTCCTCTTGTTCGCTCTTCCTCTATCCTTCATTCCTTTATTTCTCCTGATCTGACAAAGCAGGACAGGCCAAACCAGACATCCACCATGTTGCTTTCACAACTCAGCATTACAGATCACTGACAGTGACTGCAGATGGAGGAGAGGAGGAGGATGAGGAGAGTTGAACTGCAGCCTGCCCTCACCCTGCAGGCCTGGTGTCTGCACTGCTGCTGAGGGGGAGGATGAAACAGTGCAGGGCTGTAGAGCAGCAGTAAATCCTGCCTCCACCCCCTGGCCAGGCCTCTCTCTGCTAAAATGGAGAGCATCAATGGCCCTATGAGCCAACGTAATTATAATGTTCTTCAATGTCTTCGTTCTTCAACAGAAACAGTTTCCACTCAATTAAACACTTGACTACGATTTCTTCATCCTGAACGGAGCCCTGCCCTCTGTTTGTGTGTGTGTGTGTGTGTGTGTGGTTAGTCTAGTCAACACTGTGTGTGAGCAGTAGAACTAATCTCGCGGTGACTGCGGCCCCGTCATCACATGACCCGGGTCATCACATGACAGAGCCTCATGTGAGAAACTGCTGCTTTTCTGTTTAACCACAGAGTTTCTAAACCATCTTTGGTTTAACACTCCCAGTACACACCTCAGCCGAGATACAGGAGGAAGAGGAGGAGAGGAGAAGAGAGATGAGAGAATAGAGGAGGGAGGGAATAAGAACAGAGGAGAAGAGAGGGGAGGAGGGGGAGGAAAGGAGAGGGGAGAAGGTAGGAGGAGAGGAAACGAGGGAGAGGAAGAGAGGGGAGGAGGGGAGCAGATGTAGGAATCTTGGGAAAAAACTATGTTGATGAAAATCCCTGATTCCTGGGAAACACTACCTGGAGCGCTCGCTCGCCCTCTTTCCCTCCCTATCTCATTACCCCCCTCCCACTATCCCCCTCTTCCTCCCCCCTCTTTCTCTCCCCCTCTCCCATCCCCTCTACCCCATCTCCCATCTCCTCTCCCCCCTCTCCCATCCCCTCTACCCCATCTCCCATCTCCTCTCCCCTCCCCTCACTCCCATCTCCTCTCCCCTCCCCTCACTCCCATCTCCTCTCCCCTCCCCTCACTCCCATCCCCTCTCCCCCCTCTCCCATCCCCTCTCCCCCCTTCCTCTCTCCCACCTCTCCATACCAACAGTGTCACCCCATATCAGAGTGTCTTACAGTAACTTGTCTGTCTAATCCCATTAGTTACTATGCAGACATTTGGCAAACAGGAGTACAGTATGACACAGTACAGTAGCCCTGACTATGACAGTACAGTAGCCCTGTCTATGACAGTACAGTAGCCCTGTCTATGACAGTACAGTAGCCCTGACTATGACAGTACAGTAGCCCTGTCTATGACAGTACAGTAGCCCTGTCTATGACAGTACAGTAGCCCTGACTATGACAGTACAGTAGCCCTGTCTATGACAGTACAGTAGCCCTGTCTATGACAGTACAGTAGCCCTGACTATGACAGTACAGTAGCCCTGTCTATGACAGTACAGTAGCCCTGTCTATGACAGTACAGTAGCCCTGACTATGACAGTACAGTAGCCCTGTTTATGACAGTACAGTAGCCCTGTCTATGACAGTACAGTAGCCCTGACTATGACAGTACAGTAGCCCTGACTATGACAGTACAGTAGCCCTGACTATGACAGTACAATAGCCCTGTCTATGACAGTACAGTAGCCCTGTTTATGACAGTACAGTAGCCCTGTCTATGACAGTACAGTAGCCCTGTCTATGACAGTACAGTAGCCCTGACTATGACAGTACAGTAGCCCTGACTATGACAGTACAGTAGCCCTGACTATGACAGTACAGTAGCCCTGACTATGACAGTACAGTAGCCCTGTCTATGACAGTACAGTAGACCTGTCTATGACAGTACAGTAGCCCTGTCTATGACAGTACAGTAGCCCTGACTATGACAGTACAATAGCCCTGACTATGACAGTACAGTAGCCCTGACTATGACAGTACAATAGCCCTGACTATGACAGTACAATAGCCCTGACTATGACAGTACAGTAGCCCTGACTATGACAGTACAGTAGACCTGTCTATGACAGTACAGTAGCCCTGACTATGACAGTAGAGTAGCCCTGACTATGACAGTACAGTTCAGAATTCCCATAGTATAATAGCGTATAACGGGGTATGACAGAAGGAAGGTATGATAATCTAGATAGTGCTCCTAACTGGCTGAAACAGTATTTTCTGTTGAGCAGCCCTCTGTTGTTCCTGTGTTGGCTGAGGTACCCAGGCCTACTGGAACACTCACTGTGGCTACATCCCAAATGGCACCCTATTCCCTATAAAGTACACTACTTTTGAAACAGAGCCCTATGGGTGCCATACAGGGTACCATTTAGGCCGCAGCCTGTCTTCATTTTTATTTTTTATTTTTTTGGTCATTTTTAGCATACATTTTTCATACTGACCCCCGTGGGAATCGAACCCACAACCCTGGCGTTGCAAGCGCCATGCTCTACCAACTGAGCTACAGGAGGGTCATCAACAGACAAACAACCCTTCCTGGTACAGGAGAGACAGGGGAGTCTGACCTCCATGTTTAAGAAAGAGAGTACCAACTCACACAGCTACTGGACAAGTATGCTCTTGCACGTGCACACAGGCCTGAAACGTTCTACTACAACTCAACAGAGAGATAAAACAACCAAAGCCAAGCCAAGTGAAAGGAAGTGAACTTACTTTGACAAACATATAATCCAACTCCTGATTCTCGTTCATCTTCACGTCTCAGCAGATCCCAGAGCCTTATCTTAAACTTCCTCTTCACCTCCCGGCCCCACACACACACACCTTGCAACACACTCCCTGCTACACACACCGACCACCACACACCTTGCCAACGGAGGGAGGTGAATGGATTAGTGATGGTTATAGCGTTGTGGACAGATGAAGTATACCCATTGTGTCTGACAGCGATCAGGACTCTGTCTCTCTCCCTCTGCCTTCTACTTTGCCCTGGTCCAACCCTGTCATTGGACGACCCAGATTTCAGTCAAACAGCCCAGCTCCCGCCCTCCCAGCCCAGACTACCACCCCTCAGTCACATGAGGACGAGGCAGACAAAAACTCACACACTATCGCTCAAACACACACACACACGAGCTGGGATGATGATGTGATTGTTGATGGAACAAGTGATAGATACAACAAGTAGTAGTGGTAGTAGTTTCAAGGGAAATATATATTGTGATAATTCAGTCAATTTATCGTGATTTGGGTTTTTGTCCATATCGCCCAGCTCTAACAAGCAGTCTCTCACACACAAGCAAACTAAAGCTCCATGAGTCTCCTCAACCACAGAACTACCTAAGTATTTTGCCCCTTACTAAGTATTTTGCCCCTTACTAAGTATTTTGCCCCTTACTAAGTATTTTGCCTCAGCGAGTCAGCTCCTTTGCCCTTTACTACTGCTCCAAACACTGTGTCCAGAAAGTTGCACACACACCACAGAACAAGGCGTGTTTACCTGTGTGTGTGTGTGTGGAGCAGCAGGAAGTCATGTAGAGAGCACTGTGGACATGACTTCGCCGCTCAATTACCATAACAGGGTTACCGTGGTAATCTAATGCACATGTCCTGCATCAGCGTCCGAGGAAAACACACAATTATGTAATGGTCCAGCAGTTTGTCTTAACTTGCTGACCTGATCAGTAGGATGAGGAAAGTGTGTTCATCTTTGAGCCGAGAGATGCTGTATTCTTCTCTGAGCTACTAAAGGACTGTGCTCTCCCCAATGCCCTATAGGATAGACCTGACTGACTACTGGAGCCCGCTACAGCTGTCCTATAGGATAGACCTGACTGACTACTGGAGCCTGCTACAGCTGTCCTATAGGATAGACCTGACTGACTACTGGAGCCTGCTACAGCTGCCCTATAGGATAGACCTGACTGACTACTGGAGCCCGCTACAGCTGCCCTATAGGATAGACCTGACTGACTACTGGAGCCTGCTACAGCTGTCCTATAGGATAGACCTGACTGACTACTGGAGCCTGCTACAGCTGTCCTATAGGATAGACCTGACTGACTACTGGAGCCTGCTACAGCTGTCCTATAGGATAGACCTGACTGACTACTGGAGCCTGCTACAGCTGCCCTATTGGATAGACCTGACTGACTACTGGAGCCTGCTACAGCTGCCCTATAGGATAGACCTGACTGACTACTGGAGCCTGCTACAGCTGTCCTATAGGATAGACCTGACTGACTACTGGAGCCTGCTACAGCTGTCCTATAGGATAGACCTGACTGACTACTGGAGCCTGCTACAGCTGCCCTATAGGATAGACCTGACTGACTACTGGAGCCTGCTACAGCTGTCCTATAGGATAGACCTGACTGACTACTGGAGCCTGCTACAGCTGCCCTATAGGATAGACCTGACTGACTACTGGAGCCTGCTACAGCTGCCCTATAGGATAGACCTGACTGACTACTGGAGCCTGCTACAGCTGTCCTATAGGATAGACCTGACTGACTACTGGAGCCTGCTACAGCTGCCCTATAGGATAGACCTGACTGACTACTGGAGCCTGCTACAGCTGCCCTATAGGATAGACCTGACTGACTACTGGAGCCTGCTACAGCTGTCCTATAGGATAGACCTGACTGACTACTGGAGCCTGCTACAGCTGTCCTATAGGATAGACCTGACTGACTACTGGAGCCTGCTACAGCTGCCCTATAGGATAGACCTGACTGACTACTGGAGCCTGCTACAGCTGCCCTATAGGATAGACCTGACTGACTACTGGAGCCTGCTACAGCTGTCCTATAGGATAGACCTGACTGACTACTGGAGCCTGCTACAGCTGCCCTATAGGATAGACCTGACTGACTACTGGAGCCTGCTACAGCTGTCCTATAGGATAGACCTGACTGACTACTGGAGCCTGCTACAGCTGCCCTATAGGATAGACCTGACTGACTACTGGAGCCTGCTACAGCTGCCCTATAGGATAGACCTGACTGACTACTGGAGCCTGCTACAGCTGTCCTATAGGATAGACCTGACTGACTACTGGAGCCCGCTACAGCTGCCCTATAGGATAGACCTGACTGACTACTGGAGCCTGCTACAGCTGCCCTATAGGATAGACCTGACTGACTACTGGAGCCTGCTACAGCTGTCCTATAGGATAGACCTGACTGACTACTGGAGCCCGCTACAGCTGCCCTATAGGATAGACCTGACTGACTACTGGAGCCTGCTACAGCTGCCCTATAGGATAGACCTGACTGACTACTGGAGCCTGCTACAGCTGTCCTATAGGATAGACCTGACTGACTACTGGAGCCTGCTACAGCTGCCCTATAGGATAGACCTGACTGACTACTGGAGCCTGCTACAGCTGCCCTATAGGATAGACCTGACTGACTACTGGAGCCTGCTACAGCTGTCCTATAGGATAGACCTGACTGACTACTGGAGCCTGCTACAGCTGCCCTATAGGATAGACCTGACTGACTACTGGAGCCTGCTACAGCTGCCCTATAGGATAGACCTGACTGACTACTGGAGCCTGCTACAGCTGTCCTATAGGATAGACCTGACTGACTACTGGAGCCTGCTACAGCTGCCCTATAGGATAGACCTGACTGACTACTGGAGCCTGCTACAGCTGTCCTATAGGATAGACCTGACTGACTACTGGAGCCTGCTACAGCTGCCCTATAGGATAGACCTGACTGACTACTGGAGCCTGCTACAGCCTGATGACTAGACACACTCTTTGTTCACCAACCTGTGACAGCAGAGACGTCATTTTAATGCTGTCAAAATGACAAGACATTTTTCTATAGTGCGAAAGAATGAGCTGACATTCATTCCAACAGAGTAAGGTCATGTTGTAAGCTAGACCTAAACTTAACCCTTTGAGTTGTGGGTTTGTGCTGGCACCAGCAGAATTATAGTTATTGTTAGTGGCAACACCAGGGTTGTGAGTTTGATTGCTACATGTCCCATATACTTAGCTATGTGTTTCTTCATTGTACGTTTATCTGCCTTCTTTCTCCTCTCTCCTTCCGCCTCCCTCCCTCCGCCTCCCTCCCTCTCTCCTTCCGCCTCCCTCCCTCCGCCTCCCTCCCTCCGCCTCCCTCCCTCTCTCCTTCCGGCTCCCGGAAGGAACAATAGCTAGTGGAAAGCCTCATTCTGGTTCAAATATGATAATTGGGGCCCTTACGGAATCCAGGCATTAAAAAGTAATTCAACAATATTTAAAAATGTATTTACCTTAGTAGGGAATCAATTAAATGTATCAACCAAGTTTATCTTAAGACATGAACAGAAGACATCAGTGATTGGTATTTCCTGCAACTTCCTGAAGAGGCAAAGAGAATGCTCCTGTCTGTGAGTGTGCGGTGCGTGCATCTACCACTTTGTGTAGCCTTTAGTGATGATGTTAATGAAAACAGTCTTCTGGTAGATGGAAAGGCTTTCCCCAAAACCTTCTCAATTAAATGTTAACTATAAAGTAGCCTATGCCTACCTGGCAGAATGATATCATGATTATTTCAATCCAGTGGGTATTTGTTTTGCAAACTCCCATTACATGTACCGCTAAACAACAGCCTCTTCCTAGGTGTGCACTTGAATTAAAGGGTAACTACACCCAAAAATCTACATTTCTCAGATTATTCCCAGACTTCAAAAGTGGTCTCCTAAAAAATAAAAAATTGGATGTTCTATTTTTTTTTTGTGTGTGTGTGATTTTGAGAGAGAAAACCTGAAAGAAAATGGGGGAAAATGAAACCTGGAAAAACAAAATGAAGAAAACTGAATTTGGGAAAGAACAAAACGGAATCAGGCAAAAAATGTAATGGATTGTATAGGGCCCTACCTAGGCTAATGATACTTTGTTATTAATATAGGCTATGTATAATCAGATAAATGTAATTCTTAAGACTGATATAACCCTTTTCTTTTTTTAAATGTAACCTTTTATTTATTTTTCAAGATAATGTGGGCTATTTATTTTTATAAAATACATAATTTGAAGAACAAACATTGTGGCAATACATATCTTGCAGTAAAACTGTAAATAAGACTGATCTCAAGAGAAGACTGATCAAACGTTAAAAAAGGTTTCTCTTACTTAGAAAATAGTCCTGATCATATAGACCTAGACCATATCCAAAACAACTCACTGAATTCATACATTTTCTGTCATTTGAATTGTAAAGTCATGTCTCTCTACACAATACCACAACTAATTTTTCCAATCTGGGAGGTAAACTCGATAAAGTATTGAATAATTTTGCTGTGCATTTCGGATGGAATCATGGTATTAGAATGTACGAGAGGCAAGCTCCTTAGGCAAAAAATCTAACCCTTGGGGGCAAGCCCCGGACCAGGGGCACCTGGCTGTCTACTTTTTCTAGTTGGCTGGCTAATCTATGTACTTGTGGAAAACACTGGTGTGTGTGTGTGTGTGTGTGTTGAGTATGGGAGGACCCTCTGAACTAACTGTTTATTGGTTAGAGAGACAAAAAGAAGAGTGTTCCCTAGACCTCTGTACTCACGAAGAAAACCACACACACCCTCAGGGAAAACCTCTGAGTTGACACACCCTTTGACACTTAGGCTACAAGGCATTAGCAATGCACACAGACATTTCAGTTCTTATGGAGAGCCTTCATTTGTGCAGCGGTGAATTTATCCTAAGTATGGATAGTCATGTCTGTAGACAGATAGACAGACCGACCAACCGGCAGTGTATTTCCATCGCAATCTTTCTATATGTTTCTAATATATCCACACACTCCTTCCTTTGGTGTGTGGATGGATGTGGTAGTAGTAACCCTGAGGACCCGGACACTTCAGGGTATCAGTCATTCATATTCATGCCACACACCACTCTGTTCATTCTGAATACAGCAGCTGGCCTAGTGGGGGATGGGCAACTCATCTCTCTTTCTCACACACGCACACCCACACTCTCTGCCCCCTCATCTATCCGAATTTCCTCCTCACATTGTTGGTCAAAAACAACAACATCAACAACAAATAAGTATTATTTTATTTGTTGGGTAAGGTTATTCTAGGCTGTTGTCATTCATTTCTATATTATAATTATACTAAACTCAAATTGCATCCCTATATTTGGCCTGTTTTGATCAGGCAGTGACAAGCCTTTATCTCTCAGCTCTCACCGTTCCCCTGGCCGAGCTGTCTCGAGCTTGGGCCGCGTTCAGCAGGATGGAAAGTTTTGGAACGTTCAGCTAGAAATATCCTATGTAGAACAAACATGCATCTCTGACTTGTAGAATACGGAATCACGTCGGTTCTATTTGTGGCATTTCTATCTGCAACGTTCGAGAACGTTCTCATACTGAACATGGTCCTGGACCCAAAAAGGGGGAGAAATCTCAAAACAACCGGCGGTGACGTGAGCGGGGCCCGTGACGTCAGCGCTGGTATCAGCATCATTCCCCTCTCCTCCGTACCCCAAACCGAATCCCAGCCTCGAGCTCAAATAAAAGGCCTGTCCTCCGTTATAAACCACGACTGTATAAACACAAGAACAAACATGACTGTGCCACTGCCAGTTGACAAAATAACATGATTTATTTAGGACAAAAAACAACATTCTCCATCGTAGCCAGTGCGATGCTACATTTATACCATAATAAAAATCGGCTTTTAAAAAGTGCATCAACCTGCAGATGATGACATTACGCCGAATAATAAAACATTCAAATTGACAGTCATTCTGAGCCGGGGGCTATGAAGGGCAGAGACAGAGGCCGAATCTCAGAGCCCACCGCTTCGGCGCTTTGTCAGCTGAGATGCTTCTGCTGCTGCACCCATTTTAACACAGCAGAGAGCTAAATATAGAAGGTGCCTTCACTCAGTCATAGGCTACTGCATGTCAACCTACATGTACTGTATATAGTCCCCCAAGCTGTAGGACGCTGCTTCAAACGCTTTTCATTCATTCCAAAAACCAAGCATTGTTTTGATGTCCGAAAATCACCTCCTGCGCGGTGCGCGAGGCTTTGTGACCTGTCAATCTCGCTGTTTGTATTAAAGACTTCCCTCTCATTCATTCCCGCCATCAACGAATGAATGATTATAAACAAGCTCTTTGCTTTGTGCTCATTGAAGAAAGCGCTGCAGAAACGCTATAAACGCACAAGGCAAAGCCCGATTATGTTGATTCCATTACCTTTGTGTACAGCTCCGACGCTGCCATACTGCAGCTGTCGTGTCCTTTTTCCATGAATCTCAGCAGCTAGATTTGAACATCAGTAGGTCGCCGCTCCGTTTTTTCCTCGCAGTTAATAAATAAAAATCCCTCCAGGTTTTAGGTTACTCTCCTTTTAGTGTACAACACATAGCACCATCATACCTGGAAAACCTCGATATTTTGGCATCTCTCGGAGCATTATGGGAATTGATGATGGATAAAATGATTCAGTGAAACGCGGTTGTTGCCATGGGCTCGGAAACATGGCTAAACAGCGCACCCCTGTGGCCAAGAGGCGACATCGCTTTAGTTCTGCTGGTTAGAACTATGGTTAGAAGCCTGCTAGTCAGAAACTGTAGGTAGGCCTACATAACTCTATGTGTGGTTATTTCAGAGGCGTGAGTAGGAGTATTGTTCAACTTGTTCGTGTAATAAAAACTCTGATTCACCTCTCCTCCAGTCAGCTGAACGACCAGAGAACTTCTCAGCTGTCTAGATCTAGAAATGTCATCTTTAGACCCGTTGCTGACATGATTCAAATCAAATCAAATCAAATCAAATCAAATTTTATTGGTCACATGCGCCGAATACAACAGGTGCAGACATTACAGTGAAATGCTTACTTACAGCCCTTAACCAACAGTGCATTTATTTTAAACAAAAAAGTAAGAATAAAACAACAACAAAAAAGTGTTGAGAAAAAAAGAGCAGAAGTAAAATAAAGTGACAGTAGGGAGGCTATATATACAGTAAAATAAAGTGACAGTAGGGAGGCTATATATACAGGGGGGTACCGTTGCATAGTCAATGTGCGGGGGCACCGGCTAGTTGAGGTAGTTGAGGTAATATGTACATGTGGGTAGAGTTAAAGTGACTATGCATAAATACTTAACAGAGTAGCAGCAGCGTAAAAGGGATGGGGTGGGGGGGCAGTGCAAATAGTCCGGGTAGCCATGATTAGCTGTTCAGGAGTCTTATGGCTTGGGGGTAGAAGCTGTTGAGAAGTCTTTTGGACCTACACAATAGAGAGAAATTAATCATAATCTGATCTAGACCACAGTTCTATCTGAAATTCCAGATGTTCTGTAACGTTCTACATTCCTAATTGTAAACGGCTGGAGTCAGTCTTCTGTTGAGAAAAAAAAAAATATATAACTAGAGGACTGGTTGCTGTGTCCAGTGTCATAATAAGTGGGTGCTTCTCATAGATAAATCAAGAGGATATATAAAACATTTTTTTTAATGATGTATCACTGTATTTCTTTCGCTCTGCTGGCTGTTGTCCTCTGTTGAGAACACATCTATAAATCGAACTAGAAGACTGGGGTGTATTCATTAGACAGATTCCGTTGCAAAACGTTTCGTCTGTTGCAAAACGTTTTGCAACAGAAACCGTTTACTATAGGAGCCGAACGGAAGCAAACAGAACGGAACGGGTAGCGACCTGCCTGAATTTGTCCAACAGAAACTCTCATTTTCGATGCCAAACGTTTTCCGTTTTGATTGCAACAGACTAAACGTTTTACAACGGAATCCGACTAATGAATACAGCCCTGGTTGCCATGTGTCATATGCCTACTAATTTAGCACTCTTCATCCCGGGTGGGTCATAAAGCTGCAACAATTTTCTTCCACTAGGGTCTGTCGGTCTTTGGCCACAGCTTGTGTCTTAAATGGGAGATAAATCCAGCTTATTTATATACATTTTGATCAAGATTTATCTTGGTGGTGCTTCTGCTCTGCTGGTGTTATCCCTCATGTAATACTAACTGGCCTCTACATTTGCATACATCATTCCTTTGTATACAATCTTTCATAGATTATCGTATGATCTCTGTCATTGCATGGAGTCAGTCATCAAACACCAACAGCCGTTTGTGCAAAACTATTTTATTTACAAAACAAAATGGCACAAAGTGACAGGGGGGCAGTCAAATACAAGCACACCTCAACTATGTAGTGCTTCAGCTTCAGACCCTTGATGACCACACCCCCACCTCTACTAGTGGACTGGCCTGTGCATATATACAGTAGAGCACTATATAGGGAATATGGTGTCATTGATATTTGTAAGGATATGCTGGACAAAGGGGGTGGGTATGTGTGAGGGAGATAGTGTGTGTGTGACAAGAGAGGGGGAGAGAGTGTGTGTGTGAGAGAGAGAAAGAGGGAGAGTGGGAGTGAGTGTGTGTGTGAGATGAATGAGGGTGTGTGAGGCCAGCTAATTTGGAGCTAAATGAAATGTCTTTAGACCCTGTCACATCATCCTGCTGTTCCATCTCCATTCACCAGTGGAGCCTGCTGAGGGGAGGACAGCTCATAATAATGGCTGGAACAGAGTAAATGGAAACCATGTGTTTGATACCATTCCACTCAAGCCCTTACCACGAGCACATCCTCCCCAATTAAGATGCCACCAACCTCCTGTGACATTCACCCCTCCCTCTGATAGCCACTCTGGTCTCAAACCACACCATAGAGACAGGAGGGTTTTCCTGACCATGTGACCTGACCAGGAAATACTCTAGACACTGGTTAAAGGTTACAAATAGGGTCCAGAGTTTTTCCTGGTCAGGAGTTTTTTGGGGGGGCCATACATGTTGGTGCTTTTCCAATGAAACTTACCCCCACACTAGTGGGTCGACAGTGTTTTAATGTAAGCTCTAGTGTTATTGTTTCCATCAGGAGAGTGCCACTAAAGACTTGGGGCGAGCAGAATCAACAACCTCTACATCATTCAAGACAGTAGCTTTGTGAGAAGGTGTTAAAGTTCATAGTTAGCCATTGTTATGCAAATAAAGCTGAAAAGTACCCAGGGCCTGGGCTTGGCCCCAAGTCAGAGCAGGTCCACTGGAGCCATGGCCCAGTGAGACACGGGTGCCGACCCACGTAGATGGAAACAGAAAAGTCTGAGTCTTTTGGGTAAATCCTAATTGGAAACTCGCCAATAGTGCACTACTTTTGACTAGAGCCCTATGTGGCAGTGGGTGTAATGTAGTGCACTATACAGAAAGAAGGGTGTGATTGGAGATTCTCTATATAATGCAATAATTCTCACCACCAGAGCCCTTTGGACCCTGGTCAAAAGTAGTGCACTATGTAGTGAATAGGGTGCCATTTGGGACACATATGTAGCATTTAAACAGAACAAAACAACAGTAGTGAGAGGTTCTGGTCAGTCATTATCAAGGTTATATTCATATTCAATCACTCAAGCACATTACAGCATAATTTAGATGACAACATAACACTAATAACAACGTGTTTGGTAAATCATAATATTCTAGGGTAAAACATTCTAAAAGGCTGATTTCGGCCTCACTCCTCTCCAACACAACTAGAAATATGTACACAATCAGCTAACAGGACTGGAGATGACATTCAACCCTCTAGACCAGAGAGACCGTCTGTCTGTGTCCCAAATGGAACACTATTCCCTATGTAGTGTAACCATTTTGGGCCAGAGGCTCGCAGGGCAGCCACATACGGCTCTAGTTGATAGTAGTGTACTGCATAGGGAATAGGGTGCAATTTAAGACTCTCTGTGGCTCCAGTCGGCCTTCCTCCCTCCTATGTTAGACTCTCCAGGTGTGCGTCCAAAATGGCACCCTATTCCCTAAATAGTAAGAAAAAAATGTATGCACTCACTCTGGATAAGAGCGTCTGCTAAATGACTAAAATGTAAAACGTAATACACTGAGAGTACAAAACATGTTCTTTCCATGACAGACTGATCAGGTGAAAGCTATGATCCCTGATTGATGTCACTTGTTAAATCCACTTCAAGTTAGTGTAGATATAATATAATATAATATGCCATTTAGCAGACGCTTTTATCCAAAGCAACTTACAGTCATGTGTGCATACATTTTATATGAAGGGTAGGAGACAGGTTAAAGAAGGATTTTTAAGCCTTGAGACAGATTGTGTGTGTGCCATTCAGAGGGTGACAAAATATTTAGGTGCCTTTGAACGGGATATGGTAGTAGGTGCCAGTTTGAGAGCGTCAAGAACTGCAACGCTGCTGGATTTGTCATGCTCAACAGTTTCCCGTGTGTATCAATAATGGTCCACTACCCAAAGGACATCCAGCCAACTTGACACAACTGTGGGAAGCATTGGAGTCAACATGGGCCAGCATCCCTGTGGAACGCTTTCGACACCTTGTAGAGTCCATGCCCCCGACGAATTGAGGCTGTTCTGAGGGCAAAAAGGGGTGCAACTCAATATTAGGAAGGTGTTCAGTGTACTTTTTACCAGGGCCCATAGGGCTATATAGGGACAGGGTGTCATCTGGGACAGAGTTCCAGTCATTTACATTTACATTTTAGTCACTTAGCAGACGCTCTTATCCAGAGCGACTTACAGGAGCATTTAGGGTTAAGTGCCTTGCTTAAGGGCACATCGACAGATTTTTCACCTAGTCGGCCCGGGGATTAGAACCAGCGACCTTTCGGTTACTGGCACAACGCTCTTACCCACTAAGCTACCTGCCACCCAATTTGCTGGTCCCAGTCATCTTTAAAGTCTCCTCCTCTGTAGTGGAGTCATCCCACTCCCTCTCTCTTCTACACATCCTCATCCTTGCTTTCAGTGTATTTTTACATGAGAATAGAAGATAAACAAGAACAGAGAGGGGAGGAGGAAAAGGAGGAAGAGGGAGCCATAACAGAGTGGAAGGTGAAGGGAAGCTGAGAGGACTGGGTGAAGAGGGTGAGGGACAGAACAAGGGACAGGCGGTTAGGGGTGTGTGTCAATTTGCTGGCCACCAGGAAGGGGTCTCTCTGGGACTGGTGCAGGAGTAGATGGGGGGAGGTAGTGAGACAGGAACAGGTGTAGTAGGGTGATTGTTAGGAGTATTGACAGGGTTAGAGACAGGACAGTGTGTGTATCAGCCGGCCAGTTTGCTGGCCACCAGGGAAGGTTTCCTCTGCGGCAGGTCCTGAGGTGTAGGGATATGGTCTCCTGTGATCTCTCCCCCTCCGCTCTTCTCTGACGTGGCTGCAGGAAGCTGCTTGTTCTTCACCTTGGCCTTGGCCATGTTGTAGTCCCCAGAGTCAAAATACTTTTGCTGCAGAAAGAGAATGTTAGACTTAAAACAACCTGTAACTTAAAAAAAACAAAAAAACAGTCTAATTGATGCTGAGCGAGAGAGAGAGCGAACTGTAGGCTCGTGGGGATAGGTTAGGAGAGAAAGTAGGGCGGTAGGTAGGGTTTGGGAGTGTGGACTCACCCCCTTGGTCAGGCGTTTGCGTAGCAGGTCGGAGCCTCCAGGTTTGTGTCCCAAGTTTGGGTAGCGAGCCTTCAACTTGGCCTCCTCAACCTTCTCTGGACTGATCACCTTGTCGTCCATCTCCTGAAACACACAAACAATTGCAAGCTGGCTAAAGGCATTGTCAAGCGGATGGTCACGTGTTTGCGAGGCAGTGTGCCCAGGGTTTGAGCCGTTGTACGGACAGTGTACCCGAAGCTATGCTAAGCAAGCACACTGTGGTCTGTCACATCAGCTCCTGAAAACACCTGCGCCACCCACATGCGGAGGGAGCAGGGCTGCTACTACTGGTAGGGACGTCAAACAAACGCTCAACAGTTTCCCGTGTGTATTAAGAATGGTCCACCACCCAAAGGACATCCAGCCAACTTGACAACTGTGGGAAGCATTGGAGTCACTATGGGCCAGCATCCCTGTGGAATGCTTTCGACACCTTGTAGAGTCCATGCCCCGACAAATTGAGGGCAAAAGGGGGTGCGAGAAAATGTTTTCTTACAGAGATTTAAGTTGATAAATGGCTACGCCAGGTTGTCATCTAATCGACATATATGCAGTATACCAAAGTTCATTGAGGTTTGTCTGTGAGAAGAGCGCAAACAGTACATGTCGCTGCGGTTATTGTCCCAGTTCCATTGATTTCAATACAATATCAACATGAGTGATTAATTTGTGCGCACTATTGATTACAGTAGAACAAGCTAATCAATTCCAGTCTTGAGTGACTCCTTGGTAAATATTGGTCCTGTTTATATGGTACTAATTTAGCAAAAAAACTAGTAATCTGAACACAAGTGTGACGTGTGTAGGGAGTAACTTTTATGTAATGGTCTTCAAAATATCATAACTTATTTCAGCATATTGATTACGAATTTGAAATGTAAACTGGTGTTTTGACACTCAAAAAGACATGGCAACAGGAAGCAGCAACAGTATCATTTTCAATGCATGTTTCAGGAATATAAATGGTACTTTTAACACTTTATCAGGAAAAACTACTGAATGAGCCCAAAAATGTGCTATGATTTATTCATTTGAATGATATTAGTGAAATCGTTAAAATAGGTTTGTCCTGGCTACTACTGAGCCTGCAGGCAGCCAACAGCCACAGCAGCAGACACCTCCGTCAGGCCTGCACAACAGACAAGGCCTGTACAGCCTTAACATAGGGCCTTTGTCCTGGTAAATGCAATGTGTATTGCTAAACAACATTGAGAGAGGATTTCTGTTAAAGTGACAGCCTGCCTGGCATGTGATATGTGCCTGTATGAAGACATTACATAAACTAAAGCTGGTTGATGTGTGTTGTACTAGAAGCTGAAGTAGGGATTTAGCTATAAAACCACCACAGCATTAATAAGAGGAATCTGGAGCATGAACAAATTAAGACATTTACATTTTAGTCATTTAGCAGACGCTCTTATCCAGAGCGACTTGCAGTTAGTGAGTGCATACATTTTTCATACTGGCCCCCCGTGGGAAACGAACCCACAACGCTGGCGTTGCAAACGCCATGTCTACCAACTGAGTTAGACATGCCTAGAGTGCCTTCACCATGCCTCCTAAGCTGCGGGCACACTGCAAGAGTTGAGAGGGTTGGAAGGAATGGAATATGGATTATATGAGTTACCTAACTAAAGGACAGAACATAAACACTGGCCTTCAGTACATCGTGGGGCGAGTCTCTGTTGACAGTCAAGCCAGATTGCCATCTTTAAAGTAGACAACAGTGGTCAAGCCACTGAAAGCAACATAACTTCGCTAACGTTAGATGGCTTTGATAGTGGTAGCTAACTAGTTAGATCACTTGTTGGTTAATGTGGTTAAAGCTAGCTGGCTAATGTGGCAATGACAGTTGTTCGTTAGCTAACTAGCTGGCTAAAATAGACACAAATCGACATAGCTAGCTAGCATTTACTTGCTAGCTAACTTAGCTTGTTAAGTCGTTATCCAACAAGCAAGTCAATTATATAACGTTAGCTATTACTACACATTAGTTAAGGAAAAACAATAATTAGGGGATTTGTTCCGCTTGTGTTTACCAAATAATCATGACTTCATTAGTTAACTAACTAGCATTATGGGCAGCTAACGTTAACTGTCGTAGCTAGCTAACGTTAACTAGCTGAATTCCTTAGTTAACGTTAGCGTAATATCGAAAAGCCCTAGCTAGTTACGACTGCAATTAGTTATGGAAAACAGTTTGTTTAGACACCAACTGGTATTTATTAAGTAGAACAAACTGATGTTGTGGATAATCAATCACGACAGCTAGCTAGTTAGAAAGGATTAACGCTAGCTAGCTAAAAACCTGCATCCCATATGATCGTGTGCATTGCAGTGCCAGTGCAGCTTGACAGTCGTTGGTTAGCAGTGTGGTTGTGTTTAAGACAAATACACGTACGTTCTGGTCATTTACCAACGTCTCCTCGGTCGTCTTTGTTCCCTCAATTTCCTCCGACATTTCTGTGTAACCTCGATCCCTGGCAAAGTCGAAAAGTAAACACAATCTGGACTAAATCCTTGCCCTGGTTTCCTCTCCCCATACGAATCCGTCCGACCGTTAGCTACTAGCGCGCACAAATATGGCTGCCCGATCTGACGTCACTGTTTAGCAGAGGCGCGCTCATCATTCTCAAAAAACCGCCGCTAGATATTTGAGCAAGACAAAAGTAGAGCCTTTTATTGAGCATCAACTCGGTTTAATGCATGCAACCAACATTAACTACAAACGTTTTTGACATCAGATTTGAAGTAGGTGTTTCCCAGTATATTGCATGATGGTAAATGCCGTTTTCTTTGCTGTAATGACAATGGAATGCAGCAGAAGGATTTGGCCATGAAGTCCAATGTCATGAAATAAGCTAAATTATACACATTATTCCTTTATTTGATGGACCATGATCCATATGTTATATTGAAGGCCAGTGATTGTGGGGGAACTGCCAGAGATGAACCAGTGACTCAGTGGTTATGAAGTTTGGCCACCACCTGTGCCATGACCTCTTGGCAGCTGCAGCCTGCAGCAGTAGGCCTACACTAAGAAAGGAGGGTCAGGGACCAGGGTACATATATTAATGGTTTACAGACAGAATAACGTTTTTTTAATTGACAGAGATTTGAATGTAGCTCTCCAGTGTGTATCCTTTCTCTTCTCAACAGGCCACTTGATCATGTACATCTGACCACAGGACCAACCTGCTATGACCGATGAGGACTTTAACAGTCGTTTTATTCAGCTGTAGAAATTCTGACTCGTTTTCATTTGTACATAATCTTTTTCAAATGTATTATAACAACATTATAACATGTTTTACATCAGTCGACATGACATGCACCTCAGTGTTGTCCAAGACACTCAAAATAAAGACACACAGACAATGCAGGTTTCAAGATTTTAAGATATAGATATATTTTCAGATCTGAGTTAATGTCAAAAATACATATGATTTACAGACTTTTGTACTACATAATGCTGAGGATGATAGATGTCACATGAGCAGTAACTGAAATATTAATTTAAATATTAAATAACTGACAGTAAACAAAGTAAAATAATGTAAACACTAAAGCTAAAGGTTACTCTCTTTCTATTGCAACACTTCAGAGATTTGTTTTTGTAACAGTACACAAAAAGTATTAGACTATTACTCATTTTGATTTCCAGTCATCGTGGAAATACACAGTGCGCTTTTTCAATGTCGTCTTGTCATTTTCTCAGTCTCTTGATTGCTTGTTCTGGTCAGACAGTGGTCCATGGTCGCTAACGTGTAGTTGATGTGTGTTTTAGCATGTCTTTAATACGCCTTCAACATGTATAAAGATGAGTTTGAGCTTCACAGACAACAGCAGGGTTCTGTAGGGCTAGGAGTTGTTCCTGGTCAGATCAGATGGTCAGTGAAATCTCCAGGCCCTAGGTATCTGGGACGGAGCCTGTCTGGACTGTTCCACATGAGAACGCTCTGAGCCCAGCTCTCTGACAGCTCTGTGGGTGTGCGTGTGTGCGTGTGTGTGTGTGTGTGTGTGTGTGTGTGTGTGTGTGCGTCACTGCAGATAGAGAGTGTGTGTGCGTCAGTGTCAGCAGTGCAGATAGAGGTGTGTGTGTGTGTGTGTGTGTCAGCAGCGCGGGGAGAAGGCTGGGTCAGCGGGGGACTCTGTGTAGGACTTGAGTTCGTAGGCTGCTCCACTGTCTACCTCCATAGACTTCCTACTGAACAGCAGTCTGATATCCCTGTGGAGGTACACCTTACCTGACCTAGAGGTCTGGAACCTGGGGGTGGGGGGTGGGGGGAAGAGAGAGAGAGAAAGAGAGAGAGAGAGGGGAGGGAAAGAGCTAGATTAGTGTCAGTACAATGTTTTCCTGTTCAGTTTGGTCTTCTGTCCAGTCTTGACTAACAGGTAATATATTTTATTGACAGGTGAGATTATGTGATTGACAGGTCAGCTGAGCCAGACCAGGTGTCTTTCTTACCTCAGGTGAATGAGGTAGCGCAGGATGCGTCCCTGGCCGAGGGGGAGGGCTTTCCTGCTGCTGCCGTGTGTATGTGTGTTGCCTGGGCTGCCGTGTTTGTGTGAGTGTGTGCTGTCCCGTCGAACGGGGACAGAAAAGGTCCTCTGACGGAGGAAGGTCTGGTAGCTGGCAGGCATGGCTCTCAGGTCATACACCACCACAAACATCTTCACCACCGTCTTATTGGGGTTAAATAAGGTCTGGGAGTGAGCGGGAGAGAGTGAGGGCAGGAGAGAGAGGGCGGGAGGGAAAGTGGGCGGGAGAGAGTGGGCGAGAGAGAGGAAAAGAGAAGGGGTTAACACACTACAGTCATGTATTTCTTTATGTCCTCACTAGGGGTCTCCCTCTCCTAACTCTCTGCTGGAACGGAGCTGGTCCATCTTTCCTTTGTTCTCACTGTCTGGAGTTCTTATGTCAGCAACAGTGACACACATGCATGCACACACATTTAAACAAACATTTTCAATGTGTATAATCCACAGAGTGTAAATCTGTCCTCACCACTTGAATGGTTCCTGATGGAGGGACGCGGTAGCCCCGTTTACCCAGAGTCTCCAGGTTGATGACTCCCTGTAACAAAAACAACACACACACACACTATTAATATTGATCTGCACTGTGAGCAGTAAGTGTGTGTGTGTATATATATATATATATATATATATATATATATATATATATATATATATATATATACACACACACATACATACATATATACTTACATATATATATACATACATATACACACACACACACACACACACACACACACACACACACACACACACACACACTGAACAAAAATATAAACGCAACATATAAAGTGTTTGCCCCATGTTTCATGAGCTGAAATAAAAGATGACAGAAATTTTCCAGACGCACAAAAAGCTTATTTCTCTCAAATGTTGTGCACAAATTTGTTTACATCCCTGTTAGTGAGCATTTCTCCTTTGCCAAGATAATCCATCCACCTGACAGGTGTGGCATATCAAGAAGCTGATTATTACACAGGTGCACCTCGTGCTGGGGACACTCTATAATGTGCAGTTTTGTCACACAACACAATGCCACAGATATCTGACTGCAGGAATGTCAACCAGAGCTGTTGCCAGAGAATTGAACGTTAATTTCTCTACCATAAGCCTCCTCCAACGTCGTTTTAGAGAATTTGGCAGAAAATCCAACCGGCAACACAACCGCAGACTACGTGAATGGCGTCGTGTAGGGGAGCGGTTTGCTGATGTCAACGTTGTGAACAGAGTGCCCCATGGTGGCAGTGGGGTTATGGTATGGGCAGGCATAAGCGACAGACAACGAACACAATTGCATTTTATCTATGGCAATTTGAATGCCGTGACGAGATCCTGAGACCCATTGTTGTGCCATTCATCCGCCACCATCACCTCATGTTTCAGCATGATAATGCACGGCCCCATGTCGCAAGGACCTGTACACAATTCCTGGAAGCTGAAAACATCCCAGTTCTTCCATGGCCTGCATAGTCACCAGACATGTCACCCATTGAGCATGTTTGGGACGCTCTGGATCGACGTGTACGACAGCGTGTTCCAGTACACGCCAATATCCAGCAACTTTGCACAGCCATTGAAGAGGAGTGGGACAATATTAACAGGCCACAATCAACAGACTGATCAACTCTATGCGAAGGAGATGTGTCGTGCTGCATGAGGCAAATGGTGGTCACACCAGATACTGACTGGTTTTCTGATCCACGCCCCTAACGTTTTTCTTTCTTTAGTCATGTGAAATCCATAGTTTAGGGACTAATTCATTTATTTCAATTGACTGATTTCCTTATATGAACTGTAACTCAATAAAATCTTAGAAATTGTTGCATGTTGCATTTATTTTTGTTCAGTTTATATAAAGTGTGTGTGTGTGTGTGTGTGTGGGTGTATGTGTATATATATATACAGTGAGGGAAAAAAGTATTTGATCCCCTGCTGATTTTGTACGTTTGCCCACTGACAAAGACATGATCAGTCTATAATTTTAATGGTAGGTTTATTTGAACAGTGAGAGACAGAACAACAACAAAAAAATCCAGAAAAAGGTATGTCAAAAATGTTAAACTGATTTGCATTTTAAATGAGGGAAATAAGTATTTGACCCCTCTGCAAAACATGACTTAGTACTTGGTGGCAAAACCCTTGTTGGGAATCACAGAGGTCAGACGTTTCTTGTAGTTGGCCACCAGGTTTGCACACATCTCAGGAGGGATTTTGTTCCACTCCTCTTTGCAGATCTTCTCCAAGTCATTAAGGTTTCGAGGCTGATGTTTGGCAACTCAAACCTTCAGCTCCCTCCACAGATTTTCTATGGGATTAAGGTCTGGAGACTGGCTAGGCCACTCCAGGACCTTAATGTGCTTCTTCTTGAGCCACTCCTTTGTTGCCTTGGCCGTGTGTTTTGGGTCATTGTCATGCTGGAATACCCATCCACGACCCATTTTCAATGCCCTGGCTGAGGGAAGGAGGTTCTCACCCAAGATTTGACTGTACATGGCCCCGTCCATCGTCCCTTTGATGCGGTGAAGTTGTCCTATCCCCTTAGCAGAAAAACACCCCCAAAGCATAATGTTTCCACCTCCATGTTTGACGGTGGGGATGGTGTTCTTGGGGTCATAGGCAGCATTCCTCCTCCTCCAAACACGGCGAGTTGAGTTGATGCCAAAGAGCTCCATTTTGGTCTCATCTGACCACAACACTTTCACCCAGTTCTCCTCTGAATCATTCAGATGTTCATTGGCAAACTTCAGACGGCCCTGTATATGTGCTTTCTTGAGCAGGGGGAGCTTGCGGGCGCTGCAGGATTTCAGTCCTTCACGGCGTACCAATTGTTTTCTTGGTGACTATGGTCCCAGCTGCCTTGAGATCATTGACAAGATCGTCCCGTGTAGTTCTGGGCTGATTCCTCACCGTTCTCATGATCATTGCATCTCCACGAGGTGAGATCTTGCATGGAGCCCCAGGCCGAGGGAGATTGACAGTTATTTTGTGTTTCTTCCATTTGCGAATAATCGCACCAACTGTTGTCACCTTCTCACCAAGCTGCTTGGCGATGGTCTTGTAGCCCATTCCAGCCTTTTGTAGGTCTACAATCTTGTCCCTGACATCCTTGGAGAGCTCTTTGGTCTTGGCCATGGTGGAGAGTTTGGAATCTGATTGATTGATTGCTTCTGTGGACAGGTGTCTTTTATACAGGTAACAAGCTGAGATTAGAAGCACTCCCTTTAAGAGTGTGCTCCTAATCTCAGCTTGTTAACGGTATAAAAGACACCTGGGAGCCAGAAATCTTTCTGATTGAGAGGGGGTCAAATACTTATTTCCCTCATTAAAATGCAAATCAATTTATAACATTTTTGACATGCGTTTTTCTGGATTTTGTTGTTGTTATTCTGTCTCTCACTGTTCAAATAAACCTACCATTAAAATTATAGACTGATCATGTCTTTGTCAGTGGGCAAACGTACAAAATCAGCAGGGGATCAAATACTTTTTTCCCTCACTGTATATATTTATATATATATATAAATATAATGTGTCTGTGTAAGTACTGTAGGTGTGTCTCACCATGTATGGCGAGGGTGCGTTGTCGTCAGAGACGCTGTAGAAGGAGACGTCGACGGGGAAGGTCATGTGACTGGGGCAGAAGGTTCCGGAGGCACCCACCTCGGCCGTGAAACCCTCCACTGACCCCAATGGCTCCAGGCGGTAGTTCAACACACACTCCTGTAACACACACACGCTTTAGGTCATACAATGCATGTACACTTGTGTGTGTGTGTGTGTGTGTGTGTGTGTGTTTGTGTGTCGTACCTCAAAGTTGCCCAGTAGACTGAGGCTGGCAGGAGGAGCGCTGGCACTGAACAGCTGCTGAAGTTCCTCTGACTCCTCCTCTGTCTTCACACACACTCTGCCCAACAGAACACAGTACAGGGTTAAAAACAGGTGAACACACACACACACACACACACGCACTGATTGATTGGTCGATTGGTTGATTCATTGAATCATGCGAGTTAGAGATGGCCTGCAGACCCTGCAACCCTCAGATGATTTGGACATGATGCACGAAATATGTTAATATCGGTCCCATGACATGAATAGGATTTGTGCCACAAATGCTAAAACATTACTATTTGGAAACAGTGCCAGAGAAGCTAAACCAAAGCATGGCTTGCTGTCCTGTGGTCTAATTCTGAATTTATGATTAGACTAATACTGTATATTCAAACACTATCAAACCTTAGTCAGCCATGTATGTAGAAGCATCAAACTGACTGACCTCTAATCCACACAGTAACCCAGCGGCCAGATCAGAGCCTCTGAGTGTAGAGCTGTGTACAGCTGCCATTTTGAGCTGAGCCTCAGTGTCAGGCCAATAGCAACAGTACTAGCAATACAACCCCAGAACAGCAGGTGGCAGTGTGAGAGGACAGGACAGGGCTACAGTACAGTACAGGCCTGGACTGAATGACCACTGATGTCTAGTAACAACCTAATCTCACCTTCCAGTCAGCTCACTCTCTATTGAACCTCTAAGTGGTAGCAATTGAGTTTGAGGACAAGGTTATTCATGATGAGTATAAATGTGTGTGTCTGTGTGTGTTTGCGCGAGAGATCAGTACCTCTTCCCTGCGGTCCAGGGCAGTCCTTTACAGCTGGTCAGAGAAGAGTCCAGGTCAAAGTAACCAGTCTGAGTTCTCCTCTGAGGAACCTGGGAGAGACAACACACACATTTAATAATACAACATAACACACACAACTGTACACAAAACTTTATTGACGTCAAAACACCCAATTTAAACACTATAGCATGACAGCACACACAAGTATATAATAATAATAACAACAACAACAACAAGCACCACATGAAAACACACAACTTTTAAATTATTCAATTTTTATGAACCCAACCTAGTCAGCATCAACAGGAGTTTAGTCAGAGTATTCATACTATTGAGAAGAAGATGAGTCATGTGGCTCCGCACCCTGACTGACTGACTGACTGACTGACTGACTGACTGACTGACTGACTGACTGACTGTGTGTGTGTGTGTGTCTTACAGGGCTGGACAGCAGAGGCAGGCCGGTACAGGGGTGGAAGGCCTTGGTGAGGGTGGAGTCCAGAGAGTGACGGTTGCGTTTCCTCCAACTGTTACACGGTCTCAGGGGCGAGGGAGAACGCTACGGGGAAAACACACACACTGGCTTTAATACAGCAATTCTAAAAAAAACATTTTAGACAAATGCCAAATACACTACGTCAAATATCCTTTCTCAAAATGATATCTCTTTGTACTGTTAATAGACATTTTCCAAAAGTGGTAATATCCTCTTTCACAGGTGGACAAGCCACCTGCATGATATTCAACATATACTGCAGTGTGTGGTGATTTTCTAATCAGGTGTGCTGGTCTTTAGGGACACTCCACTCACCAGGACAGTATTGGGCTCTGTGCTGGGGGGTCTGGTAGCAGGACTGGGGGGGCTGGAGGACTTGGAGCCTGGGGGGGCCTGGTTCTCATCCTGGAGACCAGACGGCTGGGTTCGATCGCTGCCCTGAATCTGTGAGGGCTGAGTTCGAGACTCGGTCTGGGTCTGGTTGTGAGACTGAGTCAGAGGTTTCATGTGGTTCTGGATGAGAGCAGTGGTCTGGGTGTGGGTGAGCTTGGTGGTCAGTGTCTGTGCAGTGGTCTGGGTCAGGGTGGTGGTCTGGGTCACTGTCAGGGTCTGGATGGTCCTCAGGATGTTGTCTTTAGGTGAGGAGGGTCTGGGCTCCTCTTGGGGGTGGGTGGGGTGTAAACTCTTTGAGGTCTTGGCCCTGGGACTCTTGGGGCTGAGTAGTGGAGAGGCCTGAGACTGGGGCTGGGGAAGAGGCCGTGGGATGACTAGAGGAGAGGACTGGGGCTGAGGCAGGATTTGGGGTCGGGGGCTGACCTGGAGTTCTTCAAGTGTTGAACAACAGTTCTGGGCTCTGATTGGACCGTCTGTCTCTGGAGGAGCACCAGCTCTGTCTGTGCAAACAGGTGTGTGTGTGAGAGTGTGTGTGTCATGGCTGGGTGTGTAGCCGTTGCTATGACTGTAGCCGGCTCTGTGTGTGGTGTGTGTGTCCGTGCGGAGAGTGTGTGTGTCGTGTGTATGTGGTGTGTGTAGTGGGGTGCTGCTGCGGCTGTGTGTTGGAGACAGAGACTGGACAGACAGTCTGTCCTGAATCAGTCTGGTAATGTCCTGAACAGCATGGGACAAGAGACTACTGTCTCTCTCTCGCTGTCGGTCTCTCAATGCCTCTCTGTCTCTCACTGTGTCTCTGTCTCTCAGTGTCTCTCCATCTCTGTCCTCTGTGAGTCTCAGTCTGCGGCAGGCAACAGGTTTCGGGGACAGCGTCTCCCTGATAATAGCTGCTACGTCGCCAATGGGCGTGTCGAAAGGGGAGGACCGGGCGTGCTCAGTAGGCAGAGCTCCCTTTGGCTCTTTGGTCTTGCTGAGCGTGGTATTGTCAAGGTAACTGCCCCGGACAGGGGTCTTGGTGGGAGTGTCGGAGGTGAAGAGGGCAGGGGGGAGGTGGGGGGCGGTCGGGTCGCAGAAGTTGAGGCGCTGAGCAATGCGGGCGATGACTTCCTGTCTCTCCTGGAGCAGCGAGCCAATCAGAGGGTTGGTCTCAGAGGAGGAGGGTCTGGGGGAGGGGCACCGTGGGGGCTCTGCCAACGAATAAGTCTTAAAGGCCCGGAAGGCTTCGGAGCCACGCCCCTTGGAGCTCTCGGCCCCATTGACGGCCATCCCATAATCCTCGGTGGTGTGTGTAATGTCATCGGAGGGGTCGGAGGTGAGGGCATAGAGCCACCTGACAGCCTTTCCCCCGGGAGGGAGGGGCAGGGGGGAGGACAGTTTCCTGTGGGGGCGGGGGGAGGGCCGGGGGGAGATGGGGAGGTGGTAGGGGGATGAGGTCTGCCCCTTATTGACCTGGGGGAGGTCTGATCCATTCTGGCTAGAATGACCATGGCTGTCTGGGGGGTCCTGGCCTCTCTTACTGGGCAGGGGGAGACTGGGAGGACTGGGGAAGGGGAGGCCAGAGAAAGGCAGAGTCGCCCTGTTGTGGCTCTCTTTAGAGTTGTGGCTCCTCTCGTACAGAGGCGGGTTAGGGTTAGGGTTCAGGCCTGGGTTAAGGCTAGGTGTCTTGCTGTAGAGGTTAGGACTGAGGTTGGGCTTAAGGCTGGGGGACTTGCTGTAGAGTGGGGCCAGGGGCAGGCCGGTGTGTATGCTACAGGCCAGGGTGGGGTAGGTGGGCTGACGGGGGAGTGACTGGACCCTGAGCCTCAGGGCAACACTCTGGGACACGTTAGGGACAGGGAACAGGTGCTCCGCTGGGGGCTGGGAGAACTGACAGACACACTCCTCATCTGCTGCACTGATCCTATGGGACACAAACACACACACACACACACACATAGGCTTAGAACTTGTGATCACATCAGATTATTTAGTTAATTTTGGAAAGTATTTTATGATCAACATTCAGTAACGATATAGGAAAATAATGGGGAAGTTGTTAAGATGTTGTTAGTGTGTGTTACCTGTAGAGGATGTTTCGGGGTACAATGCCGTGAGAAGCGCTGAGCCAGGCACTGAGCTGGGAGAAGAAGACGTAGGAACGAACAGCCAACAGCAGAGTCTTCTCCTCTATAAACTTATCACCGCTCCTAGAGAGAGACAGGGGGAAGGAGAGAGTCAGGCCTTTGCTTTAGCTAGCTAGCAATGGCTAAGGAAATTAGCATTTGCAATGATGCCAATCCCAAATTTTTCGGGGTCATGGTCAGTGTTTTATGTTTGATACAGCGTCAAAGCGTAATATTCCAGTTTTTGCATGTGCCACTAGCTCAACCTAGTCCTGACAAAAAGTGTGTGTGTGTGTGTGTGTGTACACATTGTCCTGGTACAGGCTGCAGGGTGTGTGTGTATCTATGTACAGTTGAAGTCGGAAGTTTACATACACTTAGGTTGGAGTCATTAAAACGAGTTTTTCAACCACTACACAAATGTCTTGTTAACAAACTATAGTTTGTTAGTTAGGACTACCTTGTACATGACACAGGTAATTTTTCCAACAATTCTTTACAGACAGATTATTTCACTTAGAATTCACTGTATCACAATTCCAGTGGGTCAGAAGTTTACATACACTAAGTTGACGGTGCCTTTAAACAGCTTGGAAAATTCCAGAAAATGATGTCATGGCTTTAGAAGCTTCTGATAGGCTAATTGACATCATTTGAGTCAATTGGTGGTGTACCTGTGGATGTATTTCAAGGCCTACCTTCAAGCTCAGTGCCTCTTTGCTTGACATCATGGGAAAATCAAAAGAAATCAGCCAAGACCTCAGAAATAAAATTTGGTTCATCCTTGGGAGCAATTTCCAAACGCCTGAAGGTACAATGTTCATCTGTACAAACAATAGTACGCATGTATAAACACCATGGGACCACGCAGCCGTCATACCGCTCAGGAAGGAGACACGTTCTGTCTCCTACAGATGAACATACTTTTGTGCAAAAAGTGCAAATCAATCCCAGAACAACAGCAAAGGACCTTGTGAAGATCCTGGAGGAAACAGGTACAAAAGTATCTATATCCACAGTAAAACGAGTTCTATTTCGACATAACCTGAAAGGCCGCTCAGCAAGGAAGAAGCCACGGCTCCAAAACCGCCATAAAAAAGCCAGACTACGGTTTGCAACTGCACATGGGGTCAAAGATCGTACCTTTTGGAGAAATATCCTCTGGTCTGATGAAACAAAAATAGAACTGTTTGGCCATAATGACCATTGTTATGTTTGGAGGAAAAAGGGAATGCTTGCAAGCCGAAGAACACCATCCCAATCGTGAAGCGCGGGGGTGGCAGCATCATGCTGTGGGGGTGCTTTGCTGCAGGAGGGACTGGTGCACTTCACAAAATAGATGGCATCATGAGGAAGGAAAATTATGTGGATATTGAAGCAACATCTCAAGACATCAGTCAGGAAGTTAAAGCTTGGTTGCAAATGGGTCTTCCAAATGGACAATGGCCCCAAGCATACTTCCAAAGTTGTGGCAAAATGGCTTAAGGACAACAAAGTCAAGATATTGGAGTGGCCATCACAAAGCCCTGACCTCAATCCTATAGAAAATGTGTGGGCAGAACTGAAAAAGCGTGTGCGAGCAAGGAGGCCTACAAACCTGACTCAGTTACACCAGCTCTGTCAGGAGGAATGTGCCAAAATTCACCAAACTTATTGTGGGAAGCTTGTGGAAGGCTACCTGAAACGTTTGATCCAAGTTAAAAAATTGAAAGGCAATGCTACCAAATACTAATTGAGTGTATGTAAACTTCTGACCCACTGGGAATGTGATGAAAGAAATAAAAGCTGAAATAAATCATTCTCTCTACTATTATTCTGACATTTCACATTCTTAAAATAAAGTGGTGATCCTAGTTGACCTAAAACAGGGCATTTTTACTAGGATTAAATGTCAGGAATTGTGAAAAACTGAGTTAAAATGTATTTGGCTAAGGTGTATGTAAACTTCCGACTTCAACTGTATGTATGTATGTATATGTGTGTACATACTGTCTTGGTACAGGCTGCAGAGTCCATCGCTCCAGTAGCAGAGCGTCTTGTTTGATCGCCGGGTCACTGATGGGGTCACTAGGGGGACTCTCGTCTCCATAGCAACAGTCTGGCAGCAACATCACCTCCACCATGATGGGAATACTGTTCCTCCACAACACACACACCTCCGAGCGCACACGACGCGCCTGCACACACTTGAACACACACACAGACATGGGAGGGTAAGTGTGTGTGTGTGTTAGCTGAGGCAATGTGTGTGTGTTATCTATGTGTGTGTGTGTGTGGATGTTACCTGTGGCAGTTTGTCGCTGCACTCGTGCCTGTGTAGGGGCGGCAGGGCGGACTTTGCAGGGGGGCAGTGCAGCCCCTCGGTGCGACCCTTCACAGAACATTCTGGGGTCCGTCCCTCAGTGATCAACAGGGTCAGGAACACCAGGAAGTCCTCAGCATCGTACTCAAAGAACTCCTCCACCACCACGTCTGGAAGACAGAGAAGAAAAATTAAAAAACACAGGTCAGATACACATTCTGGCATAATATATACACACACTACCAGTCAAAGGTTTAGACACACCTACTCGCAAATCTATTTTCTTAATGTGTTTGAGCCAATCAGTTGTGTTGTGACAAGGTAGGGGTGGTATACAGAAGATAGCCCATGGTCGAATTGCTGCAAAGAAACCACTACCTAAGGACACCAATAAGAAGAAGAGACTTGCTTGGGCCAATAAACATGAGCAATGGACATTAGACCTGTGGAAATCTGTCCTTTGGTCTCCTCCAGGCTGCGTAAGGGCTATTTGACCAAGAAGGAGAGTAATGGTGCTGCATCAGATGACCTGGCCTCCACAATCACCCATCCTCAATCCAATTGAGATGGTTTGGGGTGAGTTGGACCGCAGAGTGAAGGAAAAGCAGCCAACAAGTGCTCAGCATATGTGGGAAGTCCTTCAAGACTGTTGGAAAAGCATTCCTCATGAAGCTGGTTGAGAGAATGCCAAGAGTGTGCACAGCTGTCATCAAGGCAAAGGGTGGCTACTTTGAAGAATCTAAAATCTATTTTGATTTGTTTAACACTTTTTTGGGTACTACATAATTCCATGTGTTATTTCATAGTTTTGATGTCTTCACTATTATTCTACAATGTAGAAAACAGTACAAATAAAGAAAAATCCTTGAATGAGTAGGTGTGTCCAAACTTTTGACTGGTACTATATACAGTGGGGAGAACAAGTATTTGATACACTGCCGATTTTGCAGGTTTTCCTACTTACAAAGCATGTAGAGGTCTGTAATTTTTTATCATAGGTACACTTCAACTGTGAGAGACGGAATCTAAAACAAAAATCCAGAAAATCACATTGTATGATTTTTAAGTAATTAATTTGCATTTTATTGCATGACATAAGTATTTGATCACCTACCAACCAGTAACAATTCCGGCTCTCACAGACCTGTTAGTTTTTCTTTAAGAAGCCCTCCTGTTCTCCACTCATTACCTGTATTAACTGCACCTGTTTGAACTCGTTACCTGTATAAAAGACACCTGTCCACACACTCAATCAAACAGACTCCAACCTCTCCACAATGGCCAAGACCAGAGAGCTGTGTAAGGACATCAGGGATAAAATTGTAGACCTGCACAAGGCTGGGATGGGCTACAGGACAATAGGCAAGCAGCTTGGTGAGAAGGCAACAACTGTTGGCGCAATTATTAGAAAATGGAAGAAGTTCAAGATGACGGTCAATCACCCACGGTCTGGGGCTCCATGCAAGATCTCACCTCGTGGGGCATCAATGATCATGAGGAAGGTGAGGGATCAGCCCAGAACTACACGGCAGGACCTGGTCAATGACCTGAAGAGAGCTGGGACCACAGTCTCAAAGAAAACTATTAGTAACACACTACGCCGTCATGGATTAAAATCCTGCAGCGCACGCAAGGTCCCCCTGCTCAAGCCAGCGCATGTTCAGGCCCGTCTGAAGTTTGCCAATGACCATCTGGATGATCCAGAGGAGGAATGGGAGAAGGTCATGTGGTCTGATGAGACAAAAATAGAGCTTTTTGGTCTAAACTCCACTCGCCGTGTTTGGAGGAAGAAGAAGGATGAGTACAACCCCAAGAACACCATCCCAACCATGAAGCATGGAGGTGGAAACATCATTCTTTGGGGATGCTTCTCTGCAAAGGGGACAGTACGACTGCACCGTATTGAGGGGAGGATGGATGGGGCCATGTATCGTGAGATCTTGGCCAACAACCTCCTTCCCTCAGTAAGAGCATTGAAGATGGGCCGTGGCTGGGTCTTCCAGCATGACAACGACCCGAAACACACAGCCAGGGCAAGTAAGGAGTGGCTCCGTAAGAAGCATCTCAAGGTCCTGGAGTGGCCTAGCCAGTCTCCAGACCTGAACCCAATAGAAAATATTTGGAGGGAGCTGAAAGTCCGTATTGCCCAGCGACAGCCCCGAAACCTGAAGGATCTGGAGAAGGTCTGTATGGAGGAGTGGGCAAAATCCCTGCTGCAGTGTGTGCAAACCTGGTCAAGACCTACAGGAAACTTATGATCTCTGTAATTGCAAACAAAGGTTTCTGTACCAAATATTAAGATCTGCTTTTCTGATGTATCAAATACTTATGTCATGCAATAAAATGCAAATTAATTACTTAAAAATCATACAATGTGATTTTCTGGATTTTTGTTTTAGATTCCGTCTCTCACAGTTGAAGTGTACCTATGATACAAATTACAGACCTCTACATGCTTTGTAAGTAGGAAAACCTGCAAAATTGGCAGTGTATCAAATCCTTGTTCTCCCCACTGTATATATATATATATATATATATATATATATATATATATATATATATATATATATATATATATATATATAATTACATTCTTATGGGGATACATTTCAATTCAAATAGACAGTGTAGAATGGGACAAGTCATGGAACTCAGACAAAGCAAATGGCAGCAGGCTCCTGTTCTCTTGTAGAGTAGGAGACAACATGCTACAACATCTTGGCCCAGACTAACCACTAAACACAGACAGGAAGGGAGGAATGAGACCACTATTCCTGTTCTGGGGATAATTTTTGTATCTCCACGTCAGCTGAGCACAGGCGCTGTGTCACAGAATAACACTCACACAGAAAAAGAACAGTGTGTTCTACTGTAGTGTCTGTCTGGTCAGGGTTGGGTTAAGGTGGAGCAACAGAAACACAAGCATGACAGTCAGAGAGGTTCTGTCCTCCTACAGCCCAGCTTTAACAAAGAGCCTCTCAACTGGCTCTGGGGGGCACTGTGTGTCTCTAGCTTGTCTCTCTCTCTCTGTGTGTGTGTGTGTATTTGTGTGTGTGTATTTGTGTGTGTGTGTGTATCAGGCATTCTTCCAGGGAACTCCTCCCACGTGCACACAGCTACTCTCTGCACATGGAGAGAGAACAGTCAACACACAGACACAGAGTAGGAGCGAGACAGAAACAGCACAGAGAACATGGATCAGGGGAGGGTGCTGCAGCCAGCTATAGGCTGAGACTAAGGGAGTGGGATAGGGGGGTCGGGGAGAGAAACCCAGCTCTGACTGGCTAATGGCTATAGGACAGGAGAGAGGGAGAGGGGACGGAGAGGAGCAGCCAATAGGCCTTCCTATACAGCGATCTGCTCTGCTCTGCTAACCCTCTGCTCCCTCCCAGTGAAGTAGGCTAAAGGTAAAGCTCTGGCAGGAGGGAAAGAGAGAGAGATCCTCCGGTCCAGTGGGATGGGCCAGAGAAAAATGGAACATGGCTGTGCTGGTGTCAGCTTGCTGTTTTAGTGTGTGCATGTGTGTATAGTGTGAGAATGTGTGCATAGTGTGTGAATGTGTGTGCAGTGTGTGTATGTGTGCATAGTGTGTGTGTGTATGTGTGCATAGTGTGTGCATAGTGTGTGCATAGTGTGAGAATGTGTGTATAGTGTGAGTATGTGTGAGTATGTGTACAGTGAGTGTGTATTATGTAAGAGGTGAGGTTTATAAAGAGCGGACTGACTGCAGAGCGGCACGCAGGTCTTATTATTAGAACTACTGCTGCTGTCCCTGAGAGGAGCTGGAACGGAGCCCACTGATCAGCTGGCCTAGTACACACACACACCAGTGTCATGGGGTGTGGAAAACGCCCCCAGGGTGCTGGACTAGTACAGGGGAGGGGAGAGGGTGTGTAGTTAATAGATCATGTAGTCGTGTTTAGGTCTGCTATATAGTGCTATAGTACAAAGAATACTGCTGTTGTTTTTTAGGCTTCAGCTAGAAGACAAGCTGATTAACTAATGGCCTAACTCACACACTTTCTCTCTCCTTCTGGACAAACACACACTTTTTCTCCCTCTTTGCTAAATATTCAGGCTCCCACACTAGTCCAGAGAAACAGATGTTATAAGAAAAAAAAAAGTGAACTGATGAGACTGAAGCACTGAGAGGGGAGACCGTGTGAGTATGTACTTTTCCAGTTTCATCAATAGGCTACTATCAGTTCAGTTGTAATACAATTTTCCTCTGTTCCAAACCAAGGCCAGATCACCATGAACCCTCTACTGGTCATCAATACCTTGTTGACCTCTGGTTAGTCCAGTAGGGACAGTATCTAATCTAAGGTGGGTGTGGCTACTACCTAGTAATGCGCCATCTGTGGTCTGATGGGGGCATACAGTTAATAATAATAATAATAATATGCCATTTAGCAGACGCTTTTATCCAAAGCGACTTACAGTAATGCGTGCATACAGTTCATACACTCACGCCCCTGCCTCTTTCTCTCGGAGTCTCTCCTTCTCACACACACACACACACTTTCAGATTCAATTTATGAAACACACAGAGTCCGTATTAAACACACACACTATATTAGTGGTGGTAGGCAGTAGTGGGAGATTACAGACAGCTTCTCCATGGTAAATCTGATTACTGTTACAGCAGGGCAGGCCCCTCTGGGATAAATATAACTACACTACAGCAACTACCCAACACAAACCATAACCCCCACTAACACCAACCAGCATTAACCATAACCCCCACTAACACCAACCAGCATTAACCATACCCCCACTAACACCAACCAGCATTAACCATAACCCCCACTAACACCAACCAGCATTAACCATAACCCCCACTAACACCAACCAGCATTAACCATAACCCCTAACACCAACCAGCATTAACCATAACCCCCACTAACACCAACCAGCATTAACCATACCCCCACTAACACCAACCAGCATTAACCATACCCCCACTAACACCAACCAGCATTAACCATAACCCCCACTAACACCAACCAGCATGAACCATAACCCCCACTAACACCAACCAGCATTAACCATAACCCCCACTAACACCAACCAGCATTAACTATAACCCCCACTAACACCAACCAGCATTAACCATACCCCCACTAACACCAACCAGCATTAACCATAACCCCCACTAACACCAACCAGCATTAACCATACCCCCCACTAACACCAACCAGCATTAACCATACCCCCAAAAAGCCATCAGCATGCTTCAATTGGGCTGGCGCCTAGCCGAACTCGGCTAGCCGAATCAAACGAGTGTGCTAGCATACTCCCTTAAAATACCTTCGTTTGAAATACAAGAAAAAAAGCGGCAATAGTACTTTGTCCATTTTGAGACGCCGTAGCCAGTATATGCTTCCTCAAAATAGTCAGAATTAATCTAAAATAACTCAAGAAATCTGTCATTCATTTTGACGTTTTTGACGAGATCTTAATCGCAAATGTTACATCTAACTAAGATGTTTGGTGCAGTATTTCTCAATGAAAAAATGTGCATGAAAACGAGTCGTCTCTCGTTGAAAAAACACTACTGTTGACCAATCCCTGACGAAGGGCGTAGACTTTGGCTCCGAACTTCAGCTTGCCTCTAGAAAAAAAAGTAAGTGTGCCCGAACAACCGAAAACCCCCTAATTGAACTCTTCCGAACGCCTTAACACACACACAGTAACACAAATATTACTACCTACAGGTTTCCCCTAGGATTTCTTCCAGCAGCGGTGGCAAAGTTAGCGGGGGGGATGGGAGCGTCGTAGTGGCCGTTGCCAATTGCGAGGCCTCCTACCAAAATCTTGAAAGGCCCTCCTCTTGGCAGCAGAGACCAAATTCTTCTGTTTTAAAAGGTCATTTCCTGCAATTCTACACATTTGGAACGTCGCTGCTAAATGAATATAGGGGAAACAATGAAAAACACACCTCAACACACACCTCAACACACACCTCAACACACACAGCCCTGAGGCTCCTCTCCTCCTCTGGTCATAGTGCACATCTATTTTGCATGGGGACAAAGGGTTGCCCTGTCAACACACAGCTCATGTTAATGTCCCATCACAGGGATTTTGTGTGTGCTGGAATGAGCTGGGGCTGTGTGTGAGCATCTGTGTATGTCTTTCCAGTGGCATGTTAGTCACATGTGTCTGACTCATCTATGACATGTCTGTCTGTCACTGTGTGTGTGTGTGTGTGTGTTTTTACACAGACTCTTTGTTCTCCATGAGGCCTAATCTGTGCCTCCGTGACTGAAACAGACAGCAGTCCAGCCCACTCTACAGGAGCTCTGATTTAAGTTAATGTTTTTCTAACTAGCCTACACTGTAGTGGCAAGCAAACAGAAAAGTGTTGTCAACACAAAGATATAGTTTCCTGTTCCATGTGATGTTGGCCTGCCCTGAAATCACATGCAGGAACAAGAGAGAGAGAATAGAGTTTGAAGTTTAGCCATGTTCAACTTTACAGTTTCCTGAGAGCTCTCTCTTTGTTCCCTCTATCTACCCCCCCACCCTCTCGCGCTCTCTTTACACAAAGGGGCAGATTCACAGCACGCATAGCAACACACATAGCTGCCTTCTGATTGGCTTAGAGGGTTCGGTACAGTTTTCTCCTTCTGCTCCTGTGAACTCAGCTGCTCTGGCTGCTTTTGTCTGGATCTCTCACACACATACACCAGGCCCAACGGACACACACACCTCTCAAACCTTCATTACTAGCTGCTGCAACAGAAGGGCTTTCACAGACACACACACCAGATTAAGCTTTTACTTGAGCCCTTATTGACCAACCGTTAACTTAAAACACTACCTCTAGTGACGAGTCTAACGAGAGCATTCAGCCTAGCTAAAGCTTTAATCATGATCCTGTGTGGACTGGGGTCAGCTCTGAAGGCCTGCGAGATGTTTACCATTACAGGTGACTCTGACCAGACTAGCCCTGATCATGCCCTCACTAGGCTGGGTATAAAGATCTCCAGAGCCAGTGCTCTCACTCTGTAAAAGCCCACTCTTTGTCCCACTAATACTGATTACGTAACTGGCAGAGAGCCCGGCACAGCACAGGGTAGGATAGCCAGGTAGTACTCCCCGCTGTGTACCCACTATGGCCACCACAGCGGACTCTGATACCACTACACTCTATAGACTGATAGTCTGTGCTCTGCCCTTTAACCTAGGTTCTGAGGAGTTTACAGCCCCCATCAGCCACATGTTAGAGAATTCAGATTGTGTGGGTGTGTTTAGCACGCTCAGCAGGTCTCTCCTGCTGGTTGAGCCGGGTCTATCTGGCCTTGGTTGAACGTGCGCATGCATGTGCCAACCCCCAAACACACACCTCTGACCTACAGCTCTTAGGAGATTACATTTCTGACACAGAGGACAAATTTAGCAACGTCAACAACGCTCCAAAGTGTGGCAGTCAGACTTTTTAAAGTGCTGAACTGAACTGGAGCTGGCCAGCCAGGGCCTAGGCCTAATATATCTCTGTATGACTGACTGACCTAGCCAGATCATGGCTGGTTCTTCTCTGCTACAGATAGAGGTCAGACGACTGATGACTCTGACATGTCCATCTATCTATCTGGCTATGAAAAGCCAACTGACATTAACTCTCCAGGTGTTGACCTCTTGCACCCTCTACAACCACTGTGATTATTAGTTGTCCCTGCTGGTCTTCTATGAACATTTGAACATCTTGAAGAACAATCTGGCATTAATGGCCATGTACTCTTATAATCTCCACCCAGAACAGCCAGAAGAGGACTGGCCACCACTCAGAGCCTGGTTCCTCTCTAGGTTCCTGCCTTTCTAGATAGTTTTTCCTAGCCACCGTGCCTTTATATCTGCATTGCTTGCTCTCTGGGGTTTTAGGCTTGGTTTCTGTATAACCACGTTGTGACAACTGCTGTTGTAAAAAGGGCTCTATAAATATATTTGATTGAATTTGATTGATATCTATCTATCTAGACTGGTGGCCACTTGCCAAACCAGTTGTGCTTTAACCAATTCCTCTGTTGCTGGTAATCGTGTACAGGCCAGAGGCTACTGATAGTTGTCTATGTTCCACAATGTACAGTTGAAGGTGGAAGTTTACATACACCTTAGCCAAATACATTTATACTCAGTTTCACAATTCCTGACATTTAATCCTAGTAAACATTCCCTGTCTTAGGTCAGTTAGGATCACCACTTTATTTTAAGAATGTGAAATATCTGAATAATAGTAGAGAGAATTATTTATTTCAGCTTTTATTTCTTTCATCACATTCCCAGTGGGTCAGAAGTTTACATACACTCAATTAGTATTTGGTAGCATTGCCTTTAAATTGTTTAACTTGGGTCAAACGTTTCAGGTAGCCTTCCACAAGCTTCCCACCATAAGTTGGGTGAATTTTGGCCCATTCCTCCTGACAGAGCTGGTGTAACGGAGTCAGGTTTGTAGGCCTCCTTGCTCGCACACGCTTTTTCAGTTCTGCCCACACATTTTCTATAGGATTGAGGTCAGGGCTTTGTGATGGCCACTCCAATATCTTGACTTTGTTGTCCTTAAGACATTTTGCCACAACTTTGGAAGTATGCTTGGGGTCATTGTCCATTTGGAAGACTCATTTGCGACCAAGCTTTAACTTCCTGACTGATGTCTTGAGCTGTTGCTTCAATATCCACATAATTTTCCTTCCTCTTGATGCCATCTATTTGTGAAGTGCACCAGTACCTCCTGCAGCAAAGCACCCCCACAGCATGATGCTGCCACCCCGTGCTTCACGGTTGGGATGGTGTTCTTCAGCTTGCAAGCGTCCCTCTTTTTCCTCCAAATATAACGATGGTCATTATGGCCAAACAGTCTATTTTTGTTTAATCAGACCAGAGGACATTTCTCCAAAAAGTAAGATCTTTGTTGCAAATCGTAATCTGGCTTTTTATGGCAGTTTTGGAGCAGTGGCTTCTTCCTTGCTGAGCGGCCTTTCAGGTTATGTCGATATAGGACTTATTTTACTGTGGATATAGATACATTTGTACCCGTTTCCTCCAGCATCTTCACAAGGTCCTTTACTGTTGTTCTTTTCGCACCAAAGTACGTTCATCTCTAGGAGACAGAACGCGTCTCCTTCCTGAGCGGTATGATGGCTGCGTGGTCCCATGGTGTTTAAACTTGCGTACTATTGTTTGTACAGATGAACGTGGAACCTTCAGGCATTTGGAAATTCCTCCCAAGGATGAGCCTGACTTGTGGAGGTCTACACTTTTATTTCTGAGGTCTTGGCTGATTTCTTTTGATTTTCCCATGATGTCAAGCAAAGAGGCACTGAGTTTGAAGGTAGGCCTTGAAATACATCCACAGGTACACCTCCAATTGACTCAAATTATGCAAATTAGCCTATCAGAAGCTTCTAAAGCCATGACATCATTTTCTGGAATTTTCCAAGCTGTTTAAAAGGCACAGTAAACTTAGTGTATGTAAACTTCTGACCCACTGGAATTGTGATACAGTGAATTATAAGTGAAATAATCTGTCTGTAAACAATTGTTGGAAAGATTACTTGTGTCATGCACAAAGTAGATGTCCTAACCGACTTGCCAAAACTATAGTTTGCTAACAAGAAATGTGTGGAGTGGTTGAAAAACTAGTTTTAATGACTCCAACCTAAGTGTATGTAAACTTCCGACTTCAACTGTATTCAATGGATCAAACCTAGATATCATGTGTCAATAGACAGCTCGGTTTCCAGATGCCTTTAAAAAATGGGCACAGCACAGGCAGACCAATCATCTGGGTAGGACTGTGTTGGCCTTGTTACTAAAATAAAGCAACAGAACAAGCAGCCAGCTGACTCTAACCATGTGGGAGTTCATCTCAGATATAGCATCAGCATGTGAGTGAGAGAAGACAGCCATGCATGGTGGTGGGCGGCCATGTTTAGAACAGTAAAGCTGTTGGCTGACTGTTGGAGGGAGGTGTGTTGTTGTTGGCAAAGAGGACTCTGACCCAGCAAGGGGACACTACTCAGCTCCAACTAAGGAATGTGTGAGAAATTGTCAAGTCTGTTACCTTCCTCTCCTCGTCTCCTCTAAAGTGGTTTCCTCATCTTGTCCCCTCTTCTTGATATGCACTGATCTGATTCTAAACACAGACAGGCTTGGACAGCAATATTTTAGATAGATTTGTCCAGGTCTTTCACATCAGTGAGGAAGGGGAGAGAAGAAGAAGTCAATATAGACTATTGACATGGAGCCCATATCACAGAGCATTCTATATGGGCCAGGGCAGGCATAGAGAGTGGTCCGCTCTGCTAATCCTTCCCAATGCCAGGAGGAAACTGAGCGGGCCAGATGGTTCCTACTTTTCCTGCTGAGCTGGTTGCCGGTTGGCTCTGCGCAACCATGGGGGAGGAGCCACAGCGGCACAGGAGGTGATAGGCACCCAGGAGCTGATGATGTCACTAACACAGAACCGGTTGGATCAGCACACTTACGTCCCGTGGTGGTTCTGAGCCAGAGCAACCATTGAGCCTGAGTTAGAGTGAGTGCGTGTGTGTCAAGCGTGAGCCCGAGTGACCACTGAGCTTGTGTGTGTGAGCATGAGCCTATGTGTGTGTGTGTGTACACGTGTGTGTGTGTCAGGCAAGCGTGAGCCAGATAAGACCCCCACAGTTACATAAGAGCATTACTGGGAGGACTGGTTGGAGCCGAATCACATGCTGAACTGGAACTGAACTACAGTACCGGCTAACACAGGAACCTGTCAGAGCCCTTTTGTGTTCAAAAGTTACACACCGCACCTTTAATAATAACAGGTTTATTATTATTGACAAATGAATAGGCATGTTTTGGTTGGCCAGAGGTCTACAAAGACAGTCAGCACTTCAAAACACAACATGTCACGTCAAAACACAACATCAGCCTACACCCCAGTGACCAGATGTGTCTGACCCTTTCTGTGAGAAAACACCTGTCGTCATACCTGAATGTCATTCTGTCTGGTTGGTGAATAACATAACACCTGTTCTGTTGTACCCGCCTGTGTGTATGGTGAATAACAAAACACCTGTTGTAGGTGAATCACTGCAAGAAGGAGAGGCTGGCATAATAGTCAGATTGACTGTCTGCGATTGTCCTGTCGGGCTTGGCTATCGGTGAGAGTTCACTCAACTCTGTGCTCTCCTGGCAGTTCTGGGCCTTGTGGGATGGGCTAAGGGGTAATCTGTCTGCGAGGGGTGTGGACGTCCCCTGAGACGCCTTGTTAGACCTTCAACAGGAAACACCTCCAAACAAACAACAAACCACACTGATTCTGGGGCACGTTCCAGTAGACCTTTATGTAAAGAAAGCTTGGATATGCCTTTAGTGACCAGGAACGTTCTGTTTCTTCTTCTCTTCACCTTCCCTCTATTCTTCTTGTCCTCCTCGTCTCTCTTCCCTTATTCTTTCCTCTCCAGAAACACGACTCATTGTGAGCTCATGTGTGTGTTGTAGCCTATGTTCTTAGTGTGTGTGTGTGTGACATCCGACCGTTTCCTTCCTCTTTTGTGACTGTTCTGCCATGGCTCTTTATGAGATCTGTTACAGCTGTGTGTGTGTGTGTGTGTGTGTGTGTGTGTGTAAGTAAATATGTGGGTTGGTTCTTCTATCGTTGTACCCACAAGGATAGTAAAACAAGGAAAATTCTCCCTCGTGGGAGGACAAAGGCTATTTTAAGCTTAGGGGTTAGGTTTAGTGTTACAATTAGAGTTAGGGCAGGGTTTCCCAAACTCGGTCGTCGGGACCCCAAGGGGTTTTGGCGCTAGCACTACACAGCTGATTCAAATAATCCTCTGGTTGTGTTAGTTTCTCTCAGCCAGCACAGGGGCCACAGCACTAGCCTACATGTTGAACAACAAGTCAGTCAGATGACTTCACTTAGCACTGAGCTAAACCCTGCACTGTGATGGCTCCCTTTCTCACACACACGGTTGCAATCTAAAGTTGAAGAAAAAGCGCTTGTGAATCAGAATTTGTATAACAAGTAAAGCATTTTTTTTTTAAACAAGAAAAGGTTCTCTAAACATTCTCTCCGTTACATTGTGGGTGTGTGAATCAAGACAGGGTAAGCCTACTGGGCTAAAGCCTAGAGAAACTAACTCCTCTCACTAGTTCAGTGTAGAGGCTAGAATGCTCAGTAAACACCTTCCTCGCCAGGGAGATGACAGAGGAGAGAGGGGGTCTGGGAGGAGCAGGAGAGGATAAGACAGGAAAGGAGAGGAGAACGGGATCAGGACAAATGGAGGAGAGAGATAGTGTCAGAGGAGTACAGGGACGGCAGTCTGTCTGCTTTTTCCACCAGAGGAACAGTATGTCCCATAATAACAATAGAACAGAGGGAGCATCGGCTGGCCTGTCATATGTGAACTGCTCCAGAGCAGCTTCTATTGCAATTAGACATTATTAATAGAACCACTGTGACAGACCGACAGGGAGCAAACAGCACACATAATCTATATGAGGGGTAAGGGAAAGAACGGGTGGAGTCCCGTGTGGCTCAGCTGGTAGAGCATGGCACTTGCAACGCCAGGGTTGTGGGTTTGATTCCCACGGGGGACCAGTACAAACAAATTTGAAAATGTATGCACTCACTACTGTAAGTCGCTCTGGATAAGAGCGTCTGCTAGATTACTAAAATGTAAATGTAGTCCAACTACAGTAACTTGTGATCCAGCAGGAAAGGCCAGATCTGTCTCTCTAGCTCAGTAAAAGTGTGTGTGTGTAGTTGTTTACAATTGGCCATGCAACAACAACAAAACATCTGCAGTGTGTAGTACAGTAAGTGTGTGTGATTTAATTACTATATGTACAGTGTGTGTTTACCACATCCATGGCCCATATGTCAGAGCCATGAACCCTGGGTTATTATTAAAGGTAAAGCCAGTCAGTGTGTTCAGGACAGGGGTTAAATCTCAGCCTTGTGGTGTTGGAGGACATGTTTACACCCTGACATTGGGTAGGGAGTCATGTTACAGTGTCAGTAGGCTGTAGGATGGGGTGTAGGACACTGATGGTGTGGGCTTTGTTGTGTGGTAGGAAAAACTATCTCTGATTGTGCTTCCTTTGTCTGACAGTGGTTGCTGTGTGACCACATCAAACCTCTGAAGTAGTTACAGGCCCTGCCTATTGTCTGACTAGTGACAACAGGTCCCAGTAGATAGAGACAGAGCTAGTACAGAAGAGACAGGCCTATTGTCTTACTACAGATCTCAGAACAGAAGATATAGATAGGAATATTGCCTTACTACAGGCCTCAGAACAGTAGATAGAGACAGGCCTATTGTTTGACTCCATGTTTGGTGGTAACCAAAACAAACAGAGGCTGAATGTCTTCTGATTGACTGTAATGTGATAAGGCCAAAGAGTATCAGCTAGCTGCTCTGAACTCCAATGAGCTGCTGCTGTTGTTGTCCCTACAAGAATCATAACCAACCTTGGATTAATGACAAGCATGTTGAAGCAATCACTACATTAGTAGACTATGTCCAAGCAGGCAGGCAGGGTGCATAAAATACAGTCCATGTATTCCTAATAGAGCTGGCATTACAGACCACTGCTGCTGTGGTTGCATAACCCTGACATGAAAACAAACAAAGCTGGCTGCCCAGCAGGCTTCATGTAAATCATACATCATGTTAACACACAGACAGTACAGCAGGCAGAGAGCAGATCGAAGTCTCTGATCATGGTGATGATTCCGGGTCACAGTGAAGATGTTCAGTTCGAACAAAGGCCTTTGAGCATTGCAGCATACCCATACCAGAGACTGACAGAATAACGCAGAGCTCTCAGGCACACAAAGGAAGCTTGAGCGGCTTTATCATGCAGTCAGCTGTTCCACCATGTCAGTGTGACCTGGTGCGTTTTGTTCCCCAAAAACAGCTTTTTTACAGAAATGACAAGATGACATTATGTTGTTATAATTGAACCACTGCTCAGATATCTGTAGCCATGTTGTTAACCTATCCATTGTGTAATTTGGCAGTCAGAACGTCCTAATTTCCGTGGCCTCACTGGGTCAGGTTGACTTTGTTATCAACACAGGCAGGCAGCAAGCAAGTTAACCAGCTGTTACATCACTCTCTGCCCCCGATTCCTCTCCCTCTTCCGGGGGACTGCCTGGCTGGCTACATTCTGCTGGTCCAACAACACACACTGCCAACGATGGATAATTTCAATATGATCATCATGACCCTATTAGTACTGCAATGATTGGCACTGTAGTGTAGGCTCACACAGACGCATACCATTAACAGTATAGCTACTGCTAGTTGGCATGGAATAAATCCTTGTAGATCAGCTTACCTCGCTCTGGTTTCATGTTAGCCAGTGTCATCTGGATCCCTCTGGGAATCTGGCAGCCTCTTATGTCTGTCTGTCTTCGGTCTGAAGACTCCCGTCCACACAGCCCTGACAGCAATATAATGATGTGTGTCTGAATGTGTGGATCCAAATCTTCCAAAGGATTGCTGACTTACTGCATTAAGCAACAATACCAGCTGGGTAGCCTGTATGCTGCCAATCGCCCCCTACCTGACAAAGCAACGCTTTGTTAGCAAACTGCTACTGTACAGGTCCATCGAGTCGCACTGTTAACTGGCCAACGTACAGTTGAGCTAGCTAGCTAAATCTGACCGTCAAACGATAGATTAGCTCCGAGCTATTGGTTTGTCAACCACCTAGTTAGCCAACAAGGCATTGAGCTGACAACCTGACTGTCTACCCCCCAAAAATAAACGTCTCAAATTCCACCACCAAAACCACAGCAGTAGTCCCGTCACGAAGCATCTCTCTCTCTTTCAGCTTGTTGTGCTACTGTAACCTCACCTACTTGGCTTAGCTAACGTGGCTTTAGCTAGCTGACCAAGCAAACAACACACAGGCATCTGATCTGATGACAACCTTCTCAAACAAACACCCCAACCCCCACGCGCAGGTAGCTAGAGTGATCCACCTCAGCTAACAGTGGGCTCGAGTCTAGAGGACAGACCTCGTTCAACGGATCATTCTGAAAAACAGCCAACGTTAGCTAGATAGCTAAACGTTGTGTTGTCCAGAAGCATCGGCTACACTTGTCGTCTTGAAACATAGTGAGGTAAAGTAGCCACATCCCTTGTCAGTTACCTAGTTATTGTTGGTTAGCTTTCTCTCATATCAAAAGTTTGTCAGAAAACAAAGCTGACCATCTATTTCCCAACTCGTTGCAGCGGTTAGCGAGATTTTTTCTTCCTCCAAAACAACGGTTCGCTGGCTAGCTAACTTCGTCCAACTCGATAACACAGTACAGGCGCATACCGTTCGCAACAAAATTATATTTTGTGCTCTTTCTTATCCATAAACTATTTTGTGTGCTCTCTCCCCCTTCCCCTCTCTCTACCAATGTCCCCTTGTCAAAACAGATCAGCGCAGTCTTTTCTGAGTCACGTGTCCCAACAACAGCTAGACCACTTTCCTGTATCTGCCCTCGAGTGAACCTGCTGCGATAGCAACCGTGATCTCTAAACTTTTTGGTTACAGTTTGACAATGTGTCAAGATGACAACAAATACCATACACTAAAACACGGTTCAAAGTAACAATATAACTCTGTGTAAGGGTACCGCAGGCCAGGATTGATACATTGTAGCGGGACGGCCACTGCTCAGCTTTGATTGGATGGTGGATTGAATGCGCGTTCACGTCTGCACGTGTATTATTTTTTATGTGAACATTTTGTTCAGATACAGATTAGTGATGCGTTCACGTGTTGCTCCTCTGAGTTTTATATTTCGTAGTTGTGATGTCGGAAATATGAGTTCATTTTATTAATGTGCTTTTTGGTCTGAATAATTCTTCAACCAATATGATTAGCAGATTTTAGCTAGCTTTATAAATCAAATCAAATGTTATTTGTCACATACAGGTGTTTAGCAGATGTTATTGCGGGTGTAGCGAAATGCTTGTGTTCTAGCTCCAATGGTGCAGTAATATCTAACAAGTAATATCTAACAATTTCACAACATATACCCAATACACACAAATCTAGTAAGGAATGGAATTTAAGAATATATACATATATGGACAAGCAATGACAGAGCAGCATGGACTAAGATACAGTAGAAAATTATAGAATATAATATGAGATATATGAGTGCCAGATATGTAAACATTATTAAAGTGATGAGTGTTCCATTTCTTAAAGTGGCCAGTGATTTCAATAGGCAGCAGAGGCCTCTAATGTGCTAGTGGTGGCTATTTAACAGTCTGATGGCCTTGAGATAGAAGCTGTTTTTAATTCTCTCAGTCCCAGCTTTGATGCACCTGTACTGACCTCGCCTTCTGGATGATAGCCTGGGTGAACAGGCAGTGGCTCGGGTGGTTGATCTCCTTGATTATCTTTTTGGCCTTCCTGTGACATCGGGTGCTGTAGGTGTCTTGGAGGGTGGGTAGATTGCCCCCGGAAATGGGTTCGGCAGACCGCACCACCCTCTGAGAGCCCTGCGGTTGCGGGTGGTGCAGTTGCCGTACCAGGCACTGATACAGCCCGACAGGATGCTCTCAATTGTGCATCTGTAAAAGTTTGTGAGTGTTTTAGGTGCCAAGCCAAATTTCTTCTGCCTCCTGAGGTTGAAGAGGCTCTGTAGCACCTTCTTCACCACACTGTCTGCATGGGTGGACCATTTCAGTTTGTCAGTGATGGGTACGCCAAGGAACTTGAAGCTTTCCACCTTCTCCACTGCGGTCCCGTCGATGTGAATAGGGGGGTGCACCCTCTGCTGTTTCCAGCGAGCTAACGTTGTTTATAATAAAGTTAGCTGGCTTGTTTAAATTGTTGAACATTGACAATATGGTCAAAGTAGCTACATTTTACCCATATTGTAGTTGTCCTTTTTTGGTTGACAAGATAAAAGGTCATTGGTGAAACGTCACAACGTCGCTAACTCAGGAGGCAATTTTCTCAGAGTTTCCCACTTGTAATGCTCATTTGGAGGATCGACTGCGAAGTGACTAGGAACTTCTGATAACTCTAACAGCACGTGAACGCAGCATAGGCCAGATGAAAAGTGTGATAATATTGGAGCACTTTGACAATTCAAATTTGAGATGTTCTTTGTTTGAACTGTGAATAGTAATCAGTGCTTTGATTGTCTTTGAAAGTGAATACATTGAATCGGTCAATAATGACAACAGGAATCCAGGCCACCAGCTCTCAGTAGGCATATAATAAGATTAGGGATGTTTTATTTATTACTCAGTGCTCACTATTGATCATTTTGAGTAATATTGTTAACCATGTATTGCTCACAGAGGAAAAATGGTCATAGATCCACTCAGAGCAACAATAAATTCAGAGCAACAATAAATCCTACCACTGCAGTGCTGTCATAACGTAACACAATGACTAGGTGGAGTCCTTGACCCAGCCTGAGAAATAGAGGTCGCTGTCAGTTCAAAATGACAAAGGGTGGCTTCCTTGCTACACTTTATATACAAAAGTATGTGGACACCCCTTCAAATTAGTGGATTTGGCTATTTCAGCCACATCTGTTGTTGACAGGTGTATTAAATTGAGCACACAGCCATGCAATCTCCATAGACAAACATTGTCAGTAGAATGGCCTTACTGGAGAGCTCAGTGACTTTCAACGTGGTAACGTCATAGGATGCCACCTTTCCAACACGTCACTTCGTCAAATGTATGCCCTGCTAGAGCTGCCCCGCTCAACTGTAAGTGCTGTTATTGTGAAGTGGAAACGTCTAGGAGCAACAACTTCTCAGCCTTGAAGTGGTAGGCCACACAAGCTCACAGAACAGGACCGCCAAGTGCTGAAGCAACATTCACTACCGATTTCCAAACTGCCTCTGGAAGCAACGTCAGCACAAGAACTGTTTGTCGGGAGTTTGATGATTCTGTGCTTCCAAATTCGTGGCAAAAGTTTGGGGATGGCCCTTTCCTGTTTCAGCATGACAATACCCCCGTGCGCAAAGCGAGGTCCATACAGAAATGGTTTGTCGAGATCGGTGTGAAAGAACTTGACTGACCTGCACAGAGCCCTGACCTCAACCCTATCGAGCACCTTTGGGATGAATTGGAACGCCAACTGCGAGCCAGGCCTAATTGCCCAACATCAGTGCCCGACCTCACTAATGCTCTTGAGGCTGAATGGAAGCAAGTCCCCGCAGCAATGTTCCAACATCTAGTGGAAAGCCTTCCCAGAAGAGTGGAGGTTGTTATAGCAGCAAAGGGGGGACCAACTCCATATTAATGCTCATGATTTTGGAAGGAGATGTTCGACGAGCAGGTGTCCACATACTTTTGGTCATGTAGTGTATTTCATTATTGCACTCAAACTTGTTGACCTATAAGCTGCTTGCTCTTGAAGGTCATCATTGAAACTATCTTGATGGTTGTGCGTGTGTGTTCGCACGCATGTGTGATTCCAAAACAAATGCTACTGACAGATAACCTGTTATGCAACTATGGCATGTCTGTCTCCACTCCCTGATCCATTCTCTATACAACCTGTCCTACAGTCTGGATGGGTGGGACATTCAATTAAATAAACAGAAAACACATTTTAAAGGGTCAGTTTTGCCTCATTTGACATGCTTGGAACAAAGGAAACCCTGTATGATCTGTGATGATGACAACACAAAGAGACCTCAGTAGAACAACATACTGTATCAGCTGGAGGAATCCCTCTGCAGGTGACTGAGTTATACTGTGTTATGTTGAGATCTAGTGGTGGAAGAGTAGAAGTGCAGTGTATCAGTGGGCATTTAAAAGAACATGTGGGGGGTAGGTGCCAGTTGCAGTTCAAAACAAATTGTATCTACTACATACATATGAAATACACTTTTGAGTCTAACATCAATAGTGAAGGAAATGACACGAGTCAGATGCTGCAATTCCAACTGTTTATTTTCTACTTTTTAGTGACTGCAGAAAAGGTTAAATTTGAACACTGAAAAACTAAAGCTGGATGACATCATTACTTGCTTCTCTTTATTATTTGTATTCCAATGTTTGTTTTGTTTAGCAAACACAGCAGATGTTGCACAGCACTGAGAGAGCAGCAGCAAAGCCAAGAGTATTAGAACCTATATGATAAAACCAATCAAGCTATGAGATACTGTGGCCCATGAGGACAAAGTGTCTTAGAGTAGGAGTACTGATCTAGGAGAAAGTCTCCCCACTGATTTATTAGGATTCAAAGGGAAAAAATGATCCTAGATCAGCACGCCTACTGTGAGACGCTTTGTGAATATGGGCCAAGAACTGTGCACCTCTATACGAGCCTGAGAGAGTGACACCTAGCCCAACATCCCTCTAGCCCATCACACACAGAAACACAACTAGAGACTATGATGATTGATATGAAGGACAGACGGCTTCAGAGGAAGGATAGATGGAAAAAAGAACAATGGACGCCTGTCACTGGCTGGTTTACACCAGAACAACTCAGTGTGAACTGGAAAATGCAGAAACAACTACTGGGTTCTCTTTGGAAATAAATGTCAGCGAGTTGGTTTAGGTATTTTTTTTGTTCAACAAAACCTTCCAGAACTCTTTATAATATATGAGTCATCTCTGGAAGAGGCCCCAAGAAAGGTTACAAAATTCCTGGAACTTTCAATAAATTCCCTGGTTTTCCAGAAGTCCTGGTTGGAGGATTCCGGATTTCCTGCTTTATTTCCTCCCGATTCCGGGTAACCTCCAACTGTGATTTCAGGTAAACCAGGGATTTTTTTGCAAACCTACCCCCCAGTGAGGGGCTCACCCCCCTTTATTGTATTAGTGTTTTCACATTTAAAATGACACCCTATTGCCTTTAGCACACTACTTTTGTAGGGAATAGGGTACCACCTCAGATTTGCCCAAACGTCTGATTGTCTCAGGCGCTGCAGTACTGTGATGAGACTCAGCATGATTTGGGACACACACAGTAACACACACATGTACAGAAGCACACAGAAACACACACACAGACAGACAGACAAATATATGCACGCAAGCATGGCGCATGCACATACACACCACACACACACACACACACAAACCACACACACACACACACACACACACCCACACATACTCACACACACATACTCACACACACAGCCTGTCTAGTTCTACAATGTAACTACTCTTGTCTGCAGGGCTATTCCCATTGAACTGTATGGCCTGTGGAGATTGAATGCAAGAGAAAGTAACAGAGGGCTGAAAGCTAAAACATCTGGACTCCACTTAACTGTGTCAGGATCCATTGTAACAGGGCCTGTTCTAAGAAGGAAGGCCACACTACTGAGAAATTAGATGAGCACTAAACAGCTTAAAGCTGCTAAACTGAGTTCACTGACCACACACACACACAGACCAGAGAAGTGCTGTCCCACCCATATACACACACAAGTTTCTTAGTAGGTTTATTAGACTTTGCTCATTGTCATTACACGAGTTTGCACCAAACAACAGACACGGGGTGGAGCTAGGCGGCAGAGACACAATATTATGAATAAGAGGCCTGTGTTTCAAATCACACCCTAATCCCTATATAGGGCACTTCATCACACCATATTCCCTACCTAATGCACTACATCACCTATATGGAATAGGATTTAATTTGAGATGCAGTTCAGAACAAGCTCTGTGACCCCACCCCTGGAAGGCCTGCTGCCCCGCCCAGACCCCACCCATCCCACCACTAACTCCACCCACCCCCTAACTCCACCCACCTCACTCTGTGTATCAGACAGCAAAGTGACTCAGATCAGTCCTCAGGGACCAACTATTTCATATATCTGATGTATTCCAACACTAACACACCTGATTCAACTAGTCAAGGGCTTTATGATTAGTTGACTTAGTTGAAAGAGGAGTGCAAGTGTTGGAATAGACCTAATATGTGAAATGGTTGGTGGTCCAATACCTGATTCACACATTTGTAACCAGGCCACCACATTACAGCTCGGCTTGGCCCTATAGTATGAATGTCAGGCACCAGAGGACTGGGTTGAGCAACACTGAGAGGACTTGCAGCCCTGGTTTAGTTTAAAACAACACTTCAGATTGTACATTTAAACAGGACATTTCCTACACGGCTGAGTAACCTTGACTACAGAAGCCCCCGGCCTACAGCCTTCTACTAACATCTATACCCGTGCTGCGAATGGCAAATCAAAACTCAACATCTCCTAAACTCACAAATGCCAGTGCTTTTTCAAACATTTTACATCGTTTATTTTTCCTTTTTTTCTCCACTTTTTGGTTTGTTTTAGAAATCTTTGGATGTTCATTATTATTATTAATACTATTAAAATAAAAATGTAAAAGTCAAAAGAATAGAAAACACATTACACACTGCTGCTTGTTTGACAGCGGTTGAGCAAAGTACGTACCAACTGTAGAACTTTTGTCTGCATCTGAAATGACACCCTATACAGTGCACTACTTTTGAATAGAGCCATAGGGTTTGGGTTAGTAGAGATGTGATTTATCCTGAATAATCAGAAATTCTTGGTTTTCTGACATTATCTTCCATTCATATGAAACTAACATAGCCCCTAGTCCAAATCCTGATCCTGATTTTCAATGTTGTCCTGATCACAGGGATCCAGGGATTAGCCATAGGGTTCTGGGCAGAAGTAGTGCACTAAATAGGAAACAGGATGTAGTGTCAGATGTGTGTCAGCCCGTTGTCAGGGCAATGGTGTGGTCTCTGGCAGTGTTCAGAACACATGATGAAGCGACGGAGCTGAGATACAGGAGAAGAAGTATACAAACCCACTCCTTCATCTGATCTAAGCAGGAGACTGTTATAAGGCTGTAACACAAAACTGAATGTTCATTTGGTTGTTTTTTTGGTTGTTTTCGCTCAAAAAATCTACTATATACAAATCTAGATTTTCTACTAAGGCATAAATTAAAGCAATGGTTAAGCAATAATACAAAAACGCAATTAAATTAAAATGAAATCATCACAACACAGAAGAAGAGAAAATTAAAAAATATGAACACATTATCACAGCAGTTGTTGGTTTTACCCTGTAAAAAACAATAGTCTACCATCATTATAATATCGGAATAAGTACCCAATGTCTGATAACAAAATAGTACACTTCATCTCTCCATCCAGACAAGTTTCAAACCTCAAGACCCTGAAACTTGTCCTCTGCGACCTTAAACAGAACACTTCTGCCAAAACAAATGTCCAGAATAAATAAGAACCATAAAGCTTTTTGAAATAAGTAACAATAACAACATTAGTTACCAAACTAGTTGAGTTCTTCCTTGACCCACTTTGACTCTCTATCCACAGAACCACAGAGGTCTCACTATGAGGTATTCAGAGACAAACACGGCCAGAGTGCTGGGCCTTCCTTCAAAGGGGAGGAGAGAGGATGGGAGGAGAGGGGAGGGAGGGGGGCTGGGGAGACAGAAGAAGAAGAAGAAGAAGAAGAAGAAGAAGAAGAAGAAGAAGAAGAAGAAGAAGAAGAAGAAGAAGAAGAAGAAGAAGAAGAAGAAGAAGAAGAAGAAGAGCTTTGGTATATCAGCAGGAGTGGAGATCAGAAATTCCTTTGGTATGTTTCATTGCATGGTAGAGCTGGCGAAAGCACCACTTGTGAGAGAGCGAGCAAGAGAAAAAGGGAGAGAGAGAGAGAGAGAGAGAGAGAGAGAAGGAGAAGGAGGGAGAGAGTGAGAGATATTCCTTTAGTCTTCAGTAATGGCCCGTCTCTGCAGGCTGAGGTATTCAAAGAGTAAAAGGTCAAAGGTCAGAGAGGTCATAGAGAGGTCAACAGTGGTTTAACACTTTGGTTCAAGCAAGGCACTCGTCCTGGGAGTTTTAGAGAGGTTGTCAACATGTCTGTATAGAACGTTGTCAACATGTCATTTTAGAACGTTCAATGTTGTCAACATATCATTCTAGAACGTTTTCAACATGTCTGTCTAGAACGTTGTCAACATCATTCTAGAATGTTGTCAACATGTCTGTGTACAATGTTGTCAACATTCTAGAACGTTGTCAACATATCATTCCCGAACGTTGTCAACGTCTGTCTAAAAGGTTGTCAACATCATTCTAGAATGTTGTTAACATGTATGTCTAGAGTGTTGTCAACATCTTTGTTGTTTTGGTAACATAGTCTACAGCTTCAGTATCATGTCTACCTATAGCTTTATAATTAGAGAGCAGAGATGAAGAGAGACCAAGCAGAGCAGGGGGAGGAGAAGGGGGGGGGGGGGGTGTAAGGATAAGGACATACAGTAAACCTTCTATCCACATCACTCATGTCGGCCGTGCAATGACAAAATCTTTGGTTATCTTTGGTATCATCAAAGTGATAGAAATCACAAATGGAAATTGAGTGAGGTAGCATCTTTGGTTCACACTATAAAATATCAGTAGGTCTTAACACATTTAGAGTTTTCTTTATCCTCTTCTTTGTTGTTTTCTTTTCGACATGAGGAAGCAGCTCTCGCTTGGCTTTGCTTCATTTGATGTATTACTCATTAACATGGAGAGGAGCTACAGTAACCCACAGACAGAGGCAGAGATACCCCCACTCCCAGCCCAGAGACAGTACTGGTACCGCAGACATGGAGAGGAGCAAAGGAGCTAACCAAGCCCATAGACAGTAAACCCCACACAATTTGACCCATACTTTGGGAAAGAAGGCCACTGTAGTGCTTTCTTCCTGGTGCTGACATGCATAGCATCCATCCACACCCACTGAGGTGAGATGGAGAGATGGAGGGGAGAAATGGAGGGAGAGGAGAGATACTGGGTGAGGATGAGAGGAGGAGAAATGGCAGTGGTGTAAAGTATGAAAAATTTATGCACTCACTAACTGTAAGTCGCTCTGGATAAAAGCGTCTGCTAAATGACTAAAATGTAAATGTAAGTACTTAAGTAAAAATACTTTAAAGTACTACTTAAGTAGTTTTTTGGGGTATCTGTACGTTACCTTACTATTTATATTTTTGACAACTTTTACTTTTACTTCACTACATTCCTACAGAAAATATTCCTACAATTACATTTACTTTTGATACTTAAATATATTTCAAACCAAATACTTTTAGACTTTTACTCAAGTAGTATTTTACTGGGTGACTTTCATTTTTACTCGATTCCTTTTCCATTAAGGTATCTTTACTTTTTTAAAGTATGACAATTGGGTACTTTTTCCACCACTGAGAGATGGAGAGAGAGGAAGAGAGGAGAGATGGAGGGATAGGAGGAGAGGAGAGCTGGAGGGATAGGAGGAGAGAGATGGAGGGATAGGAGGAGAGGAGAGATGGAGGGATAGGAGGAGAGGAGAGATGGAGGGATAAAAGGAGAGAGATGGAGGGATAGGAGGAGAGGAGAGATGGAGGGATAGGAGGAGAGGAGAGATGGAGGGATAGGAGGAGAGGAGAGATGGAGGGATAGGAGGAGAGGAGAGATGGAGGGATAGGAGGAGAGAGATGGAGGGATAGGAGGAGAGGAGAGATGGAGGGATAGGAGGAGAGAGATGGAGGGATAGGAGGAGAGGAGAGATGGAGGGATAGGAGGAGAGGAGAGATGGAGGGATAGGAGGAGAGAGATGGAGGGATAGGAGGAGAGGAGAGATGGAGGGATAGGAGGAGATGAGAGTGTTAACAGTCACACTCAGGTCTTTAAAAATACTATTTACAACAGCTACAAAATATAATACATTATTCTTTGGTTGTACTTCTTGCTGTGATTTTGTCAAAGTGATTTGGTATTATAACTGCATACAGTCTACGCTACCTGCCCTGGAGTGGAGAAAGCTTTGGTTTTCATTTTTACTGTTTCAACACGTACAGGAAGAAAGCACTACGGAATGGGTCAGGGGTTATGGGTCATGGTTAGCAGCCTCTACTAGGGTGATTTCCCCCCTCCCCTGTCTGCTCTTCCAGTGAAGGAGGTAGAAGTAGCCCCTAATCACTGATCCTGGGTCAGAAACAGTATTTCTTTCATCCTTCTAATGGTTAGTGATAAGATTGGGGGCAAGGTAATATGAACCTAGATCAGTTTATGGCAGCTTCTACCTGGAGTGTCTGGGGTTTACTGACGGACAGAAAACTCTGACCAATCAAATGTCTGTTTGTCCTCACAGACAGAAACTCTGACCAATCCAAATGGCTGCTGAACATTCCAGTGGCTCCTGTAAGATTCCTCCTCAAAGCTGATTGGCCCGTCCCACAGGATCTCCATCCACTGGTCAGAACCCACACAGCTGATAGGCTGATTAAACGTCCATCCAGAGGCCCTCCCTCAAACCGACCAGTCAAAGATAAGGACAGTGGGCGGGAGGTATTAAAGCTGTGAGACCAGTGATTGGGTAGAATGCCAGAACAGAGTTTTTAAAGCAGGTCAAAACAAGTCTTTGGTTTGTTTTTTCTTTGGATACTATAAATAGCAGTGTTATAGTACAGGCTTTAAGGTCAAAACACTGTTTATAGGTCTTTTCCTTAGTTTCTCCTGGTTTCTACATTTTAAAGCTTTTCCACCGAGGTTGAGTCTGTCAGTCTGTCTCCCCACACACAGTAAAAAATATTCATTGCTTCAAACTAGAAAAAATAAGTAACCACGCTAACTAAAAACTTCTAACACCATATCTAATATAAAATGTAGTCAACTCAACACTTGATTACCTGAGTTGACATAATTCAAAATTGTAAGTCAGCATGGCAACTTATTTTTTCCAAGTTAAAGCAACTCAAAACTGTGCCAGCTCTCCCCCTCCAGTCCCTCCTCCTCAGGCTTTGCTGCAGGTGGAGGAGGAGGAATTAGCGGAGTGGGAGGAGCCTCCGTTTTCGTCGAGCCACTTGTCGAGGCTGCGTCGGCGTGCGTTCATGAAGAAATTTGAGACGGTGGTCAACTCCAAGCCCAGCTGCTGGCTGATGGTGATCTGAAGCTCCTTGGACGGACGCTTGTTCTCCTTGAAGATGGCGTGGAGGGTTCTTCTCTGGACGTCGGTAAACACCAGCCGAGGCTTCTTGGAGTGGCCACTATTGCTGCTGTGGTTGCCGCCGCTGTGGTTGCCGCCACTGCTGCCACCGCTGCCACCACCGCTGCCGTCACGGTCACCACCAACTTTACAGTGGCCATGGCCCTGGTCCTGGTCCTTGCGCTTACACGCTACGGCAGGGGTAGAGGGGTGGGGAGAGAAAGAGAGATGTTATAACACACTATATTATAACAACATTGACAAGGTATACAACACTGTATGAGAACAATAGGCTACAGCACACAATCATCTATACAGTGGAATATAACACACACGGGTAGCCTCATAATAAGCCACACAGAGGAAGCGCACAGCTGAAAACAATGGCTGCTGACAGTTGTGCTGAAGCACACGGTAAGTGGGCCTCTCCCTGCATATCGATACATTATCGATAGAGGGCAGTAGTGAGCTGCCAAACAGCTGTAGCAGCGCTGAATTCGACCAAGAGCCATTCATTTTTACTTAGCTGGAGGACATCGGCTTGACAGTCACTGTCCCGGATAGATATAATATAATATAGTTCTTAGAACATATTTTCTTAGACCAAGTGTATTTCACTACCATCGGACAAATGAATGCAAAACACTAATTTAAGCATCAGTTGTCAGAGCAGCTTACCGATCACTGCACCTGTACACAGCCCATCTGTAATTAGCCCACCCAACTACCTCATCCCCATATTGTTATTTATTTTGCTCATTTGCACCCCAGTATCTCTATTTGCACATCATTTTCTGCACATCTATCACTCCAGTGTTAATACTAAATTGTAATTATTTTTGCACTATGGCCTATTTATTGCCTTACCTCCATAACTTACTACATTTGCACACACTGTATATAGATTTTCTATTGTATTTTTGACTGTACATTTTGTTTATCCCATATGTAACTCTGTGTTGTTGTTGTTTTTATCGCACTGCTTTGCTTTATCTTGGCCAGGTCGCAGTTATAAACGAGAACTTGTTCTCAACTGGCTTACCTGGTTAAAGAAAGGTTAAATAAAAAATGTTTTAAAGCAAGATGGATCTGCATGCCAGGTGCGTGTTGTTGATGTGTCATATTTCAGTCTATGAAATGAACTAATCACAGAAAGGCCTGTGTGTGTTCTGTGATAGCAGCAGTAGTAGCCAAGTTAGGTAGAGACACCACTAGATAACCATTAACAGAGAGCTACGGCTCCGTGTGGAGTTGAGCTGGCATCCTATCTGCTGTTTGTGTGTGTGTGTGTGTGTGTGTGTGTGTGTGTGTGTGGAGCTCTAGCCTATCTACTGCGCTATAAATCAACCTGCTGAAGGCCACAGTAACACCCCAGCAGCCACCGCGCTGTGCAGATAGACAAGTAGTCGGACAGGTTGGGAGCTTTCCCAGGCTCGTTATCACCCTGGTCCCACACACAAACACACACACAGCTCTGCTTGTCTGACAATCATTAAGCAGATAACTCCACACTGAGGTAGCCTAACAATGGCGTGACTGCACACACTCGTGTACCCGCAGCAGCGGTGTGTGTGTGTTGTGTGTGTTTAAAATAAATAAATAAAATTTATGAATAGCCCCTTTTCCTAATCAAAGAGCTGATTCACTCAGCTTGCCAAGTTTTTAATTAGGCCTATTCCAAATATGTTCAATAACATGTTATTAAAATACTAACGCACAAACTTACCAAACTGGAAAATAATAGGCCTAAATTTTAACGAATTTCTAACAAACAAAATGGTAATGTCAGAATCAATGCTTGAGATTAATTATCGGGCAGGTGCAATATTAGGCCTTCATGTTTACAATTGTTTACAATTGCTTTAACAAAACGCTTTTTTCTGTATTTGCTGCTAAATTAATATAGGCCTGGTTAATTGTTGAGTATGTGAGGGTGTGTATAGGTCTAGAATCTATTAGTATTATTAGCTATTTAGGGAACTATACACGCAACTTCTCAACAACAACCTTGCCAAAAGCAAAGGACCACAATGGAAATACGTTTTGGCTGCATTATCCTCGATTATTTTAAACCCAATTCACATGTAATACATTACATTTCCAATTCATGAAAACATCGGTCAATTCAAGATGAAATAGGCTAATGATATGAGTAGGCCTAGTCTACCGGCAGGCATAGGCCTTGGCTACATGAGAAAAACTGCCAGGAATACATGATGTAACATGGGAAAATGGAATAAGCCAAATTTCAATAATCAATATCAATCTTCTATTTTAGTTCTTAGTAGGCCGATCACACACACATTTCACCCAAGAACCGATCGATATATGGTCCTGCACGGGCTTCCTTCTCCTGTTTACAGACATTTTACATTTCCAGAATCTGAAGCGCTATTATTATTATGAGACATATTTCACAATGAAGCCTTTATGATTCAGTTCGAAGTTGTAATATATATATACTTTCATTAGGGAGAAATAAAATATATATGCGTGTGGATGCAATAGCTATATTACGGTTGTGGTCTTATGGAAGTGAAATTAGGCTAAAATAAAATTAAGAGGGAGAAACTGCCAAAATAATATCCCCACTCAGAGAACACGATATGCCTAATCAAAAATATGTTATTTTACTTTTTACTTTCATAAATGCATGGCAGGCCTAAATAGAACAGCACAAGCGTACTGCCTAACATTCATGAATTCACTGAAAACAATTCCGGGAAAAGTAATTATTTTTTCTGTTCTGAGTGATAGTGTTTTCCGTTAGCTCACGAGATGGAAGGGATTATTGGTTGTAATTATAATGGTTCAATACAAATGTGTTTGGCGTGCGTCAACAGACGTATTATAAGGAATACCCTAATATTGAATCACCTGCATCGAAAGATCAAGAGTTGCGTTTGCGCTGCAACATATTTATTCGTTTATTTAAGTCACAAAAACAATAACATGTATATATATATGATATGGTATCTATATGGTTTGCTATGCAAGACGGTTGATGACACACACACACACACACACACACACACACACACACACTGCAAATAATCAATGGCGATTTAACACACTTTCAGCAGCGTAGCGCCTCACTTTTCACAAGCCAAAAACCCATCCGCCTCAGCGCGTCATTGATTAGAAATAAAAGCAATTCCTTTGTATGCTTCCGACTGCGTGGCTCCGTGTGTGTGTGTGTCCGCTAGAACGGTTCAGGCGGATTGACTCGGGTCTTCGGGGACAAATTAATAGAGAGCTATCTATCAGTTAATTACCACAAACCCAGTCAGCCCCGCATCACGCCTCCTTAATGAGTTTTGCTCCAAGACAAAAACACACACTCACTGAAACACAATAAGTGCGTCAACGCAGCCAAAGACACAGCTTCCATAAGCTTTCCTCAAGATTTAAAACAATGGTCATATTGATACTGGGAAATATTGTGTTCTCTTCTATTATATTCTATTGTTGTTATATTATACTATTTTCCGCAGATGTTCCATCCCTCAGCCCCTAAACACACAGCTTGAGGATGTCACTATATGTGCTGGCAGCAAATTAATATTTTCATGACATAAAAAGCTTTTTTAGAACTTGATTCTTATTCTCCCGCGCGTGGACTCTGTTTACATGGACTCGCGTGGACTCTGTTGGTAACAACACAAAGCTGATGAGATAGATGCTGCTGGCATCTACAACCCGGTGGCCAAAATAAGCCCATTCTGGTACCATATCGCTTTACCAACACACACACACACACAAAGACACACAGACACACGCACGCGTGAAAAAGCCAAGAGAGAGAGATTTCAACAAAGACAATGGTGAATTCAACTGCAGGGAATTCCAGAGGGAGGTTTCAGTTCTGTCACACCACTGGCTACTCCACTGTCAGATTCAAGACAGCTGCAGACAATAGGCCTACTGTTCCAATGACGAGCACCAAACAATCTTAAATAACGCCTATAGATATATAGTATAGGGAGAGAGAAAGATAAATAAAAAGGAAGGGGGTATTACCGAGGGTTCGCTCACCTGCGAGCCTGAGCGCGCTCATGCGTGTGAACTCAGGCTCCTGCAGCCACTTCCACATCCGGCGGAAGGTCTCCCGGCCGGACTTGAGCTTGGACCAGGGCTTGGGGTTCCGGAGCAGGTCTGACAGGGTTCCCTGGGACCGACACAACACCCTCTGGGCGAAGATAGCCTGGGGGATGGAGTAACGCTTCAGCTCTGTGGTGATCCTCTGAGCTACTTCTTTGGTGTTTACTTCTTCCATTTGACCCGTCGAACTGCCCCCGGTACCGCCACCACCACCACCAACCCCGTGGACTTGAACCCCGGGCCCTGAGGCCTGACTCTGGCTGTTGTTGTCCCGGGGGTTCCCGTGGCCCAGGACGTGCCCCGAGGCTCCGAGGTGGGCATGGGGGTGGTGGTGATGGAGGCCATTGATATGGAGCATGTTCCCCGAGGAGGTGAGGTGCTGGTCGGCGTGTCTGGCCAGCATGGTGGGGTGATGAGCCTCGAACCCGCCGGGAGTCAGCTGCATCTTCTCCCCCGGCATGGAGGCTGAGACCCCGGGGTGGGCATAGGGAGGCAGGCCGGCCTGGGAGCTGTGTAGGCCGGCCAGGCCAGAGCCAGACAGTGGGGAGAGGCTTTGTCCCATCCCAGGGGCGTCTTTGTGGTGGTAGGGGGAGTAGAGGTTGTTGATCGGTGCCAGCCCCCTCTCATCCCTCATAAACGTAAAGCTGCCGGTGACATTACCGGGGAGTCGCTGATGATGATTATGAGGATGATGAGGATGGTGGTGAGGATGATGATGATGGTGATGATGAGAGAACTTGTCTGCCACAGTGGAGATGGGGGGTAGGGGGGGCTGGAGAGGTGTGAGGGTGGTGTAGGTGCTCGCGCTCATTCCAGGGGGGGTCTCGCACATACTCATGGCGGGGTGCAGGTGATGGCCGGGGTGTCCAGTGTTGTGTCCGTGATGGGAGTGGTATTCTCCCCCGTCTAGCAGGCTCGACATGCCCATGGAGCGGTGCGCCAACCCTCGGCCCCCACCCGGGCGGGGGTGAGGGCTGTGGCCAACTAGCAGCTCTCCTGGACCGGCCACAGACTCATGGCTCAGGTCGCCGAGGCTCTCCATGGACAGTTGCGCGTTCATGATGCTTGGCGACCATCTATGTGACCTGGGGGAGGGATGGATGTCCACAGAACAGTCGTCCTCACGGCGGGAAAGTTCCCTCCCAGTCTGTTGGTTTGTTGTGGTGGTTTGTTATGTCTCCTGAATCCTGGTTGATGGATGTTTTTGGTATCCTTTTTATCGCAGTTTTTTTCTTCCTCTTGTCTTTGTTGATTATTTTCTTTCCTCCGATTATATATTTTTATTTCCCTTTTAGAATCGTTTTATTGGTATTTCATTTTATTTTCTGCTTCCTCTCGGTTGTGTCTCGAGCCCCCCCCGCCTGTCCTTGCGCTCCGGTCGGGTCCTGCGCCATCTCTCTCTCCGTGGCTCTTCTCGTGCTGCTCTGTTTCTCCACACCTCCGTTTCACCGCTGCGGATCACGAACATACACACATGCGCACGGGCGACCATCCATCCCCTCCCACCACACACACACACACACACACACACACACACACACGCTGCTCTGACGTCAGTTATTAAGGAAGTTACAAAAGAGGTATTAAGCTACCTGCTGGTTATGACCCCCCCCCCCCCCCCCCCCCCCCACCCCCTCTCACACACCCACTGGAATTAAATAATTAAATCACAAATTAATTAATGTTATTTACTAGGTTATACTTTACACGTTCAATGGAGCCTATTGAGACTATTGTATTTCAACACAAATAAAAACCTCTTGATCCAATATTGTTCTGGAGCCTCCTTAACATGTCATGCAGAACAAATGAAGTGAACTTCCGGGTTAATTCTTGGCTCGTCAATAAGGTGCGCGCGCGTGTGCGTGTGTGATTAGAGCATGACAGCGTGCATGCAGTATTCAAAACCTTATATTCACACACGTGTCCTTTATAATCACCACCTATCCTGAACCAAATGTCATCATGCTGTTTCTCTATTTTTATATAAAATAAACAAAAATGGTATCCTCTACAAAGTTATTATTGTAGCAATCTTTCAATTCCAATCCCAAATGAAAACTCTTCCATATGTCGATTTGAAGTAACAAATGAAGTTGTACTTCTCTCTCTTTAGAAAGAAAAAGATGAACAGATGTGTCTATTGTTAAACCATTAAGATTAACGAACCGGCCGGCCGTGCATGGGAGTGTGTGGGTGTGTGTGTGGGCTAAGTGTGTCCACGCGTGCCCCCGTCGGATACGGGGAGTGTGTGTGTGTGTGTGTGTATGTGTGTGTGTGTGTGTGTGTGTGTGTGTGTGTGTATGTACTTGATCACAGTGAAGAAAAGTATTCATTGGAATAGGCCTATGATTGCATCAACATTACATCTCTCATGATAATAAGACATAATAATGTTAGTAATTAATTGAGAAACAATTGAATGACAAATATTTTTAATGTTTTATCGCGTCATTTTACTTCCTTCACACATTGAGTAGGCCTACCTCATTACAATACAATTTCAATACAATTTGAAACATAGGAAGATTCCTAAATTGGCTACACATTGGATGAACTTCAAATGACTTGTGTGTGTTGGAAGGGGGGGGGGGGGGGGGGGTCGAGGCGTCCTTTTCACGCGGTCAGGCGACAGCTTGCTGTGGCCAGTGGCCAGCCCGGGCCGCATGTCAAAGGCGACGCTTCAAGACTCCTAATGTTAACAGCTGCTCGTGCAGATTAACTTTACACACACACACACACACACACACACACTGCGGCATCTGTCAGTGTCAAGAACAACAGGACACCATTCAGTTGAACAAGTTAAAGAAGAGAAACGGAAAAGTTAAATGGTCTCTAATAGGAAGTCAACGTCAGTGGCGTGTGGGGACTTGACGTGTGCCCAGAAACAAAGACAATTAATGAACAACGAGATGCTTTCCAACTGTATGGACATAATAAAGGACTGGGCGGAGAGTTACTACATAGGCCTATTGATAATTTACAAACATAACTTGTAGACTAGGCCTAATAACAAAATAGATAACCCCAACAAAATAAATAAAATGTGTTAACATGTAATAAATAATACATTTAAAAATAAATATGTTATCAATTTGTTAAATTAATTTACATAACATTTTTCAGGCAAGTAATAATCATTCATCACAAATAACAGATTGCTCCAAAAATATTATAGCCTATATCAGGCCAAATGAGAAGAGAAAGATTCACGTTTCAGCAGCCACATCTGCACACATTCTCATACTGATCGATATTTTTCCTTCCAGCAACGTGCAAAAGGGCGGTGTGCGCGTGTATGTGTTTGAGTGTCTTTGTGTTGAGGTCTATTCACGCATCACAGCCGCAGTGTGTGTGTCGTGTGCCTGTAGAGAATGGTCTGTGGTTGTTATAGCAAGTATATGATGAATGTAGAAAGAGCGAGAGAGATCGAGAGCGAGAGAGAGATAAATATATATATATATAACGTATTCACATAAACACTGCGATTCATAAAACGTGTGTCAACTGACTAAGAAGTCAACTGACATAACAAAACCTTTAAAATGTAACAACCAAGACAAGCTAAAAAGAAAACTCCATCCCTCACTGTAACTGCAGCAACATACAGTAGATAGGCTATGACATGACTGGCCGTTGTAATTATGGCAATGTATCTTTCAAATTGCTATCCCGCAACAACGTCGTTGAAAACAAATTGTCATATTTTAAACGATAGGCCTATACCACAGATATGCAGCAGCCACCTCCATAATAGCATTTATCGTAATATTCAATAGAACATCACGATGCTCTCGGCTTGGCTACCAGTCAGGCATAGGCAGTTGAATAGTCAGAAGCAGAGCATGTATTTAGATAAAATAAAAATATGGCCTCGGTCAGAAGGTAAAAGTCAGTCAGGTAAGTTAACCCAGAGCACCAGCAGTATTAGAGCAAAGCGGAAACACCCTCAACCCTTGGGTCGGTTGGTCATGCCGCACCGTGGAGACTGTCTGTATTAATGATTAATTAGCCACACACTGCTATTGTATTCTGTTGACTCTGGGTCATATTCACAGTCATGTATAGCCTACAGTCGGCATTAGGTTATGGTGTTGAATCCAATAACCATTGTTGCATATAAAATTATGAATAAAGCAGGCCTATGCCTCTCGCGCTCTCTATGTGAATGCTGATGCGTATGTGTAGGGATGTAGCTCAGTTGGTAGAGCATGGGGTTCGCAACGCCAGGGTTGTGGGTTCGATTCCCACGGGGGCCAGTATAAAAAAAATAAAAAATGTATGCACTCACTAACATTTTAGTCATTTAGCAGACGCTCTTATCCAAAGCGACTTACAGTTAGTGCATACATATTTTATTTTATTTTATACTGGAATCGAACCCACAACCCTGACGTTGCAAACACCATGCTCTACCAACTGAGCTACATCCCTGCCGGCCATCCCCTCCCCTACCCTGGACGACGCTGGGCCAATTGTGCGCCGCCCCATGGGTCTCCCGGTTGCGGACGGCTGGATTCGAACCAGGATCTCTAGTGGCACAGCTAGCACTGCGATGCAGTGCCTTAGACCACTGCGCCACTGTAAGTCGCTCTGGATAAGAGCGTCTGCTAAATGACTAAAATGTAAAATGTAAATGTGTAGCAGAATATGCTTATGGAGCAAAGGTCAGGCCTATTACAAATATCATAAGCTGATTAGTGACTCTTTGGTAGTCGCCTACAGGGCATGGCTTCCAACATTCCATGGTTTTACGGTGGCCGTTACTAAAGTGCAGCATAACATTATTAACGTTTATTTCATATGCTGTGGTTTATGGTGGAGACAGAGGCACATGGATCGATACTCTCAGCTCTACAGACAGTGACATGCCACTACATAGATGGGTTATTAACGCTCATAACGACACTATTAGAATTCCCAAACCAGATTTAGGCAAACGCGACCGTCTAGACGCTATATTTCTAGACAAGACTAATATAATCGAAATCCATACTTACAGTAGCCTGAATTGTATTAAGCGTGGTCTATATGCCTGTACACATGATTATATGTAGGCCGGCACTATTATTGTATATCATATATATTCTTAAAGCTAAATATTGTTCATAGACTATAATAACCAATTCGATAACCTTTGATTGCAGACCGAGGTTTTAAATTCGTATAGGATATTAATAGCCTAATATCAAACGTTTTATTGATGGCTAAAGGCTATATAGCCTCTGAAAATAAAATGAGAATCTTAGGCGCTGTTTATTACTATATTTTTATGTAGGGTAGTCTTATTTCCCCGAATAAAAAAACAGTTGACCATTCGTTTAATTTAAAGTTCAAATAGTTCAATGGTCAATCTGCAAACAGGTCTCGAATTAGCAGCTAAATGTAGTTGTACTGGCATTCTTCAGTAAACGTCTAGAACTCCCAAGAACGATTTCACTTTACTGACACTTTAAAATGAAAACATTTCTCCTAATAAAACCCCTTTCTTTAGGCCTACTGCTTGTGGGCTATGGAAAAAGGAGCTATATGCCTATACCTTTATACTTTGACACCTAATTTGTTTTATAAAAAATGAAAGCATTGAAAAGGATGCTCTTTCTGAGCAGTAGGCTACACACAACAGGACATTCTTCCGAGCAGTACGATAACTAACACAACCTTAACTTATTATAATTCGTGGGATTTATGATATTAAATATATAGCATTTATAATAATTTATATCCCTGGCCAACTGCCATAAATGTGTAGTGTAATGCTATACTGCAGTCGACTCCACTGTAAGAAATGCAGTGATTGCCTTGGAATGAAAATAAACTGGCCAAATTCCTTTTCAGTAGCCTATTTGTAATTAGGCCTACCCTAAAACATATTCATATGTAGCCTATCATAAGATAATAGTCTTAATTCTCATCATGTCCTAGATTCTTATATCAAATTAATATGCCTTTAAAGCATTAGAGCCTCACACAAGTTGTTAAAAGTTGTCTCTAAGTGGTTATAATGACCATAAGTAATCTGATGGTTGCCGTAATGTTCGTACGGGCACATAAAACATATTTATTTGAGGAGCGAGAGCTGCAAATATTGAGAGAAGATTAGTGACGGCACTAGGGTCGCTATCTGAAATGTTTGGATTTGATTGCGTGCATCACCGTCCCTGTTGAAACGACATTAGATTATTCCGGGTCATTTGGTTTTCGACATCATGGGAGATTCTCGTGTCTTCGCCTCTGAATTAATTGTCCTATAATATTAATAGCATATTGTGACAAAAGCAGGCTAGGCCTAGGCTACACGACTGATGGAGAGAACAAATGTTTATGGATAAAGGGAGACATGCAGGCCAGGCGTATATCCAACTGTCTCAATGTCTGAATATTCTTCAACCAAAACAGCTTTGTTAAGAATCGCAGACAGGTTGTCTAAACAACGTCATGGTGTGGTGGGCATCATCATCCTCATCCTCATCATCCTCATCATCCTCATCATCCTATCCACGTGAAAACATTGATTCGGTGTCAACACATTTTTCTGCAACACCAAATTATAACATTGTAATAGATATTCACTTAAATATAAAAAACAGATACAGTAGAAAAAAGGAGGAGCCGGGTGGTTTACCTAGAGGTTATGTTATGTTCATCAAGAGATGAACGATATATTTCATAAGGTGGTAGGCCAATATTTCTCCATCTGAAATTGTTTCGAATCATTCAGGTGGTATAGCCTACTATTTACATTTTAGTCATTTCGCAGACGCTCTTATCCAGAGCCACTTACAGTTAGTGAGTGCATACATTATCATACTGGCACCCCGTAGGAATCGAACCCACAACCCTGGCGTTGCAAACGCCATGCTCTACCAACTGAGCTACACTGGGATATCTGGCAAAGGAAAATAGTTTAGGAAAAGGGGTTTTGGGTGAGATTTCTTGTCATTTTTACCCAGGAGAAATGGAATGATACAAAGCAGCAGGAGCAATAAAAACACACAATTTGAAGTTTGGAGCAACTTCTAAATGAGATGTTTGGAGAATGTGGATGAACGTCTAATTCTGCAGTGAGACTGTGAGAGCTTGTTGCAGCACCAGCCTATTTGTCAATAAACGTATTTTTTTCTATTCTTTCGTGTAAAATCTGGCATTTGCAATGATCCTAAAACCTAAGTCAATAGATTACATTTACATTACAAAAAATGAAGAGAATAGTAGGCTAATTTTGGTAAGCAGTAAAGGTTTGTGCGCGTGTGTAAGGTAGGGTCAAAGGCACTGAGCAGAATACCTGCAATGTGTGCTCGCCTGTTGCGATGCCAACCACAGTTACTACAGTTACTAGAGTTAAAATATCAAATGATATAAATCTAGCTTACATGTGTAACACAATCCTTCATATTAACGTCGAGTTAAAATGTGTTGTCATTGAAGGCGAATGCTCCTAGCTCTTTTTAGCCTGAATGTGACATATCAACGTTAGTTGTAAACTGGTGGATCAGTGCCAATTCAAACAATAAACTGGTAATAACATGATAATGAAATAGGTCCAATCAGACTATGACTAAACAAAGTCTGACACACACACACACACACACACACACACACACACCCCTGGCTGTCATCTCCTACCACAACATGAATCTGATGCCCTCATGCATCTTTTACGAGCCTCCCAGTTTACACACATTTTCCTGTCAAACCCCCCAGATACACACCACATCTGAACACAACCCAGATACACACCCCATCAGAACACACCACATCTGAATACACCACAGTGTTGCAGCAGAACACACCACAGCAGAACACACACATAGACACACAGCTTTCTCCATCATGGTCCAGTTCAGAAGAGTGCAACATACTAAGAAATGCAGACTGAATGCCATGAATAGCTGACATAATTCCTAAATGTCAGAAAGGCATGTCTATTCTAGACGGTATATTTATATAGCTGAACGTTCCACATTGAGCCCAACTGAACATGACACACAGGTATGATGAACACTGTAGCTCCACACGGGTTTAATGGCCAGTTAGTCAACAAGAGTTGGAGTTTGTCGCTCTCTCCCGTGTTGCGTCAGGCTCGGTTGCAGGCAGGTCAAGCTGCCCTCGTGCGTCCTGTAGAAACAGCCCAGGGCGTGCCTCCATTTCAACCTCAAACTCTCCCGTTCCTGGTCGGCGGAATAAAACCTGCCGTTTCCATCTGCCTGTCAGTCCGTCCCGTGTGCTCTTCGTGCCGTTCCCGCCGGTGTCTGCCCGTGCTTTTAATGCTCCTCGCGCATTTGACTAGCAGCCCCGTTATGGATCGGCCCGGGCAGAGAGGGAATCAGCATGCAGTATGCAAATTACTTCAGTTTCAATCGAAAGGTTCGATCCCTGGTGGAGGGCACGTGGAAGTGGGGTCGGTCAGCCCTCAGCACGTAAGCCTCATCTCAGCTGGACCCTGAAATATTTAATTGTAATGATAAACAGTTTTAACCAAAACATGGTTTATTATTATTGACATTAGAAATATATTGAAAACCAAACATTTGCCAAACGTTTGCAACACAAGGGTATTTAAAGAGATATCTACTGTATGTTGATCTGGATCCTTATCATGATCAATATCCATGATATTGTGCAGGAGTAGGTTATGGTACATTTGTAGCCTATCAACAAATCTTCCTTATATAATTAACATTCAAACAATGAATGGGCATTTAGGCCCAGGCCTATAGGGGGTTTCTTATAAATAAAACCAGTCATAGAAAGCAATTGACCTTTGCTGAAATGGGCTCAGACAATTCTAACGGATTTATAAAAGCAGAAGGCCTATAATCTATAGTGCCATTTCTATCACAAAAACAACACAGATAAATAAAATATAGATACAGTAGCCTATAATATACCGTGGGCCTATAAATAATATATTTTATATGCTACAGGTTTTGTTTTATTCTTGCTGTCTAGAAGAACATGATATATGTAATGCTGTTGATATCAATCTGTTTTAAAACTGAGAAATGGATATAGAGATTTTATCAGATCCTGTTTCAAAACATCTGAATATCAGTCAGCTAATATGACAACAACATAGTTGTGGTTGACTGACAGGAGAGGAAAAGAGGAGCAAAGAAAGGAGAGAAGAGGAGAAAAGAAGAGAGAAGAGAAGAGAGAAGACAAGAGAGAAGAGAGAAGTAGAGGAGAGAAGAAGGGAAGAGAAGAAGAGAAGAGAGAAGAGAAGAGAGAAGAGAAGAGAGAAGAGAGAAGAGAAGAGAGAAGAGAAGAGAGAAGAGAGAAGAGAAGAGAGAAGAGAAGAGAAGAGAGAAGAGAGAAGAGAGAAGAGAAGAGAGAAGAGGAGGAGAGAAGAAGGGAAGAGAAGAAGAGAAGAGAAGAGAGGAGAGGGTAGGGTGGAGTGCAGAAGAGAGAAGAGATGAAAGTAGAGAACAGGAAAGGATAGAAGAGAAGGGTAGAGGAAAGGAAAGGAGGGGAAGAGAGGAGGAAAGGAGAGAGAGAGAATAAGAGTTGAGTGTGTGTGTTGACTGGAGGGGTGGTGTATGGGACACATGGGCCAGAGCCCATCTGTCTGGGTTAGGGCTTGGCCAGCTGAGAGGGTGAGGGGTCAGGGTTAGAGGTCAGGGGTCAGGGGTTAGGGACCTCTGGACACACCATGGGTGGAGTGCCCCTGATATTAACGGTCATATTCAATCAAAACAGCCAGGCGGTTTTCCTGGTTCAGTAATGATATCAGTAGGTGAACACGTTTTGCAACATGGGGCCGTCCGATTCGTATTATTCGATGTGAGAGACTGTGTTGTGCATGTACAGGTGTGGGTTTGTGTTTGTGTGTGTTTAGATGTGTGTGTGTAGATAAAAGTGTGTGTGTGTGTGGCTGTGTGTGCTGATACAAGTGTATGCGTGCGTGTGCAGATACAGGGGGCCAGTGCGTGCAGGTAGGGGGAACAGGGATTAGTAGGGAGAGGTTTTAAAAAGGACACTGCTAGTGTCTGTTAACAGGGGATTACAATGGTACCATGACACCTATCTGCTTTTACAGGATTACCTGACACACACACAATATCACACACACGTTAATGTCTTAATACCTGGAGTGGCAGGTGTGTATGTGTGTGTATGTGTCGATTTAATATAATATAATACGTGGAATGGTTCCATAAAGACAGTGATTAGTAATTAGTAACAGATAACACCCTCTTAATGTGCTGCCACGCTGTGACCATGGTTGTCATAAATTACAGCTGTGTGTGTGTATGTGTGTGTGTGTAGAGGGGGTGGTGTAGGAAGGAGATCTGTATGTGCATTCTGAAGAGGTTCAACCATGTTTACATAGCGCACACGCACACACACACACACACACACACTCTTGAGTATGTAGTGGTAAACCTAATTCAGGTTATGTGTAGCGATGTTCCACTGGAGGGATGGACAGAGAGACATTGACAGGGAAGGAGAGAGAGAGAGGGAGAGGTAGGGAGGGAGGGAGAGGGATGGAGAGAGAGAGAAGGACAGGGAGAGAGAGAGGTGGAGGTAAGGAAGTAGGGAAGGAGGGATGGAGAGCGAGACTGAGTTAGTATTGGTCAGGATGAATAATAGAGGCTACAGTAATCACATCACAGAGAGGAGAGGATAAGTGTCTGTCTCACTCTCAGAAAACTGACCCTCTTTCTCCCTACCCCTCCCTCCATCCCATCTATCCCTCCACCTCTAACCAGCTCTCCCTCCCCCTCTCTCTCTCTCTCTCTCTCTCTCTCTCTCTCTCCCTCAGTCCCTCCTCCCTTTATCCCTCCCTTCACAATGTATGAAAAAAGGCAGAGGCTGCTGATCCGACTTTTCTGGACAGCTAAAGGTCCCGAAGCTTCTGCACATGTGCGGGATTCTCTACTTTATGTGCAGTCTCTGATCTACTCATAGAGAACCTCCCTTCACATTTCTCACTGTCAATCGTGAATGATAATTCTTCAAGTTTTACTGGTGAAGAGTCCATGCAGCCTCTGCATACCAACCATTTGATCTCAATCAGTTTCATGGGGATACGCATTTAGATCTTCTTGAGTTATACAGTGTTGTTTCGAAGTAGCCTACAGTGTTGTTTTGAATAGTGTACAGTGTTGTTTTGAATAGTGTACAGTGTTGTTTTGAAGAATGTACAGTGGTGTTTTGAATAGTGTACAGTGTTGTTTTGAATAGCGTACCATTTTGTTTTGAATAGTGTATAGTGTTGTTTTGAATAGTGTACAGTGTTGTTTTGAATAGTGTACAGTGTTGTTTTGAATAGTGTACAGTGTTGTTTTGAATAGTGTACAGTGTTGTTTTGAATAATGTACAGTGTTGTTTTGAATAGTATACAGTGTTGTTTTGAATAGTGTACAGTGTTGTTTTGAATAGTATACAGTGTTGTTTTGAATAGTGTACAGTGTTGTTTTGAATAGTGTACAGTGTTGTTTTGAATAGTGTACAGTGTTGTTTTGAATAGTATACAGTGTTGTTTTGAATAGTGTACAGTGTTGTTTTGAATAGTGTACAGTGTTGTTTTGAATAGTGTACAGTGTTGTTTTTAATAGTGTACAGTGAGAGAATTTTAGATCAGATGGTGTTAAAGGGGAATTCCACCCTGGGGGAATCTGGGCTTGTTTTCATCAGGTCTGAGGCATTTCTAGGACAGTGAGATGTGTTTCACACATAATTGCCCAGGAGGAAGGCAGGTCAGGGTTTGGCTCGCTGAATGATACACCCTATGACAGCTTCCTGTGTATTGATGGGTGGGGGGTGAGATCTAAAAATATTTGTAGTCCTGCTTTCTGGCATTTCGTGACGGCTCTATGTTACACTGATCGCACTATACATTTTTGTGGGTGTAGATGTGGTTGTCCTTGTTCCATAGAGCCATTGGACTTCTTCCAGCAATGTTTCTATCGGCAGATTCATTGCTAAATATACAAGCAGACACATTCTTTCCAGTCTTTGAAAGACTACAACTTGTGTTGGGCGGTGCTTCGTGTTCTGGCCCCCGTTCCTCCCCCAAGGCGGCTTTATTTAAAAGGAGGAGGACACTAACAACAATCCTTAGGGCAAAACTGAAAGAACTGACCAGATGCTTCAAGTGATTCCTCTCATCAACATTAATTTGATGATGGAGCATCTATTAGCTACATGGTGACATTCAACCATACATGTTTCAACTGGAATGTAGGGAGGAGGATTCGAAACAAAGAGTTGGATTTAGCTAACATTAGAAGCTCAGCTACAGCACCAAGAGGGCCGATGACAAATACAGTGCCCAGCTAAGTAAGTTATTTTTCCTGGAAGCCACCTAGCTAACTTTAGTTTATCTACTGAAACTCATATTGTGTATTACTGGCTAACATACTACTGTGTTACAGTGGGGGGAAATCAAATTATTTTTCTGTTTGCTAACTTAGCTAGCTATGAAGTTAGCTAGGTAGCTAACTAAACAAATACCGGTAGCCATATCTATGACTAAAAATATATATTTTGTATCTCGATTGTAAAACATCTTCTCCTTTTAGTCGTAGATATAGCTAGCTACTAAACAGCAAGCTACAATGTTACAACCAGCCACCTAAAGCTAGATTTACCAGCAAACATTAGCACATGACTGGAGTTGGCTAGCTAATTAGCCTGGCGCCTGCTAACTTGTTATGCGGCGCACCTTGCATTTGTAACTTGCTAGCAAACGTGTCACATCAACAACTGTAAAAAATGTACTAGCTAGCTATGTAACATAATTGACGAGGATTGACATTGGTAATGATTATGATCTTGGATGCATTTCATTCATAAAATTATAGGCATGACACAAGATAGGATTCCAAACATATGTAAATAACAAGTATTGCATATCCAGCAACCTAGCTAGCTAAGTTTACTAGCAAACAGTGATGAGAAACAATAATACAACAATTTACTGTTGTAAATCTCTAAAACTGAAGCAGCTTTTTTCTATATAAATATTTGCTTAAGCATGCCTGACAGACATGGCTGTAGGTAGATACTGTCTGCCTATCTACCTAGGTTCATATGTACGGTCTGGTCACTGGGCTAAGGTTGAGGGTTATGCCCTATTTCTTTCTATTAGGCTAGATATTGTTGTAAATGTAATTTCTGTGCCTGTGCACATGTATGCATGTTCAAGTAGTCTACCCTAATGTTGATGTTATGCTGACATGGTTCAACTGTTGTTCAAACTGTACAATAGAGTATAATTTTGTTAGTTTTTTTTATCTTACAGACAATACCATGTGGTGACTGGGCATCTTCCTGGAGTGGATTCTAGATAGGGAAACATAATTCCCTTGCCTGCGTGTGTCATTGTAGCAGAACTGTATCCCGTGAACTGTATCCCTCTCCAGGGATGAGACATTATGCTCCATTTCAAGCAGATGACTCATGAGGAGCAGAATGGCAGTTTGATCATAACAGTCCTCCAACACATTCTCTGAACTTACTGTATGTTTCTTTGGAATGGTAATTTCATCATGACCACCTCTCCCATTATCTGCTGGTCACCAGGTCTCTTAGCTACAGATTGTTACACCAGATAATGTGATTTAACCAAAGGTTTTTGGTATCTATCACTGGGTGTTACAGGATAGGTACTGTTTCGTGTAGCACAGAGAACTTTCGACCAACATTAGTGATGACTTCTTCGTCATTGATTTGGGGAAACAGGAGCCTCAAAAATGTCTGTGTACAGTTGCAGGGGGTCAGTTTGAATTGAGAAAATGCTCCGTTATGAAAATACTTGTTTTTCTCCATAAAGTAATCCAACAATACGTGCGCCGCCATCGTGTCTATTTAAAATCTTCTCACTCATTGATCGAGACTGGTCTCTGTCATTATGACATGCAGCACTTTGGGGTGGACACCCACCTGTCTCGATCAATAAAAGACGTGAAATAGACAAGATGTCGGCAAAAATCTTTGGGTAAATCACATTAGCTGGTGTAACAATCTGTAGCTACAGTTCTCTGCACTTGTGTGTCTCTACACCTGAGACACACTTGGACGCACTGAACTGTACTACACAGTCCATAAAAAAATATTGTATGTTACTTTTACCATATAACATTGTTGTTGAATACCCTGTTCTCGAGTTAGTTTTAAATAATGTACACTCCTGTATTTTAGATATCCAAAGAATGTTTGTTTATTTGTCAATCTGAATGTCTAGCATCTGTTTGATGCTACAGAGCCATGTACAGCTTATATAAATATCTTCTGTGAATCCATAAGGACTGACAAATTTCGAAGATTGGTAGAAAATATCCATATTTATTTTATGGTGGTTCTACATCAGAGCTCTCCAACCCTGTTCCTGAAGAGATACCGTCCTGTAGGTTTTTACTCCAACCCCAGTTGTAACTAATCTGGTTCTGTTTATCTAGCGGGCGGTATCAGGATTCGCTATGAATGCCGGACTTTGTGGTTCACTATGAGCAGACGAATACACAGGGAGTCGACACTTCCTGATTCTACCAGTGAAATGAAAATGATTCTAATAATTAGCTGGTTGATAAACAGAACCAGGTTAGTTACAACTGGGGTTGGAGCGAAAACCTACAGGAGGGTAGCTCTCCAGGAACAGGGTTGGAGACCCCTGTTCTACATAGTCTTATGCCAGGGTTTCCCAAACTCTGTCCTGGGGACCCCAAGGGGTGGACGTTTAGTTTTTTGCCCTAGCACTACACAGCTGATTCAACTAATCAACTAATCATCAAGCTTTGATTATTTGAATCAGCTGTGTAGTGCTTGTGATGTTTATGACTATGTAGAACAGGGGTCTCCAACCCTGTTCCTGGAGAGCTACCCTCCTGTAGGTTTTCACTCCAACCCCAGTTGTAACTAATCTGGTTCTGTTTATCTAGCGGGCGGTATCAGGATTCGCTATGAATGCCGGACTTTGTGGTTCACTATGAGCAGACGAATACACAGGGAGTCGACACTTCCTGATTCTACCAGTGAAATGAAAATGTGCTAGTTCTACCTTGGGGTTTGGATAATTGTGATGTTTATGATAAAAACGTAATGTTGTTAATATAGTAATGACTATATGCTGTGGTAAAGCCAGGGTGAAATTCCCCTTTAACAAATTGTAGCATAGCCTACCTGTGTTTAATTTCAATCAAAGCACATATGTCAGGCAGATCGCTCATGAGTGACTTCGAAATTGGATGTCTATCCATGTCCTGAGGACGTCTGGAAATGTCGTAAATACCGGCCACTAGGTGCAACAGTGAGCGCTATTACCATAAAGTAGGCTTGGGTTTTTCTAGGGCATTGTTTTAACCGTACCCCAAACCTTAACCCTTAACCTTCTAAATTTGACGTTTGGAGCAACTTTGAAATCTGACTACTATCATTATGTGATCTTGCGGACATTCAGCTTTGATCTAACTTGATTAAACAAGCACCATTCGCCAGAGTCGCCTGTTCTCTACGAGTAGAGCAGAGACCGTGCGTAAAGTAGAGAATCCTGCACATGTGCAGAAGCTTCGGGACCTTTAGCTTTCAGGAAGAGGGTCCAGAAAAGTTGGATCTGCAGGCACTCTAAAAAATAAATATGTTAAGCAAACTTAAAATATCAAGACCAACTTTGAATTTTAGGTTGAGTGGACATACAATTCAACTTGAGAATGTTTGTTGGTCAAGTATTTTCTGTTTTAACTCTATCCCAAACCTTAACCCTTACCTTAACCAGTCGAAATTAATGCTGAAACTTAACCGTCTAAATTCCCCCGGACAAATGTCGAATACTGAAGTCAGACCGTGATACCTTAATCGACTAGAAATCCTATTGCAGCTGGATAAGACTCTGCCAAAGGTGGTGTAGGGCTTCAATGCTAGTCAACTCGTAGAATTACGCTGATTAAGCAATTGGTTAAGTTGGCTTTTTTACAGTGCAACCATCTCTCCCTCCCTCTAACCATCTCTCATTCGCTCTCTCCATCTCTCTATCCCTTCCTCTAACATCTCTCCTTCACTCTATCAATCTCTCGGTCCCTCCATCCCTCCCTCTCAGGGAGGAGAAGAATACCTAAACATCCATTCTTTCTAGCATTGTTTCTCTACAGTCCAGTACTTGGTGACCTGAAGCCTTGTTAGTGTCTAGGCTTTAGCTCAGTGGGCTAACGCGGATATGGGTATTGAGTCACAGATATGATCAAACATAGACAAGCAGTAGCGAACTCCACCTGCTCTAGTTTAATAGAAAGGCCAAGATCAAACCGATGAAATCACAATGAAATCACACATCAAATTACAGGGGTACACTGACACTTGAAGATACGAGCGTGTGTGCCTGTGTGTGTGAGAGCGTGTGGATGTGTGTGTGTGGAATGTGTGTGTGTGTGTGGAGTTTGTGTGTGGTGTGTGCGTATGGTATGTGTGCGTGTGTCTGAGGGGTGATCTTTGAGATGGAAATGTCCAGCTGGCCGGCCGTCTGCTGCCTGACCTCTGAGCTCAAGGTCAACAGCCAGGTCCCCAACCGCTGACCAACACACACACACACACACACACACACACACACACACACACACACACACACACACACACACACACACACACACACACACACACACACACACACACACACACACACACACACACACACACACACACACACACACACACATTAACTAACTGATTAACTAACTATTAATGAACTAACTAACAAAATCATTTATAGATTAATTCATACTTCAATTTAACCAGACCCATAACCTCAATCAATTACTATGTAACACGTGTGTGTATGTATGTCTGCATGTGCATCCATTCATGTGTGTGTGTGTTCGTACAACTGTGTGTGTGTGTGTGTGTATGTATGTGTGTGTGTGTATGCTTGTGCGTGCATCTATTCGTGTGTGTGTGTTCGTAAAACTGTGTGTGTGTGTGTGTGTGTGTCTCTCTCTGTGTGTGTGTGTCAGAGAGGGAGTCTTAGGGAAATGATTGTTATTGATTTCTGTCCTGTAGAGGGTGAGATGGCACCAGATGGGGCATTTAGCTGAGAGAGGCTCTGAGAGGAAAACGTTTCACTTCAGAATGAGTCAGAATCACTACAAACGCTAACTACAGGCCCTCAAAACTCACTGACCGTGCCTCCACTCTCCTCCCTCTCTCCTAGCCTCCTCTCTGTCCCCCTCTCGCCTACCTTTCTATGCCCTCTCTCTGCCCCCCCCTCTCTCTGCCCCCCCTCTTTCTGTCTCCCTCTCTCTGTCCCCGTCTCTCTGTCTCCCTCTCTCTGTCCCCGTCTCTCTGTTTCCCTCTCTCTGCCCCCCTCTCTCTGCCCCCCTCTCTCTGTCTCCCTCTCTCTGCCCCCCCCTCTCTGTCCCCCCGTCCTACCTTTCTATGCCCTCTCTCTGTCCCCCCCTCTCTTACCCTCCACCCCTCTCTCTGTCCCTCCTCTCTCCTTCCTTTCTACAGTATGTTCTTTCCTTTTCTCCTCTCTCCCCTACTCTTTCCTCTCCTCTGTCAGTACGGCTTTTTATCACTTGCTATCAACACTGACTATCAACACTGACTCTCAACACTGACTCTCAACACTGACTCTCAACACTGGCTATAAAACACTGGCTATAAAACACTGACTCTCAACATTGACTCTCACCACTGACTCTCAACACTGGCTATAAAACACTAACTCTCAACACTGACTCTCAACACTGTCTATTAACACTGACTCTCAACACTGACTCTCAACACTGATTCTCAACACTGACTCTCAACACTGACTCTCAACACTGACTATAAAACACTGGCTATAAAACACTAACTCTCAACACTGACTCTCAACGCTGTCTATCAACACTGATTCTCAACACTGATTCTCAACACTGACTCTCAACACTGCCTCTCAACACTGGCTATAAAACACTGGCTATCAACACTGACTCTCAACACTGACTCTCAACACTGATTCTCAACACTGACTCTCAACACTGCCTCTCAACACTGGCTATAAAACACTGGCTATCAACACTGACTCTCAACACTGACTCTCAACACTGTCTATCAACACTGGTTATAAAACACTGGCTATCAACACTGACTCTCAACACTGACTCTTAACACTGTCTATCAACACTGGTTATAAAAAACTGTCTATAAAACACTGGCTATATCAACACTGACTCTCAACACTGGCTATAAAACACTGACTCTCAACACTGGCTATAAAACACTGGCTATAAAACACTGACTCTCAACACTGACTCTCAACACTGGCTATAAAACACTGACTCTCAACACTGGCTATAAAACACTGACTCTCAACACTGGCTATAAAACACTGACTATAAAACACTGGCTATAAAACACTGACTCTCAACACTGGCTATAAAACACTGACTCTCAACTCTGGCTATAAAACACTGACTCTCAACACTGGCTATAAAACACTGACTCTCAACACTGGCTATAAAACACTGACTCTCAACACTGGCTATAAAACACTGGCTATAAAACACTGGCTATAAAACGCTGGCTATAAAACACTGACTCTCAACACTGGCTATAAAACACTGACTCTCAACACTGGCTATAAAACACTGGCTATAAAACAATGGCTATAAAACACTGGCTATAAAACACTGGCTATATCAACACTGACTCTCAACACTGACTCTCAACACTGACTCTCAACACTGGCTATAAAACACTGACTCTCAACACTGGCTATAAAACACTAACTCTCAACACTGACTCTCAATACTGTCTATCAACACTGACTCTCAACACTGACTCTCAACACTGATTCTCAACACTGACTCTCAACACTGCCTCTCAACACTGGCTATAAAACACTGGCTATCAACACTGACTCTCAACACTGACTCTCAACACTGTCTATCAACACTGGTTATAAAACACTGGCTATCAACACTGACTCTCAACACTGACTCTTAACACTGTCTATCAACACTGGTTATAAAAAATTGTCTATAAAACACTGGCTATATCAACACTGACTCTCAACACTGGATATAAAACACTGACTCTCAACACTGGCTATAAAACACTGACTCTCAACACTGGCTATAAAACACTAACTCTCAACACTGACTCTCAATACTGTCTATCAACACTGACTCTCAACACTGACTCTCAACACTGATTCTCAACACTGACTCTCAACACTGCCTCTCAACACTGGCTATAAAACACTGGCTATCAACACTGACTCTCAACACTGACTCTCAACACTGTCTATCAACACTGGTTATAAAACACTGGCTATCAACACTGACTCTCAACACTGACTCTTAACACTGTCTATCAACACTGGTTATAAAAAATTGTCTATAAAACACTGGCTATATCAACACTGACTCTCAACACTGGCTATAAAACACTGACTCTCAACACTGACTCTCAACACTGGCTATAAAACACTGACTCTCAACACTGGCTATAAAACACTGACTATAAAACACTGACTCTCAACACTGACTCTCAACACTGGCTATAAAACACTGACTCTCAACACTGGCTATAAAACACTGACTCTCAACACTGGCTATAAAACACTGACTATAAAACACTGACTCTCAACACTGGCTATAAAACACTGACTCTCAACACTGGCTATAAAACACTGACTCTCAACACTGGCTATAAAACACTGACTCTCAACACTGGCTATAAAACACTGGCTATAAAACACTGGCTATAAAACACTGGCTATAAAACACTGACTCTCAACACTGGCTATAAAACACTGACTCTCAACACTGGATATAAAACACTGACTCTCAACACTGGCTATAAAACAATGGCTATAAAACACTGGCTATAAAACACTGGCTATATCAACACTGACTCTCAACACTGACTCTCAACACTGACTCTCAACACTGACTATAAAACACTGACTATATCAACACTGACTCTCAACACTGGCTATAAAACACTGGCTATATCAACACTGACTCTCAACACTGACTCTCAACACTGACTCTCAACACTGGCTATAAAACACTGGCTATATCAACACTGACTCTCAACACTGACTCTCAACACTGGCTATAAAACACTGACTATAAAACACTGACTATAAAACACTGGCTATATCAACACTGACTCTCAACACTGACTCTCAACACTGACTCTCAACACTGCCCCTCCTCTCTCTGACTACCCTGTCCCCCGCTATTCCTTATTTCTACTGTTTTGTCCAGTTGATATGTTTTGTCCACAGTGATAGTATACAGTATATGTCAGTATATATGTCAATATATGTCAGTGTACTCTTGCACCCCTTCTCTCCTGAACTGCAGATATTCACATTACAGCAACAATTCAATATAGATTAACTCAGCATATTGCTGTGGATATGAGATACACATGCACACACACACACACACACACACACACACGCACGCACGCACGCACGCACGCACGCACCTCGGCATATATTGCTGTAGATATGAGTTACACACACACACGGCTGGCAATCTGGTAGGCCTGCAGCTAAAATGACACAGAATCGATTTGATCTCCACATCATCTCAATAAAGATGAAAAGATGAAAAGATGTTAAATTTAATCACAGTTCATTTTATCTTTGGGGGTTAAATTCTTTCATTTAATTGAATAGGCCTATGCGCTAGGACCTCCTCTGCTTATCTGATCATAAATCAGACTCTCAGAAAGGTCTGATGTGAGATATGAGACTGTACAGTGTGGTCAGTTAGTAACCATTGTATTCTATTGTAATCTATTCTTTGATTTTGGAGCAGTTGTTATTTTTCACTGTGTAATAGTGTGTAATAGTAATAATAATAGTGTGTAAATAGTGTGTTAATAGTGTGTAAATAGTGTGTAAATAGTGTAAATAGTGTGTAGATAGTGTGTAAATAGTGTGTCATAGTGTGTAAATACTGTGTAAATAGTGTGTAAATACATTTACATTTTTTACATTTTAGTCATTTAGCAGACGCTCTTATCCAGAGCGACTTACACTCTGAGTGCATACATTTTCATTCTGGCCCCCCGTGGGAAACGAACCCACAACCCTGGCGTTGCAAGCGCCATGGTCTACCAACTGAGCTACAGGGGACAATAGTGTGTAATAATGTGTAATAGGGTGTAAATAGTGTGTAAATAGTGTGTAAATAGTGTGTAATAGTGTGTAAATAGTGTGTAAATACTGCAATGCAGTCTCTCTGTCTGTGTCTTTGTCTGTGTCTCTGTCTGTGTCTCTGTCTGTGTCTCTGTCTGTCTCTCTGTCTGTGTCTCTGTCTGTGTCTCTGTGCGTTTCTTTTTGTGCGTCTCTCTGTGTTTCTCTCTGTGCCTCTGTTGTGTTTCTGTGGTTGAATGAAAGGCTGTTTCACCTATGTTAGTCGTGTGTGAGTGTGTGTGTGTGTCGGTGTGTGTGTGTGTATCGGTGGCTGTGTGTGTATCGGTGTGTGTGTATGATTAAGCATACTGTTGCCAGTGTGAAGCAGCCGTTCCCTCAGTCTGAATAAAAGGTTTTCTTTCTGTCACAGAGCGCTTTCCTTTGTTTCCATGATTCTGTCAAAACCCTGGAGAAAATAGCGGGGGAGGAGAGAGAGGGGAAGGAGAGCGAGGAGGAGGAGAGAGAGAGAGGGGGAGGAAGAAAAAGGTGGAGGAAAATCAATGAGTCCCCCTCCGACCACCACAGCACAGCGTCTGGCTGGCAGCTACCATAGAGACAGGAGGAGAAAACACTGAACAGAACACACAGAGGACAGAGAATGAGGGAGAGATAGATGGAGAGAGAGATGGAGAGAGAGAGGGAGAGAGAGAGAGAGACAGAGAGAGAGACAGAGCGAGAGAGAGAGAGAGAGAGAGAGAGAGAGAGAGAGAGAGAGAGAGAGAGAGAGAGAGAGAGAGAGAGAAAGAAAGAGACAGACAGAGAGAGAGAGAAAGAGAGAGACAGAGAGAGAGAGAGACAGAGAGAGAGAGAGATAAATGTTGTTCTGTCTTTCCCCTTGAAGGACCAGAGGTCTCATTACCTCTTATTGTTAGTAGAAGAAGAGGACTGTGTGTGTGTGTGTGTGTGTGTGTATGCACTGTATAGATCGTATGGGGTGGTTATAACATTGCCTTCTGAAAAACACCCTGTGATTAATTGTTAATTCGAAGTCCGTCCAGGTAAGCAGGACATTGGGAGATCACTTCAAAACCAGCCACTAGGGGGAATGGTGAGCACTATTACCATTAAGTAGGCTTGGGGTTTGCTATGGTGTTGTGGACAGGGGTGGCGGATGGGCGTAAGCTGCAAGGTCCGGCTCCAAGGGTCGCTTGTTCAATCCCAGGACTAGGCACTTGTTTTTTGTTTTAACCCTATCCTAAACCTTAGCCTTTAACTTAAAGATGCACTCTCAAACTTTTGTAAAACTTCAGCCAGTTGTTTTGAAAGTAGTGCTCATGAGCCAAAACAGGTCCCCGTTTTTTGTGTACTACGTCATCCAATTGTGTACTACGTCATCCATTTCATGTGATATGTTACGAAT